>NW_027021350.1:1132500-1455000 GCF_036884655.1 Musa acuminata AAA Group | reverse complement strand
ATGCAGCAAGATATAGATGGTATGCCTTCAATATATCCGTTGCTGTGGTCCTTTTAGCCACAAGGGCATGATAGATCAGGCTTCCTGTGCCAGCCAAGCGAGCTTCAAGACCATCTGCAAAGAAAGATGCCAATCTCTGAGACCCATCTCCATCTCGGGAAGAGTGCTGCCTAATCTGCTTCAGTAGTTCATTGGCAGTTCGTCTGTCATCAGCTGCCACTGCTTGAGAACAAAGGATGAGAAGAGTTCTAAGATCCACCACCTCCTTCTTCGTTTGCTTCTTTCCTCGTGCCTTGCCACCACTTGCAGCTTTCGCTGGACCATTCTGGTCGTTTTTACTTGCTATATTTTGCATCGCTTCTCTCAGATCAAATATTTTCTGAGTGCATTTATCTCCCTGAGAAAGCAAAACCATGTCAAACATTTCAGACCTCAGCTCCCCCTCACAGAAAACAGCTGACTGTTTGTTGCTCCTTCCCTCTGCCAAATCCAAGTCCTCACTGTTTGGATTCTTTCGACCTCTCGAAACATTTAAAGAAGATTCTTTCTCGACCACCTCTGCCTTGATACTGACTAGTCTACCATCACTCCTTGGCTCTCGAGATGATGAAAGATCATTGGACTCTAAGTTGATTACCAACTTATCATTGCTGGGAAGGAATTTGCGAGCTTCCTCAACTCCTCTCTTGAAATGCCATGCTGGCATACCACCAATAAACAGACTAGGGGACACAACAATGTTAGCCAAGGGCTCCTCAGTACTGCTGATGCTGTTAGAGGAGCTCGACGGAGTCTGAGACGAATAATCGGCAGAAGTCGGGCGAGCATGTGATCGCTGATAATCAGAAGAATCACAGACCGAGTTACTGTCAACAAACCTGCTGCTGCTACTGGAACCACCTCTGCAGAATTTTCCATTCTGATTGTTGCTGCTACGGGCAGGGCTTTCCAAACTTTGGTGAGCATCGAGCTGCGGCTGATACAGGGATGGTGGGTACTTCTGGCCAAGGATGTCGTAGAAGGGTTTCTCTGCAGCCTGGAGGGCTAGCTCTTCCTTATATGTACTAACCTTCTCATCTATATCCTCCTCCATGAGCATTCGGCTTATGTATCTAAGGGCCATATCCGAGTAGAAGATGTCGCCGTCCTCTAGGCCCTCTCCCTCAGTGCTCGTGCTAACCGTAGATGTGGGATTGCTACTTGTGTTGGTCGCGGAGGACATCTGCGGCAAGACCGCATAGTTGCTATGACCTAGATGAGGCTGCGGTTCTCCTAATCCAAGAGCCCGGAAGATGTTCTGCTCGGAGTGGGAATCATCATAACTCAATCCGCTCATCATCCCAAACAATTCATGGAGGCCAGAATCCATAACCATTGAACCAAAGATTCCCCAAGACCTACTTTTTAGACCAAGAGCGATCTAGACAACCCTAACAAAATCACCGACTACGAATCCCTCCAATAAAATCACAAACAGAAAACCTGAAATTTCATCACTGGCCATAAGAAAAACTAATGATCCGTCAGATGCTAGCGAATTCCAAGCCCTGAAATCAGGATCTCTACCAATCTTCAATCTTCACAATAATTAATACTACGTCTTGTCACCACAAACAGTGAATTGATCAAAGAAGAGCAAAAAAGGTCAGCAGAACGATCGAGCAGGACAACAAGTCCTATCTGGTCACGAAATCAAAGGTGGCAACTTTACGATCAAAGAAGCGTCAGAACAGTTCGAACCAAAGGTTGACGACGCCAAATCCTACTGGAAAGCAGCTGCCGGAGGAGGAGGAGGAGGAGGAAAGGCCTACCTTATCGATAGAGAGGAAAGGGCGAGCCGGAAAGCGGAAAGGAAAGGGCGAGCCGGAAAGGGAGACCGAGCTCGAGAGGAACCGAGGACTGCCCTGGGTTTTGGGCCACCCCTTTTCGTCGTAGGATATGATTTAGTACGCCTTCGGTTTAAATCCAGAAGACAACACGTGGGCGCATCAGGGCCGTCCGATGGCGGTTCACGGGCTGTTGCCAGTTGGAGTCCCTGATTACCAGGTCACGCAATGTTGTCTTACCCGAACCATCTACCAACCGATCGTACCCGCACTGTGATTGATTAACTGCGGCGGTCAAGTGAAAAAAACGCGTATCGACTAGGTTAAGATGACACGTGTCCAGACGTGGCATCAGATGAGTCGCAACACGACAACGGAGGTGCTGACACGTTAGCGGTCAAAAGGCACGCATTGGTGTGTATGTGGTGTTCTCCCGGTGGAGGCGAAAGCAGTCGCCTCGTGACTTCAACAACAGGGCGACTTGAACGCCGCAGCAGCAGCAGAAGAAGCGGCGTCTGCTGTCATCTCTGTGTCACGGGAAGCAGGCAAGCGGGAAAGAGACGGGGAAGCCTTCACGACGTATCATCAACTCGGCGAAGCTTCTGTTCAAGCATTTTTTGATTAGATAAATCTTTTTTCTTTTTTCGCTTATCACATAAATCAACTCGAAAATCTGTTTGCTTTTAGAAGAAAAGATTAGGTTATCGAAATATTATTTACGTGTATTTGTAAGAATGAAGCCGACTCGAAGGGTCGGGATATTATTCTCCGTTAAAGTTGTATGTAATCAGACTAAGTCAAATAGATTATAAGTTATAATAATATCTAATAAATTTAGGATCAATTTCCATCATTGAGTTAAATTAAAAATATTTTTATTTTTATTTATTAAAAATTATATATGAAGTTTTGAATATGTGGAACTGATAAATATCAAAATCTTTTTTTAATGTGAAATTTAACACCAAGTATATTATAAAACATCTAATAATACAGATCAATTAGACTAGTGATAGAATACAAATCAATATGTGTGTGTTTAAGAATATTTTATAGCAAAAATGAATAGTCAACGGAAGATGTTTTGTGCTAGCGGATTTGAGTATAAAGTTAAGTTATGATAATAAACATGCATATAGTAACTAAAAATGATGAATGAATTTTAATCGATCGTAAATGCATCATAATGTTTGAAAGCTTAAGTTTTAAATCTCATGTATGTGGAAAATAATAAGCTACTTAGGTATAGATAGAATAATAAAAAATAAATAAAAATATAAATCAAAGAAAAGTGTTATACTAAAAATATTGAGATCAATAAGCGAGATTGAAGGATGAGTTCATATTAAAAATACATCTTTATCAAATCAAATTAAACTCAATTGAGATTATTGTAACCTTATAATTATATTAGTAGAAGAAGAGAAAAAACTTGAAATAAGGTTCAATTCGATTGAACCTTATACCATAAGGTAACCTCTTATGCACCTTTATTTTATTTTAGCTTCATCTTTTAATAACTCACAATCCTTTTTCTTTTTTTTTAATCATTTTCTCAACTTTTTTTTTATAAAAGATAGAAAATTACAACTCTTAAGGAAGAATTAAAATCTAATTCTTCTCTTGCTATACCTAGGATTTTGATTTTATAGATTATAGACTCATATTTTCTACTACTTTTGAGTAATCTAGACTTCGATTAATATTTAAATTTTAGATATATTTTGTATAAATCCCTTATGGTTCTAATGTCTTTGGTATGACTTTTAATTGAAGACCGATGTATAAAGTTACGAGTGTCATAATATAAGGTATTCAGAATCTCTTAATTTTTGAGATGAGTCATATTCAAGCTGAATTGACCCGATATGATTAGGCTCTAGCCTTTGATATGTTTAAAAGGATTCTCTTAGGGATTTATAATTGAGTGAAGACCACCTATATACACTAAGATATAAGGTTTATAAGTTTAGATAATCCCAACCTAGTTTTAGTGGAACAGAATAGGTGTTGGTAGCTAAATTATGAGGATAATTTAGCCTTCAAATAATTTTATTTTAAGCTAAAATTTGGTGTGTATTTAGTCTTATATATCTCCTAATTTTTTATAAAATTTTATGATAATTTAATATCATTTGTTCAGCTAGAATAGTGAAGTAAAAATTTCTTCACAAAATTATGCGATGGTTTGATTGATACTAACTAGTTTATTTGATTATAGAGTGAATTATTAAAAAAATAGTAGTGAAATTTAGATGATTTTTAAGTTAAGTATAGTTTATTTTATAAGAGATTTTATCAAATTTTTTCTATGAATTATTGCTATGGATTTTTATAAATCAATATTTCAAGAGGTAAGGTTTTTAATTAAGACATCTCATGACCTTATACTCCTAATTTGATAGGTGTATTGCTCCTTATTACTCTTGATCATTAAGGAATATGATCTTCTACTAGTATCTTTATTTTTGAGTTAAATTAGGTAAGTATAAGTTTAATTTACTATAAAATAGTGGTCATATAAATTATCATATTCATAATACATTTTGAAAAAATGTTTCGAATGATATAATTATCATGAACTAAATATAAATATATATATATATTTATTTATTTATTTATAAATATAAAAATATATGAATTATGATAAAAATATCTTATATTTATATATATATGATGATATATGGTGCACGTGTTTTATATGTTGTGCGATATGAAAGTACACAAATATGTTACGATGTACAATACACATACATTATGATGTGTGGTGTAAGAGTATACATATATATTATGATGTATGATGTACATGCATATATTATGATAACATGTTGTTTAGAGTACATGTATATGTTATAATATGGGATATAGAAGTCCATATATTTATTATATTTTCTACATATGCATATAAGTATTTTAAATTATTTTATTTTAACTCTTTATTTTGCATATATTGTATTGTAAGATTATGCTTGTTAAAGAAGTCATACGATTGTAGTGTTTATCGTTAAATATCTTCTACTGATGATTTTAAAATATTATATATATATGATATGATACATACTTACCTAAATAAAACTATAAAGGCTTATACTTACGAGTGATTATTTATTATAGATCATATTTTGTAGGTAAAGATACTAGTACTCCACCCAAGTAATTGGGTTGGGAAGTGAGCACGTGTGAGCTCATGCTAGTCATATTTGGATGATAATCAATGAGCATTTATATGTGTATAACTTTTAGATATATGTTGGTGTGTTTTCTTTTTAGTTAGAGGTTATAATTATGTACATATGTTAAAATCATTGTACATACGGGGAATCTTATCATTTTGTTTTATAAATTAGCATGTTTTACTTTTAAAATTATCTATTTTATTGTTATACTCTTATTGATAGCATGAAAAGAACTAAAAAATGATATTATACTTTAATTATGTATATAAAGTATGGGTGAGATTGGGAGTAGGGTATTATAGAAAAATCCTTCAGAAATAAATATAAGTAAATCAAATTAATCTTTCACTATAAAATAATGAGATTACAATATTATTCTGTTTAGATTAACTAGAGGATATCAATATCATATGTGTTGAATCCCAACTTTTGATGATGAAATCAATTGATATGTTTATGGACTAATAAGCATTTGAGATAAGTGACACAAGAGAAACTTCAATCATGGACTTGAACCATCCAAAGACAAATCGTTGAAGCAAGAAAATCAGACATTGGGTTGTAGAGTATCATGTCAGAGATTAGATATTAGGTTGGAGGATTGATCGACGTGCCGGAGGATAGACTTCGTTCCATGAGTTCGAGTATCGGACCTAAATGATTGGGTATTATGCCAAAAGGATTGGATGTTGTGGGAGGTCAACATGCCGATGGATCAAGCAATACGCTGAAGGAAAGGACGATGTCGGAGGTTCGAACGAAATGCTAGATGAACAAATGATATGCCGAACAATATCCTAAAAGCTTCATGATTGTAATTAGAGTTGTTAAGTCTTAATTGAAGTCATTTAGAATCTAATTGAGTTGGTTTTGGGACGTAACCATACAACTTAATTATGAGCCTTTTGGGCCTAAACCAAGGTTAAATTGGGTTGTTAGAAGGCCAATTTAATGACTTGGGGTTGTGCTAGGTAGTGGCACCACCAAGCCTAAGCGATGGTACCGTCGGAGAGCCGAAAAGCATGAGTTGTGCTTTCTGAAAAGTCTGACGGTAGTATTGCCCAAGGCAGTGGTAGTACTACTCAGCCAGCGATGGTACTGCTAGAGCCCAGATTCTCAGGCTCTGTTCAATGGTAGTATCGCTCGACGCCTATGGTAGTATCATTACTACCTCGAAAACTTGAGAATTTAAATGTTTGACCCTATTTTTAAGCCATTGGGGGTCTATAAATACCCCACCCATGCTTGCTTGATGCAACAAAAATTCTTGAGCATAAAAATGTTGAATCCCAAATTTCGATAATAAAATCAATTTATGAGTTTATGAACTAATGAGCATATGAGAAAAGTGACACAAGATAAACTTCGATCATGGAAAAGGTAAATTGATTAAAGTAGAATAAGATCTTGGGCCGAAGTGCATCATGTTACAGATCGAGCATCGGGCTAGAAGGATCGGGTATTGCGCCAAGATCAAATGTTATGGGAGGTCAACATGTTGATAGATTGGGCAATACGCCGAAGGAAAGGATGACGCGTCGGAAGTTCAAACGAAGTGTCGAATGAACTAATGACATGTCGGACAATGTATACTTCATAATTTATAATTATTATATCTTGATCGAAGTAGCTTAGAGTTAGTTTTAGATGTAACCATACCAACTTGATTAGGAGCCTATTAGGCCTGAATCAGAGTTGAATTAGGCCTATTGGAAAGCCAATTCAATGACTTGAGTTTTGGCCAAGCAATAACACCACCAGGCCAAGCGGTGGTACCGCCTATGAACTAGAAAGTACGAATTATACTTTTCAATAAAAACCCGAAGGTGGTACCGCCCAAGCAAGCAGTGGTACTACTAGTGCTTAGAGTGGTACTACTAGTGCTTAGAGTGGCACTACTAGTGCTCAAAGTGGCAGGCGATGACACTATCAGGCCAAGTAATGGTACCTCTTATGAGTTGGAAAATATGAATTATACTTTTCAAAAATAACCTAACGGTAGTACCACCCAAGCAAACAGTGGTTCTACTAGTGCTCAGAGTGGTAGGCAGTGGTACCACCCAATGCAAGTAGTGGTACTGCCCAATGTAAACGGTGGTACCGGTAATACCCCAAAAACTTGGGGATTTAAATTTTTGGCTCCATTTCTAAAGTTATTTGGGGCCTATAAATACCTCTCTCATGCTTGCTTGCAAGAGTATAAAAATCATATGATATTAAAGTATTGTAAACTCTTGAAAAGTGTTAAGTCTCTTCCTCCTTAAGTCTAGAAGTTATTCTAAGAGAGGTGAGATATTTTTATAAAAGAGGGGTGTAAGGGTTCTCCTCTAAACCTGTGAAAATGAGAAAGAGTTATAACAAGGGTAGTTGATCTTTACTAATTGAAAAAAAATTGGTAGTGAAAGCCGATGGGTTCAAAGGAAGAGGATCGGGAGTGGACATACATCGGGAAAACTGAACCACTATAAATTGGTTTGTATTTCTTCTTTTACCTTGATTTACTATTGCATACTGATTTATTTACTAAGCAATCCTTATTCACACTTCTTATTAATCGTATTTTTGATACGGGTTTTATCGAATGAACTTTCAAACCAAATTTTTTGAAAGCACTAATTTACGCTCCCCCCCCCCCCTCTTAGTGCCTTTACAATCCTAATAATTGGTATCAGAACTAAGATATCTTATTTAGTTTAACACCTAAGAGAGATTAAATAACTTTTTTTTGACAATCAAAATGGTCACTCTATCACTCGTCCTCCTATGTTTAGTGAGACATACTACACTTATTAGAAGATACGAATGTCGATTTTCTTGATTTCTATGGATTTTGATTTGTGGAATGGCATTGAATGTGGTTTTCCAAAATTCTTTAGACCAATGAATGAATGGAAAGATTTAAAGAAGAAAATGTTTTGTTTGAATGCTAAAACTATGAACACTTTATTTGTGGTTTAGACAAAAATGAGTTTAATCGTATTTCTATATGTGAAACTATATATGATATTTGGCACATACTTGAAGTTACTCATGAAGGCACAAGTAGAGTAAAAGAATCTAAGATTAATCTTTTGGTACATAGTTATGAATTATTTAGAATGAAGCCAAGTGAAACCACTGGTGATATATACACCTATTTTACAGATGTTGTCAATAGTTTAAAAGTTCTTAGTAAATGTTATACTAATCTTTAACTAGTTAACAAAATTTTAAAATCCCTTCTAAAAAATTGAGATCGAAAGGTAACTGCAATTCAAGAAGCAAAGGACTTGAACAACTTTCCTCTTGAAGAACTCAAAGGATTATTGATAACTTATAAAATAACTTGAAAGACATATGATGAACATAAGGACAACCTTTCAAAGAATAGAAAGGATATTGTACTTAGAACTAAAGAATACCACTTAAGTAAAAGCTCAAGTGATGATGATGACTTGACACTCCTCACAAGAAAATTTAAAAAGTTCATTAAAAGAAACAAAACAAATCCTATAAAACAAGACTCTAAAAATAAAAATATACTAAAAAAGGATACAATAATCATTTGCTATGAATGAAAAAAAGCTAAAGCACTTCAAAAATAAGTGTGCAAAACTAAAGAAAAAGTTGCTAGCATAAAAAAAAGAAGAACTCAATGCAACTTAGGATGAATCAAGTACATTAGAAGACGAAGAGAAAACCAATGAAGATGAAGTAGCGAACTACGCATTGATGGCTTTCAGCAATAAGGTATGTGACTCAACTGAAACGTCTTTACCTTATAATGAATTACTTGATACATTTCATGATTTGTATGATGAACTTAAAATAGTTAGTAAGAAATATAAATTGCTAAAAAAGATCATGTTTCTCTTCTTAGTAAATTTGATAAATTGAAAAATAAGTATGACAATTGCATGTTAACCTCTTGCACTAAATGTGAAGAGTTAGACTTATTCAAAAAGAAAAATATGTTATTACAATAAATATTAGAAAAAATTATCATTAAACATGATTTTTACTAACAAAGGTCATATACATAGAAATAAAGAAATTGGCTTTATATGTAGTAACATTCAACAAAAGCTGACTACATTTGTTAAAGGTCCTATATTACATGTTTATCTTAAAGTTAAATATAATTTTTATGGTAGATATGGTTATTATGCTTATAAATATTATTTAAAAAATATAGCTCACATAAATTAGTTTGGGTTCCTAAAGGAATCATAAATAACTTAATATCAAAAGTCAAGATAGGTAGATCTAACTATGAGGGACCTAAAGTTAAATTGGTACCTTAAGCAAATCCTTATTTTTTGTAGATATGTCTACAATAAAAAACTAGAAGCAAAAGATGATATCTTGATAGTAGATGCTCAGGACATATGACCGGAGATCCAACACATTTCTCTAAGCTTACTAATCAAGACGAAAGGTATGTCGCCTTAAGAGATAACAACAAAGGAAAAATTATTGACAAAGGAAATAAAGGTAATAAATCAAACCTCTTGATTGAAGATGTTCTATTAGTAGATGGTTTAAAACATAACTTACTAAGCATTAATCAATTGTGTGATAAGGGATATAATATTAAATTTGAATCTAATGCTTGTATTATAGATATACCACATAAAAATAAATCTATGATTGCCTTAAAGAGCAATAATGTATATACAATTGATCTTGAAATTTTTTGTGATTAAACTTATTTTTGGATTTTAAACGATGATACATGGCTTTGGCATAGGAGATTAGATCATGAAAATATGAAATTGATTTCATAAATTACAACTAAAGAACTTATAAGAGGTATGCCTAGAATTAAATTTGTCAAAGATAAAGTTTGTGATATATGCTAACTAGGTAAACAAATAAAGAGTAGCTTTAAACATAAAAATCAAGTAAGTACCTCTAGACCATTATAATTAATTCTTATGAATTTATTTGGACTAATTGATATAACAAGTCTGGGAGATAGTAAATATACTTTTGTGATTATTGATAATTATAGTAGATATACTTGGACATACTTATTAGCACATAAAAGTGATTGCTTTAAATGTTTTATGAAGTTTTACAAACAAGTTCAAAATGAAAAAGGTTTTATAATTTCTTTTATTCATAGCGATCATGGTGGTGAATTTAAAAACCATGATTTTCAAAAATTTTATGATTCAAATGGGTATGACCATAATTATTTTACTCCAAGAAATCCATAATAAAATAGAGTTGTTAAGAGAAAAAAAAAATAGTTTATAAGAGATTACAAGAATCATGCTTAATAAACATAGCCTACCCAAATATTTTTTGGCTGAAGCTATTAACATGGCATACTATGTCATGAACAGGATTCTCATAAGATCACTACTATCTAAAATTCTTTGTGAATTATGGAATAATAAAAGACCCAATATTTTATCTTTTTAAGTTTTTGATTGTAAATATTTTATTTTGAATGAAAAGGATGCCTTAAGAAAATTTGATGCAAAATTCGATAAAGATATTTTTCTTGGATATTCCTCTGTTTCTAAAGCTTATCGAGTTTTCAATAAAAGAATCTTAGTTATTAAAGAATCTATCAATGTTGTTTTTAATGAGTTTCCTAAATTTTAGAAAAATAATTTTGAATTTGATACATTCAATTTAAATGAGATTTATCCTCTCCCAAGCAACTTGGATGCATCTACATCCAAAGAATCTTTACTCAAGGAATGAAAATATATAGATGTGCATCATAACAAGATAACCATTGGAGATACATGTGTTCAAACTCATTTTTCATTTAAAAGTTTTTATGTAAATACTACATTTTTATCTCAAATTAAGCCTAAATGCATTGACGATGCTATCAAAGATGACTCATGGGTTTTTGCAATACATGAAGAATTAAATCAATTTGAGAGAAATAAGGTTTGGATGCTTGTTCTTATACCTAGTTATCATCTTGTAATTAACACTAAATGAGTATTTAGGAATAAGCAAGATGAACTTAGTATCATAGTTTGAAACAAGTCTAGATTAATGACCAAAGGTTTCAACCAATAAGAAGGTATAGACTATGAAGAAACCTTCGCTCTTATGGTAAGACTTGAAGTTATAAGGATATTCCTTGTCTATGCATATTGTAAAATTTTAAGTTATTTTAAATGGATGTCAAAAGTACTTTTCTTAATTGTTTTATTTCCGAAGAAGTTTATGTTGAGCAACCACCTGGATTTGAGAATGTTCTTTTTTCAAACCATGTTTATAAGTTATCTAAGGATCTCTATGAGTTGAAGTAAACCCTAAGGGCTTGGTATGAGAGACTTAGTTCTTTTCTTATTCAAAATAATTTTATGAAATACACGGTCGATACCATATTATTTATTAAATATTTTAAAAATAATTTTTTTATTGTTCAAATTTATATTGATGATATTATTTTTGATTCTGAAATGAATCTTTATATAAATCATTTACTAAAAGTATAAGTCAAGAATTTGAAATGAGTTTAATGAGTGAATTAACATTTTTTCTTAGGATTACAAATTAAGTAACTAAGTGATGGAACTTTTATTAGTCAAAGTATGTGAATCTACTAAAATGGTTTCACTTGGATAGTGCTAAAGCCATTAGCACACCAATGAGTACTTCTACCAAATTAGATATAGACAATGAAGGAGAATGCTTTGATAAAAAATTCTTATAGAGGTATAATAGATAACTTACTATATCTTACTGTAATTAGACTTAATATAATGTTTAATGTTGTGCTTTGTGTGAGATTTCAATCTAATCTCAAACAATCTCACTTTAAAGTAGTAAAAAGAATTTTTAGGTACATAAAAGGAATATCATCTCTAAGATTATGGTATCCTAAATCTAATAATTTTAATTTGATTGCTTATGTTGACGTTGACTTTGCAGGATGTAGAATTGATAGAAAAAGTACCTCTCGAACATGTCAATTTTTAGGTCATATACTTATTTTTTGATCTTCCAAGAAATAAAATTTTGTTGTATTATCTATAGTTGAGGCTGAATATGTATCAACAAGTGAATATTGTGCACAAGTAATTTGGATTAAAAACACTTTAGAAGACTATAGACTTTATTTGAAAAATATCCTTATAAAATGTGATAATACTAGTGTAATTTATTTAACAAAAAACTTCATTCAATACTCTAGGACTAAACACATTGATATTAGATATCATTTTATTAGGGATCATATTAATAATCATGATATATCTTTAGATTTTATTGACATAAAACATCAATTAGCAAATATTTTTACTAAACCATTGAACGAGGAACAATTTGATTTTATTAGAAGAGAATTAGGTATGTTGAATCTTCCAAATGTATGAATTCTTCTCATATGATTTTTTTTTTAATGGATCATTATCTTGATTTTTTTAGTATTCATGACTTAAGATTTCTTTTGAATCAAGATCATTTACTATTTGATCTCTTACGACTTTTTCTTTTTGATATTTACAAAAGAAAAAATTTATCAAAATGAATCATAATCTTTCGATATTCACAACTTGATATTTACTTCATATGACTCCTTTGTAATACCCCATTATGAAATTAATCTTTCATGATTTGAGCTTATCTTTGATATCTTTCATGTGATGATTGAAACATTGATATAAATTTTGCACCATTGTATCATTTCCTTTTTTTTATATAATGACAAAGGAGAGAGAGAGAGAAGTATTAATTTACAAATATCAAGAGATGCAAAAACTTGCTAACTTGCATATCTCAAAGAGAAGCAAAAACTTGCTAGCTTGTATATTTCAAAGAGAAGCAAAAACTAACTAGCTTGCATATTTCAAAGAGAAGTAAAAAACCTGCATATTTCTCCTTTTTGTTAATGACAAAGGGGGAGAAGTTGACTGTTGTCAATCTTTGATGATTTGAAATTATGCATATAATGATATTTTAACTCATGTTATGATGTACCTTGATGATTTAGAATTATGCATGCAATGATATCTTAACTCATGATTTGATATTATAATGCATGCAATGATATTTTAACTATGCATATGAAGTATGAAATGGTTATTTTGATATGACCTTTACAAAGTCACCTTCATTAAAATTGTTTCAACTTGAATTCAAATAATACAGTCAAATGTTATCTTTTTCTGAATTTAAGTTTATTTCAATATGATATATAGACAGGGAGAGTTTAATTAACTTCATCATCAATTTGGTGTCATCATCGAAAAAGGAAAGATTGTTAAATATCATATTTTGATGATGAAATCAATTGATAAGTTTATGAACTAATGAGCATTTGAGAAAAGTAAGGTAAGACAAACTTCAATCATAGAAAGGCAAATCGATTGAAGCAGAAGAATCAAACGATGTGCTAGAGTGTATCATGTCAGAGATTGAGCATTGAGCCGGAAGGATAAAATATTATGCCAAGATCAAATGTTGTGGGAGGTCAATATGCCAATGGATCGAGTAATACGCCGAAGGAAAGGATGAAATGTCGAAAGTTCGGACGAAGTACCAGATAAACCAATGACATGCTGGATAACATAGGCTTTATGATTTGTAATTGTTATATCTTGATCAAAATAGTTTAAAGTTTAATTAAGTTGGTTTTGGGTGTAATCATGCCAACTTGATTAGGAGCCCATTGGGCTTGAATTAGGATTGAATTGGACTTATTGGAAGGCTAATTCAGTGATATGAGGTTGGGTCAAGCGGTGGTATTACCAGGCCAAGCAATGGTACCACTTGTGAGATAGAAAGTACGAATTATACTTTTTCAAAAAGTCCAACGATGGTACTGCTAGGGCAAGCGATGCTACCACCCAATGTCAAGCGGTGGTATCGCCCAAGCAAGCGATTAAACCTGTGGATTTAAAATTTTTGGCTCTATTTTTGAAGTTATTTTGGGTCTATAAATACTGCTCTCATGCTTACTTGTAAGAGTACGAAAAAGCCTATAATATTAAAGTATTATAAACTCTTAAAAAGTGTTGAATCTCTTACTTCTTGAGTCTAGAAGTTATTCTAAGGGAGGTGAGAGTTCTTTTATAAAAGAGGGGTGTAAGGGTTCTCTCATAAACTTGTGAAAAGGAGAAAGAGTTGTAACAAGGGTAGTTGATCTTCGCCCATTGAAAAAAAATCGATAGTGAAAGCTGATGGCCTTAAAGGAAGAGGAATCGAGAGTGGACGTAGGTAAGGATGACTGAACCACTATAAATTTGTTTGCATTTCTTCTTTTGCCTTAATTTACTATTGCATACTAATTTACTTACTAAGCAATCCTTATTCGCACTTCTTGTTAATCACATTTTCGATATGGATTTCATCGAACGAACTTTCAAACCAATTTTTTTTGAAAGCACTAATACAACACACACCCCCACCCCCCCCCCCCTCCCCCCCTCCCCCGTCTCTTAGTGCGTTTACGATCCTAACAAAAAGTGTTATAAACTCTCTTGAAAAAGTATTGAGTCTCTTCCTCCTTGAGTGTATTGGTTATAGTAAGGATATGTGAGGTCTTGCATAAAAGAGAGGTGTAAAAGTTCTCTCCTAAGCTTGTGAAAAGGAGAAGGGTTATAACAAGGATAGTTGATTTTTGGTTATTGAAAAGAAGATCGGTAGTGAAAGCCGGTGGCCTTCACGATTCTAATAATTGGTATCAGAGCTTGATTCTCTCAATTGGATTAACACCCAAGAGAGATTTAATGACTTTTTCTAGCAATCAAGAGGGTCACTCTATCACTCATCCTCCTATATTTAATGGAACAAACTACACTTATTGGAAAACAAGAATACGAATTTTCTTACTTACTATGGATTTTAATCTATGGAATGTTATTGAGTTTGATTTTCAAAAATCTTCTAAACTAATAAATGAATGGAATGATCTCGAGAAGAAAATATTTTTTTTAAATGCTAAAGTTATAAATGCTGTATTTTATGCTTTAGATAAAAATGAGTTTAATTATATTTGTACATGTAAAATAATACATGATATTTGGCATACACTTAAAGTTACTCGGCACAAATAGAGTAAAAGAATCTAATGTTAATCTTTTGGTACATAGTTATGAATTATTTAGAATAAAACCAAACGAAACTATTGGTGATATATACACTCATTTTATGAATGTTATCAATGGTTTAAAATATTTTAATAAAAGTTATACTAATCTTGAATTAGTAAATAAGATTTTAAGATCCCTTCCTAAAAGCTGAGATTCAAAAATAACGACTATCTAATAAGTAAAGGATGTGAACAACTATCCTCTTGAAGAACTCACAGGAACTTTAATGACTTATGAAATAACATGTAAAGTATATTATGAAGAAGAGAAAAACCTTCCTAAGAAAAAGAAGGATATTGCCTTCAACGATGAGGTATATGACTTACCCGAAATATCTTTATCTTATGATGAATTATTTAATACATTTCATGATTTATATAATGAAGTCAAAATAATTGGTAAGAAATATAAATTACTAAAAAAAGATCATGTATCTCTCTCTAATAAATTTGATATATAAAAAAATAAGTATGATAATTGCATGTTAATATCTTGCACTAAATGTGAAGAGTTAGACTCATTCAAAAAGGAAAATATGTTATTACAACAAATATTAAAAAAATTTAAAATTAGAAATAAATTATTAAACATGATTCTTACTAACAAAGGTTATGTATATAGGAAGAAAGGAATCGACTTCGTGAGTAGTAATACTCAACAAAAGCCAACAAAATTCATAAAAGGACCTACACTATATGTTCCCACTAAAGTTAAATATAATTTTTATGAAAATTTTGGTCACTATGCTTACACATGCTCTTTTAAAAAATATAGCTCTTATAAATTAATTTAGATTCCTAAAGAAACTATAGATGATTTGATATTAAAAGTCAAGAAAGATATATCTATCCATGAAAGACCCAAAGTTAAATGGGTACCTAAAGCAAACCCCTCTTTCTTGTAAGTATGCCTTCAAACAAAAGCTAGGAGCAAGAGATTGTATCTTAATAGTAGATGCTTAAAGTACATGACCGGAGATCCAACACACTTCTTAAAGTTCATTAGCCAAGACGATGGATATATCACCTTCGGAGATAATAACAAAAAAAAAATTATCGGTAAAGAAAATATTGGGAACAAATCAAATCTTTTGGTTGAAGATGTTATGTTAGTAGATGGATTAAAATATAACTTATTAAGCATTAGTCAATTATGTGATAAGGGATATAAAATTAAATTTGAATCTAATGCTTGCATCATAAAGATACTACATAAAAATAAATCTATGGTTGCTTTAAGGAGCGATAATATTTATACTATTGGTCTTGATGATTTTCATGACAAAACTTATTTTTCAATTTTAAAAGATAATGCATAGCTTTGGTATAGGAGATTAGGTTATTGAAGTATGAAATTAATCTCACAAATTGAAACAAAAGAATTTTAGTTATTTTTTAATTTTATAAAAATTATCTACATTGATTTCAATAAATTTTTCGAAGATAAGAAAAATAATTTTGATTATGATTTTAAATTTGATAATTTGAATTTGAATTCTTCTCTCCAAAGCAATTTGGACATATTCACCTCAAAAGAAACCTTACTTAAGGAATGAAAATATGCAGATGCACATCCTAAGGAGCTAATTATTGGAGATATATCAAAAAGGTATTGAAACTCACTCTTTGTTGAAAAATATTTGTTCTAGAAACTTTTACTATTTGTTCTCGTATTATTCTTTCTTTTTGTTGGGAAAAACCTATTAAAGCGGAATATTCTTTTCCCTCTTTGTGTATCAAAATGGGTTCCTCATCAAAATACCAACTTAATATCCAAATGTAAATATCAACCAGCATAACATAAATAATAGAGCAAAAAACTAATCACACAGTGAGACCAAATCTTTTTAACGTGGAAAACCCAATGTGGGAAAAACCACGGGACCGTAGTCCACCTCAAACTTCCACTATCAATAATAATGATAACGGGTTTACAATAGGTTTTCTCTAGATAACTAGAGGATCACAATAACATCAAAATCATAGATCTTGACTCAAGAATAGCCTATCTTCATCATATAGGGTGGATCTACTCGTAAGAGAATTCTAGGTCTCACAAAGTGAATATAGCAGGAAAGTACCTTAGAGAGGGTAAACTATATATCAACACCGTTAGGATTGTAGAGTTTGCTGCAAGGATTTTTCACATAAAATTTGGGCCGAAACTAACAACATTTGGCCACCGATCGTCAAGCAGAAATCTCGAAAACCTAGCTTTCTCTCTCTATTTCTCTCTCCTCTTTTCTCTGTATGCCGTCGCACACGTTCACTGTGCACTCTCTTGCACGCTGCACTGCACTCACACTTCACCAAACCCTATCTCTCTTAATTATTGATTTGGGCTCCAAAGGCCCAATTGTCCAAGCCCGGTTGGACCCAACAATTCTCCCCCTCCAACTCATATGGTGGGCTATACCAAGCCCGCTCTTCGCCTATATGCTTCAAGCTTCTCCTTAGGCAAAGACTTTGTCAACATATCTGATCCATTCTCATTAGTATGCACTTTTTCCAACTGTAATTCTTTCATCTCAAGCACATCACGAATCCAGTGATATCTCACATCAATATGCTTGGATCTAGAATGGTATGTCGAATTCTTGGAGAGGTGAATGTCACTCTGATTGTCATAGTAAACAGTATATCCTTCCTATTTCAAGCTCAATTCCTGTAGAAACTTTTTCATCCATAAAGCTTCCTTGCAGGCTTCAGTAATTGCTATGTATTCTGCTTCTGTGGTTGATAGAGCAACACACTTCTGTAACTTAGACTGCCAAGAGATTGCTCCTCCTACAAATGTCATCAAGAATCCCGCAGTGGACTTCTTGGAATCAGTATTACCTGCCATGTCTGTATCTGTGTAACCTTCTAACACAGGTTCATCACTGCCAAATCATAAACATAACCTGGAAGTACCTCTTAGATATCTTAATATCCATTTCACTGCTGCCCAATGTTCCTTTCCAGGATTTGAGAGAAATCGGTTGACAACTCCAACTGCATGAGCTATATCTAGCCTAGTACAAACCATCGCATACAACAAACTACCTACTGCAGATGAGTAAGGCACTCTGGACATTTCTTCTTTTTCTATCTCACTTGTAGGACATTGTTTCGAACTAAGCTTGAAATGACCTGTAAGTGGGGAACAAACTGCTTTGGCTTTACTCATGTTAAATCTTTCAAGAACCTTTTCAATGTAAGTCTCCTGAGATAGCCAAATCTTCCTTTTCTTCCTATCACGAAGAATCTTCATGCCAAATATTTGTTTCACCAATCCCAAGTCTTTCATGACAAAAGACTTACTTAGCTCTCTTTTAAGCTTTCCAATTTTTCCAACATCATGGCCAAAAATCAACATATCATCAACATATAGTAGTAAAATAATAAAATCATCATCTGAAAATTTCTTCATAAACACACAATGATCAGATGTGGTTCTATCATACCCTTGTCTCATCATAAAGGAATCAAACTTCTTGTACCATTGTCTAGGTGCCTATTTGAGACTATATAAGCTTTTCCTAAGCTTACACACTATATTTTCTTTTCCCTTGACTTTGAAGCCTTCTGGTTGCTCTATGTAAATTTCTTCTTCTAAGTCACCATGAAGAAATGCTGTTTTTACATCAAGTTGCTCAACTTCTAAATTCAAGCGGGCAGCTAAACAAAGAACAACTCGGATAGAGGACATTTTCACAACTGGAGAAAATATTTCTTTAAAGTCAATACCTTTCTTCTGATTGAATCCTTTCACAACTAGTCGTGCCTTGTATCTTTGCTGTGAGCTTTTATTTTCAGTCTTCAATTTATAAACCCACTTATTCTTGAGAGCTTTCTTCTCTTTAGGCAACTTTACCAAGTTATAGGTGTGGTTCTCAAGCAGGGATCTCATCTCTTCTTGCATAGCTTTAACCCACTCATTCTTATTCTCATGTAGAATAGCTTCTTGGTAAGTTTCTAGCTCTCCCCCATCAGTAAGCATAACATACTCATGTGGAGGATATCTGGTAGAGGGTTGTTGCTCTTTAGTGGATCTTCTCAATGGAATCTCAACTGGTGGAGGAGGTGCCTGTTCAGTTGGTTCAGCATCATCAATTGTAGGTGTATCATCACTAGTATTCTCACCACAATCTTCTTGTTCATCTCCCCCATGATCATCATGAACTATAGGTGAAGGAACTAGACCTAAACTCCAAGGAATATAAACAGAGGTTTTTGGCTTCTCAATATTATCACCATCATCAAACAATTGGTCTTCAAGAAACACAACATCTCTGCTTCTAATAATCTTCTTGTTCACTGGATCCCATAATCTATACCCAAACTCTTCATGACCATATCCCAAGAAGATACATTCTTTTGCCTTATTATCAAGCTTGGACCTCTCATCTTTGGGAATATGAACAAATGCTTTACACCCAAAGACTCTCAAATGATTATAAGATATATCTTTTCCTCTCCATACTCTCTTTGGAACATCACCTTTCAGAGGAACTTATGGAGAAAGATTTATCAGATCAATTGTAGTTCTCATAACCTCCCCCCAAAATGACTTTGGTAACTTGGCGTGGGAAAGCATACATCTAATCCTTTCTTCAATGGTTTTGTTCATCCTTTCTACCACACCGTTCTACTGAGGAGTTTTAGGAACTGTTTTCTCAAGCCTGATACCATGGAATCTGTAATAATTCTTAAAAGGACCCCTGTACTCGCCACCATTATCTGATCGAATACACTTTAGTTTTCTGTCAGTTTCTCTTTCAACACTAACATGAAACTCCTTGAAAACATCGAATACCTAGTCTTTAGATTTCAAAGCAAAAGCCTACACTTTTCTAGAATGGTTATCAATAAAAGTAACAAAATAAAGAGCACCTCCAAGAGTTCTAGTTTGCATAGTACAAACATCAGTATGAACTAAATCAATAACATCTGATCTTCTAGATGATGGATATATCTGAAATGCAACTCTATGTGTTTTTCCAGCTAAGCAATGATCACAAGATTTAAGAGATGTACCTTGCAACTCGGGTAAGAACTGCTTTCTAGCAAGAGTTTGAAGTCCCTTCTCGTTGATATGTCCAAGCCTCTTATGTCAAATATTTATACTTTCATCTTTTCGAATTGCATTAATCTTTCCTTTGTGTAGCTTAGCTTCCATGACATAAAAAGAGTTAATATTATTTCCTTTTGCCACAATCAGAGAACCTTTATTGAGTTTCCATTTACTTTCACCAAAATAATGTGTAAAACACTCATTATCAAGTCTACCTGTAGATATCAAGTTAAGACGAATATCTGGAACATACCTTACATCTTTGAGTATCAATTTGCTCCCAATACTGGTCTCCAAGCAAATATCTCCAATACCCACAATCTTAGATATACCACTGTTTCCCATTCTTACATTACCAAAATCACCAGCAGTGTAAGATATAAAGAAATCATCATGAGAAGTAACATGAAATTAAGCACCAGAGTCAATTAC
The DNA here is from genome assembly GCF_036884655.1 of Musa acuminata AAA Group. NCBI lineage: Eukaryota > Viridiplantae > Streptophyta > Magnoliopsida > Zingiberales > Musaceae > Musa > Musa acuminata. The sequence continues at coordinate 1,434,462 of NW_027021350.1, read as the reverse complement.
CCAATTACTATCCTGAGCTACAAGACTAACACAACTTTCATCACAGACAATAGTGATATTACCTTCAGCAACAACTATATTGGTCTCTTTCTCATTTTTCTTCATTTCATTCTGTTCTCGCTTCCAAAACCTACACTCTTTCTTCATGTGACCTGGCCTATTATAGTGAAAACATTTTATATCTCTTCTAGACTTAGATCTTCCTCTATATCCATGTGGATTTCTGCTATGACTTCTTCCACGTCTTTCTTGTTTTTCAGTAACAAATGCACCAGAAGAAGATTCACCCTGTTCTTTCCTTCTAGCATCTTCATTTAGCAAACTATCTTTAACCATATCTATATTTGGAGTCCCCTCTGGCGTGGAGTTACAAATAGTCACCACATATGTTTCCCAACTTTCTAGTAAAGAGCTGAGAAGTAATAATCCTTGCATCTCATCATCTATATTCATTTTCATAGCAACCAACTTGTTTGCAAGACTCTGAAATAGGCTTATGTGCTCAACAATATTACCATCATCTTTATACTTCAAATTTACAAGCCTTCTGAGTAGAGAAATTCTATTTCCCACTATCTTTTTCGCAAAGAGATTTTCTAACCTTTGTCAAACAACATCAGTTCTGATTTTATCTGAAATATGCTCATGCAAGTTTATATCCATCCATCTTCTAATATAGGCAATAGCTTTTCTATGTTGAACTTCTCATTCTTCATCGTCCATAGTAGAAGGTTTATCTTTAACCTTGATAGGCTTATACAAATCTTTGCAATAGAGCAAATCTTCCATCAGACGCCTCCAAGTGGAATAATTTGATGAGTTCAATTTAATCATACCATCAGACTCCATTTCAATCACATAAGAAAAACTAGCACCAAATAACATATTGCTCTGATACCACTTGTTGGGAAAAACCTGTTAAAGCGGAATATTTTTTTCCCTCTTTGTGTATCAAAATGGGTTCCTCATCAAAATACCAACTTGATATCCAAATGTAAATATCAACCAGCACAGCATAAACAATAGAGCAAAAAACTAATCACATAGTGAGACCAAATCTTTTTAACATGGAAAACCCAATATGAGAAAAACTACGGGACCGTAGTCCACCTCAAACTTCCACTATCAATAATAATGATAACAGGTTTACAATAGGTCTTCTCTAGATAACTAGAGGATCACAATAACATCAAGATCATAAATCTTGGCTCAAGAATAGCCTATCTTTATCACATAGGGTGGATCTACTCGTAAGAGAATTCTAGGTCTCACAAAATAGATATAGCAGGAAAGTACCTTAGAGAGGGTAAACTATAGATCAACACCGTTAGGATTGTAGAGTTTGCTGCAAGGATTTTTCACATAAAATTTGGGCCGAAACTAACAACATTTGGCTACCGATTGTCAAGCAGAAATCTCGAAAACCTAACTTTCTCTCTCTATTTCTCTCTCCTCTTTTCTCTTTACGGCGTCGTACACGCTCACTGTGCACTCTCTTGCACTGCACTCACACTTCACCAAACCCTATCTCTCTTAATTATTGATTTAGGCTCCAAAGGTCCAATTGTCCAAGCCCACATATGGGCTGGACCCAACACTTTTTACTAAAGAGAATATTTATCTAAATATAATCTTTCACTTAATTTTTTGATATTCATGACTTAATATTTATTTTGTATTCGATCTCTTATGATTCTTTCTTTTCGTTAATGACTAAAAAGGCGATTTATCCTAACGAATCATGATTTTTCATTTGATATTTATAACTTGAGATTTATTTTATATGAATCAAGATATTTTATTATTTATTCTGTTATGATTCTTTTTGCTATTTACTAAAAAGGATATTTATCCAAATGAATCATGATCTTTCACTTGACTTTCTAATGTTTACGACTTGAGATTTATTATATATGATTCTTTTATATTTATGACTTGTAAATTCTAATTTATTGATAACAAATGAGAAAAAGAAGCTCATATTTGTGTTGATGATAAAACATAAGAAATAGCGATTATGTTAAACAAGGAGACTTATGATACGTTTATAACTTTTCATTAGTAATGACTCATGCCTAAATTTTACTAGTTATTTTTTAAAACTTGATTAAATATTTGGGCTTGCAATGATATATCAATTTGAATTTATCTCAACTTGAATTCAAGAGTACTATCGAAAAAGTTCTATTTTGAATTCAAGATAATCATATTTTTAAGATGACATTAAAAATGAAGTTTTGTTAGTACCCATCATCAATTGACCTCCATGAACTTATCTTTGATATTAATATCTTTCATGTTATGATTATCTTTGGTATCCTTCTTCTTTTCGATGATGACAAAGAGGGAGAGAGAAGTAGTAGCTTACATATTTTAAAGAATAGTAACTTGTATATTTCTCCTTTTTGTTGATGACAAAAGGATAGAAGTCGATTGTACTCTTTAATGATGTAAAAACTTATGATGTCTTAATCTACGATGATTTGAAATTATGCATATGATGTATGCAATGATTACTTTGATATTATGATTACTTTGATATTATGATTACTTTGATTTGGAATTATGTATATAATGTATGCAATTATTACTTTGATATTTTAATTAGGCATATGAAGTGTACAATGATTATTTTGATCTTTACAAATGAAAACTGAAATTATATGACATTTGCAATAAAAGTCAGTGTATTTTGATCTTTGCAATGAAAATTGAAATTATACATATAACCTTTGCAACGAAAGTCAACTTTTTATTAAAAATTATTTTGGCTTTAATTCAAAGTATTGAAATGTTATCATTTGTTTTTTAATTTTAAGTTTATTTCAAAATGACATAGATAGGGGAGTTTAGTTAAACCTCCGTTATCAATTGGCTGTCAACATAAAAAATTGAAGAGATTGTTGAATTCTAGATTTTGATAATAAAATCAATTGATGAATTTATAAACTAATAAGTATTTGAGATAAGTGATATAGGAAAAACTTTGATCATTAACTTAAATCATCGAAAGGCAAATCGTTGAAGCAAGAAAATCAAACGTTGGGTCGGAGGGTATCATGTTAGAGATTGGACGTTGGGCCGGAGGATTGGTTAACGTGCTGGAGGATGGACTTCGTGCCATAAGTTTGGGCATGGGGTCAAAAGGATTGGGTATTGTACCAAGAAGATCGGATATTGTGGGAGGTCAACATGCCAATGAATCGAGCAAAACATCGAAGGAAATGATGATGTACTAGAGGTTCGGACAAAGTGCCAAATGAATATATGACATGCCGGACAACGTGTTGAAAGCTTCATGATTGTATTTAGAATTGTTAAGTCTTGATGGAAGTTATTTTCAGTCTAATTGAGTTGGTTTTGGGTGAAACCATGCCAACTTAATTAGGAGCCCTTTGGGCCTGAACCAAGGTCGAATTTGGCTTATTGGAAAGTCAAATTCAATAACTTAGGGTTGGGCTCAGCGGTGGCACCACGAGGCCCAAGCGATGGTACCACTTGAGAGTTGGAAAACATGGGTTGTGCATTTCCAAGAAGTCCAACGGTAGTACCATCCAAGCTAGCGGTGGTACCGTCAAGGCCTAGATTCCTGGGCTCTATTCGATGGTAGTATTGTTCGACCCCGATGGTAGTACCACCAGTACCTCGAAGACCCATATTTGAATTTTTGGTTTTATTTTTTAAACCATTTGGGGTCTATAAATATCTCACTCATGCTTGAGTATAAAAGTATTGTAAATTCTCTTTACAAAGTATTGAGTATCTTCTTCCTTTAGTGTAGAGATTATACTAAGGAGGTGTGAGGTCTTGTGTAAAAAAGAAATGTAAAGGTTTTCTCCTAAGTCTATTAAAAGGAGAAAAGATGTGTAAAGAAGAAAAAGAGAAGGGTTGTAATAAGAATAGTTGATCTTCACCTGTTGAAAAGAAAATCGATAGTAAAAACTGATGGCCTCGAAAGAAGAGGAATTAGGAGTGGATGTAGGTCAGGACGATCAAATTACTATTAATCGGTTTGTATCCTTCTTGTCTTACCTTATCATGATTTACTTATTCACTACCCTTACTCATATCCCCTCCCCCAAGTAAAATTAGATACTTAGATAAATTTTAAGAAATCAAAAAAAAATTTTAATAAAAAAATCTTAAGGATCTAACATAATCAATTTAGATATCATGCTATCTAGATCAATATACCAAAAAATCATGACAATCAAAATTAATTTTATTAACCAATACTAAATTAATTTTATTAACCAATCTTCCTTCCAAAAATTTGGAGTTTTTTTTTTTTCTGTCAGTCTTAAATTTATTTAAAGTAGATTGTTCATCGGTTTTGAGTGTACTTAATTGAGATGTCTAATACAAAATTTATTTTTTAATCAAAAATATTATCTTGATATTTATCTTTATATTCCTTTTGCACTCAAACTCTTCAAGTATAAGATATAATTTGGGTTTTGCAGCTTCCGGAGTTGTTTCCCCAAAAACTAATAATGCAATAGGATAGGGTGAAGGGTCAACTCAATTGGTGGAAGGTATTGAATCGAAAGAGTCCAATTTTGCCACCATCTCTATCCCAAAAACAATAATGCCATGGAAGAAATTGAAATGGGAAGAGTCCAATTTTACCTACCATTCCACTCAAAGAATCAAGCAATTGAATTTTCTAATGCACATATGACCTTCATCAAGTTGTTCCATGTGGTGTTGATGCAACACAGTCTCAATTTATAATTCTATTTGACCTTGTGCTTTGGTCAAAACAATGAAACCATTGACCTTGTACTTTTTTTTGCATTGCAATTCTATTGACCAAAAAGAAATGAGACAAAAGCTTCTTCCAAAAGAAATAGTAAGGTTTGATTTGTTCATGATAACTCAGCACTGTATAAATACCTCACATTGCCATCCTTATATGCAAGCAAAATTAGGTTTAGGGTGGCATAGGTCATGCCAAATTAGCACTATATAAATACCTCTCCATAACATGCTACACTTCACTACTTGTGCAGCAACTCCAACAGTTGGATTCTTGGTGATTAAAACTGGTTCTATTATGGCCATCACATTATAATGTCTCTCTATTTGTCTTTGTATCATTGGTTTTACCTGCACTGTCTAAGACAGATAATTCAAACCATCAGGAAAGATGGACTACGCTATCAGTTCATGTCACAAGCTGTCTTCATCCACTTCCTGCAATATTCCAAAGAAGAGAGAGAGAGAGGAAGAATATGCCAGGCATGATGCATGTCACACTTGCATGGGTTGCACACAGAAAACAATTAGCAACATGACAAATTTGGGTTGGACAGTACGTACATCCTTCGAAATCATAGTTCAACGAATGCTATCGGAGGAGAGAACCTAACAGCATCCGACACTTGCAAGTGCTTCGAAGCAGAAACATCATGAATCATACATCTTTATCAGAATATTATCCCTGAGAAATTGGGTTACCAATAATCCAGACTCAGTCAATTAGATCGATTATTCTATTGGGTTTGGATTGTCATAAATGATATCATATCCAATTTAGTATTCAGATCTAAATAGTCATTCAGGTCTCATTGGAAATTACAACACCACAATATGATCACCATCTATTGATCCTTTCTTGTTGCTGTCTTTCTTTGGAGTAGTCCAAATCAGATGTAGCTGCTCATGTACTCAATAATGCATAATCCACACATTTGGATACATCGATGACACAAAACGAATCCTCTCATATTGCTTTCCAACTACCAAGTAGTATCCAATCAGTGGAGCTGTTGATGTTGTGTGATTGTGATTTGAAATAGAAATCTTGTCTTTTCTTTTCCCCTCGATTCATAACATTAAATTTCCAAATTAATAATAATATTTTTGGACATATATAGCGAGCAATTTAAATAAGCAAGTCAATAACTCACAATTTGTAGCAAACAAAAATGTAATTCTCATGTTCACAAGTTGCAAGAGTTTGGATCCACATATAGCTAATGCAAGCATTTGTTCTTATTTTATAGGCATGGTGGTGGGCATTTATCATTTATCCATAGAACAAGATATATACATACATATATATATATATGTATATATATATATATATATTGCAAAAAAAAACCTAAGATTATATTAAGAAAAAAACCGAAAATAAGGTATAGTGAGATTAAACCAAAGACTTGTTAGCAACCTCTTAGACTCTTAAAAGATAGATGTACAATATATCTAGTAAATAAAATATAATTTGACACTAAGGTGGAACCCAAAATCAAATCATGTCCTAATTATAAATGAATTCCTTGAAATATTTCTAGAAAATGATGCAAAAGATGAGTAGTGTGATATGTGACGAGCAAAAATAAATTGCACGATGAGAGATGATTGTGTCAAAAAACTTGGGAAGGACAAATAATAGTAATGAGAATGCTAACTCGTCTTTCTAACCATGACTTAATTAACTTTAGTTAGTTTAAATAATAATATAATAAATCTAAATAAATAAATATAAAATAACTATGTAAAAATAATAAAATGATATTAGAAAGCTCACTTTGGATCAAAGGATTAAAAATGAAATATGCCAAATATAATAAGGGGCTAGATTAATCATATTCCCCGAATTAATACATCATATAAACTTTAAGAGCAGGAAATGAGTTGATGTGGCCTTGAACATTAAAATGGTAGTCAAGCAAATGAGTTGTGGTTGCTCCTTTTGGTTATAATACTATTACTATTAATGATGATGCTACTACGATGAAGATTAAAGAGACAAATAGTGGGGAGGGAATAAAAAATAGATAAGTTAGAGCCTATGACTCTCTCCTCACATAAATATCTAACCTAAGATTCTTGATGGATATAAGTACTTAATTCTTTATTCCCTTAAAAATATAAAATAAGCAGATGAAGAAGTTTACAATGCTTAGAAAGGTAAAGTCTCTCGTCAGAAAGGTCTCTAAGAGCACAATACAACGAATAGAGACAATCGAATTATCATGCGCGTATTACTATAATGACACATTGAAGTAAAATCCAAGATTCAATTTTAGAAATTAGTTGTTGATTCAAGGAATTGAAGGCACAAATGGAAGCAAAAATGGATGTGGATGGAAAAAGAAAAAAAATTAAGTCAAAATTCATGTAAGCATAACTTGGTATAGGATTATCTGTTGCGAATGATCAAGTATAATTTGGAAATGGCATGGAAAGAAGAAGAGCATGGCAACAAATTTTAATGTATTGCAGCACTTTGTCACCTCGAACACAGATCATTTTAACCTTTAAATTTATATTAAAGATTTTTTATTTTTGAAAATTTATTTTGTCACCATTTTGCATCTGATTCTATGGGTGCCGTTGTGTTGTGCTCTTTGAGATATTTCTATCAATATATTATTTACTAAAAAATTATGAGTGTATCAAAAATTATTACATTGATAGGACATATATAATCAATCAATAACCGTCAATCATATATAATCAATGAAAGGCTCTTGAGAGGAAACTCATAGTTAAAGAAATGGACCTCAATACTAGCCTAAGCATTGGAGGGATCGGCTCGAGAAGCTTCTCCCAACTCCGATCTTTGTACAGGTAATGACTCGAGAGAAGGTGTTCTTCACTTCAAACAACTCCGCACATACGGATTTTGCTGACAAAATACATTAATGATATTTTCACTTAATAGTTATAGTATATTCACTTGACTCGAGAGGAGATGCATGAGCACTAATCTTAGTTTAGATAGCATATGAGTAGTCTTGACAAAACCCTTATATGGCTTATCCTTGTATGGCTTATGTATACTTCCTACTATAAGATAGTGCCCATAAATCTCATGATAATATATTTGTTTATACTTATTTGATTTCCTTATATACACATCCTATTATAAGATGATGCCCATAAATCTCATGATAGATGTCTTGAGATTCATTATTGAACTTTGATGAGAACTTTTCTTGAGCTAATGACACGTTGACGTAGGAATATCTAAACTAATTTATTTTTATTGATAAGCCCTAAGTGCAATAGGTTAATTATAAATTATCCATTATAATTAGTTATTTTTAATATCCTAGTCCTTATACTTTCAAAAGTTACATTAAGATTTTCATATTTACAAAAATGAAACATTAAGATCACTATACAAAATTAAAAAGATAATTTCATAGAATTAAAAATTAGGAAAGATAGAGAGGTTTTATTAGAACAACGAGATTAAATGTTTCACTTTCATGGATTTTAATTTAACATTTGAAAGTATGAGGACCAAAATACTAAAAATAACTAATTATAAGAAATAATCAATTATTAACCTAAGTGCATCATAGGAACTATAGAAGTAGAGTTCTTTCTTTCTTTTCGGTATATATCATTTATTATCAATGGATTGATTTTGTTAGGTTCTTTCTTGTTTCGGACCTTCTTAACCAATTATTTCCACCATTAGGAGGCCTAAATCTATAACATTTATTATTTTAACAACTAGTTATTTCTTAAATCTTCATCATTAATATTATTAATCTTAATTATTGACCTTCTTAACTAATTGTTTATACTTATTTAATTTCCTTATATACACATCCTATTATAAATAGTGCCTATAAATGTATACCCCAAGATTTATTATTGAACTTTGATGGAAACTTTTCTTAAGCCAATGACACGTTGATCTAGGAATATCTAAACTAATTTATTTTTATTGATAAGCTCTCAGTGTAATGAGTTAACTATAAATTATCCCTTATAATTAGTTATTTTTAGTATCCTAGTCCTTACACTTTCAAAAGTTATATTAATATTTTTATATTTAAAAAAGTAAAACATTGAGATCCAGTTAAAAAGATAATTTCATAAAATTAAAAAAAAAAGAGAGAGATTTTATTAGAATAAGAAGATTAAATATTTCACTTTCGTAAGCATAGAGACTTCAATGTAACATTTGAAAGTACGAGGATCAGAATACTAAAAGTAGCTAATTATAAGGGATAATAAATTATTAACCCAAGTACATTATAGGAACTAGAGAAATAGAATTATTCTTTTCGATACACATCATTTATTATGAACCGATTGATTTTGTTAAATTCTTTCTTGTTTCCGATAAGAGACCTTCTTGAATCTACGGTATTTATTATTTTAACAATTAATTGTTTCTTAAATCTTCATCATTAATATTATTAATCTTAATCATTGACCTTCTTAACTAACTACTGGTTGAGAGCTCAGACTCATACTAGGATCGATAGTCTCCTTAACTTGACAAGCTAGATTCAAATTTCTGCTTTGAAATAATTGATTAGCTCAATAGCTTCCTATAGTTACACCCCACACTCCGAATTAAAGACTTTCATTTCAAGCACTACTGTTTGACTTGACTTAGCGCATTAACCTGTAGGTTTGGTGGCCAGTGGTAGAGAGTGTCTTAATCGAATCGAATTTGGCCTCCCATTCCATTCGATTCTTTCTTTGAATTGAATTCAATGGAACGAGGAAACAATGGAACAAATAAACAAGTCAGAGATCGTCTGCATCTGTGACTCTCTCAACCTCACTCACAACAAAGCTCGTATCCCTTCCAAGTAGAAGGTTAATGAGTGAAGATTAACCATCCCACCTACCCAACTCTCCATGCTAGTATCCCTTCCCAAGCAGAAGGTTAATATTTGATGTACGAAATTTATTGTGCCATCTTTATATTAGAAGTAGAGGCTGAGCACAGATGGAAAACAATAAAAATATAATTAAAAATAAATCAAAAAATAATAACAAGATGGTCAAAATATCTGGATTTAGAAATAAAAATTACCACGGAAGACTCAATAATATTGATGGCCTCAATCTAGGTGTAAAATTTTGATATTATCTTTTTGTCGAAAGAGATGATAAATTTAGAGGACTAAATTTTTCTTTTGAAAAAGGAAGAGTATAACAACCCACATTTAAAAGAAAAAAATAATAAATTCTTATTTGTAAATATGAAAGTTATTTAATAATTTTTTAAAAAAATTATATTTGAAAGAAGTAAGTAAGAAAGAACTTATCCACCTCGCGAGATTTTTGTCATGTAAATTTTAAAAATCTAAATAGAATTTTGTATTTAAATATTTAAAAATATTGTCTCCGTTAATCGAATATTACTATCTCAGAAAAAATGAGCAGCTATAAGAGTAATGAATTCTTGTAATGAGATCCGTCCTCAATTTTCCATGGTGGATTCAATAAGAAGCTGCTAAACTTGTGGAATGAGTAATGCCCCAATGCCACCCAACAAAAGAAAAAGGAGAGAGAAACCCTCCAAAGTTGAGTGGCCCAGTAAGACAAAATACCCCATAAGGCCAATCTTCAACTCTTGCAGGTATAAGAATAATGAGACGAACCACAAATCATGGCAAAAGAATTCATGCTGGAAGTACTTGAAAAGAATAAAGATGACCCTCAGATGCTCCCTCCTTACAGAGAGATGCATCGAATGCTTGGACCAAGTTGCAGACAGCATATCAGTATAATATAGGATGAAGGACAAATTCAAAGATGAGGAAAAGAAGTTGCCTACCAAATGATCCAAAGAGGGCCATGGCATCTACCTCCACTTGTATTTGTTATTTCACTTGGTTGGAATCTCATGGTCATCATGTTTGGCTGACCACAAGTACTCACTCGGATTAGCTTGTTGAATATATCAGACTGCAGAAGATCAACTTTTACACCTGCAAGACCTTTTAAAATGCTGAAATGGACAAGACAATCTTCAGCCACCATCACCCATCATCCTCATTCACATGTGAAGAGAAACAATGTGTTCTCATTTGCTGTCACTGCCAATGTTGTTTCTGCTGCTTGCTCACTAACCATGTCAATGCTATCTGTCTGGTAATCTTCTGGTGTTGATTGGATGGTGAACTATTCCTGCAAAAAAAAGAAACACATTACTGGCAGTAATGAATCTACAATGTAATTGATGTGTTTGAAAACTTTTCTCTCAGTTGTCAACATGTAATTCTAATGCTTTGATTTCCAACATGGTCTCAAACTTTTCCTAATCATGAATATTGATAGCAAGTCGGCAAAAAGCAACACCATCCATAGAATGCCTTATAATAAAACCAAGTCTCGCCAAAACAAAGAAAAAATCTTGTTCAAAAGTGATTATATATTCTATAATCTACAACTAAGCGTCTCCCAAGTATTCTCTGCAGAACACAAGCTTTCACAAACCACTCCAGTTTAGGGTATAAACCTGTTTACACAAAGTGAAGTGGTCTAGCTAGTAATGTGACATAATTGAAGTATACATTTTTGGTGTCTGCAATAGCATAGTAAATGTGAGAATTTTGCTTAAAACTGGTTACTGTTGCAAAGAAAGTTCCAATCCAAAGCCAAGAACACCAAGCTTTAGTCCTGTGAGTGCATGCAACTAGTTAGCCGGAAGAAGGAAGAGAAGACAAATTCGGAACGGAACAGGAAAATCCCTAAATGGTTACGAGGAAAACATCCAACAAGGCAACAGATTTTAGAAAGGCCAACCAACATCTATCAACCTATGTAAGTGACAAAATTAAACCAAAAGAACTAAGATAATACCTAAAAAAATTGTCCATGCAAGAAAATAAAATTTTCTTCATGAAGAATGCTTTGAGGCCATGCAGGTACCCTGCAGCAGAAACTGAAGAAATTTCAATCAGGATGAGCAGACCTTTCTGTGGGTGTTAAGAAGAACAGGGAGTCGTAAAACCATAAAGAAACAAAATAACATTCAAGAATTTCTCCAGACCAAGCACTGAAATGCTCTTAATGCAAAATAATCATCATAAAAATTAAGATATGCGAACAGGTTAGCAAAAGAAAACCAACAACAAAATTTACAATTGAAGTGTGAGTAAAATGATACATTCAGGACAGTATCATGGAAAGTGTTGGGCTCTGATTACCAGTAGTAAAAAAAAAATGAAATGATAATGCACATTACCACAAATGACATGATATTTCATTCACTTGAGAAATAATCAAATTACCCAGTGGGCTGAAATTGTCCATTACCACAAAATGTCTGACTATGAATGTCAAAGATGGATCTAAAGAGCAAGATATGCTAATATCCAGAAATATCCAGAAATCCCATCCAGTTGCATAACAGCTACTACCCAATAGCAGTAGATAGCAACATCTCATGCTTTTTTGTTTCTTGGAAACTAACATCACCCAGAGATTGACTACTGCAAGTGCCAGAGAAGATATAGATGCTCAAAAGGTGTATAGTCAACATTTGATTCAATCTAGATTCTAGTTACTTGTCACCAACTTGGTAAGATGAAATGAAAATGTTCTGAACTTTCTATGATCGACGATATGCAACCTTCAGCTGAACAAATTCAAACAACAAGAAGATTTGTAAGGAATGTCAGATTAAAGAATGCCCTCAAATTTGAACAAAAATTTATCATGAAAATGAAGCCTATTTAATCTGAAAATTGACACAAATTCTAAAAGTTGCATGCGTTAGAATCCCATTCTTGAAAATTGATACAATTTGAAAGAAGAATACAAGAAATGGACAGTGAACGAAGCAAAAAATTGACAGAATACTCACTCAGTCATTCAGGTTATTACAAAAATATGGAAGCTGTAAAGGCCTTCCTAAATAAAGGCTGGGATAAACAATAATACGCATTGAGCCTGCAATAATAATTATGCATGTGTCTTCTGTCACAAAGATCTCGTTAATTCTTTCCAACTAATTAATTCAACTTCAAAGACATACATTTCAGCAGATACTACAACAACATTTCGGGATATTATCTATTTACAGTGAAATCGTATCTTAAGATCACTCACTGCAAACTTATTTATACCGCCATCAAGAAGTCACATCGGTGCCGCCATCCATGTTGATGCTCCGCCTTCGTGAACGCCACCTGAAAACTGAACCTCTTTCGTGCCCACGAGAAAATGCAGCATCAGATTCTGCAATCGACCTTGAAGAAGACGAAGCCGATCGTGACCGCCGAAAGAATGAGAAGAAGTTACGAATAGTCCGACCAATTCCACCACTCTCCCTCAGCCTACTCCTTCTCGAGGTCCATGAGATCCTTCTTGGTGCTCCACTGTGGTTGAATCCACCATCCATCTCAGTGTAGACAACGGGAAACTCTCGTTCCCCTGCTCTTCTGCCCCCTGAGAACCTCCCCACTGCAAACCCTCCACCTGGAAGCCTCCATATGGTCAGACCTACCATCTCCTCTTCGCTCCCGGTGACAGCAGCTTGGTCATCGCCTTCTGCAACCGCAGAACCCCGTTCTTGCACATCGGTAGGCATCTCATGGCGGCAGACAGGGCACGAGTTGCGGAGCGAAAGCCACGGCAAAATGCAATCTTGATGATAGATGTGTTTGCAGGGCATCTCCCGGGCCTCCGTCCCGAGCTCGAAGACATCCATGCAGATGGCGCAATGGCAGTCTTTCCCGATGTGGTCGTCTACGATCTCTATCGTAGGCATCGACTCGATGGCGACCTTTGACGCCGGGGGGCGCTCGCTTCCTCTGTCGTGACCCATGCCGTTGATCTCGATATGGGCGAACTGCTCGAGGAGGCGGTCGAAGCCAGAGCTCATCAGGAAATCCGAGATGCTTTCCGGCAAGGGGCGGAGGCCGGCTGCTGTGCCATCGTCATAGTAAAGCTCGAAGTTACTAGCGGTCGAGCGATCCTCATCACGGTCGCCGTCAGACGCGCCGCGAAGAACGATGACCGGATTGAAGGGTGAGCGGTCGCCGGCAGCCGCACGTCGGTTCTGGCGGAATCTGAGCTCGGATGGTTGAAGTGGGCCGGCCTCCGCGGAGGATCCGTGGCTGCCGAGCGTGAGCGCGGCGGAAGAGGGGAACCCCTGAGGGGGGGGGAGCTCAGCTGCGGGTCCGAGAGGGAGAGGCGAGCCGCCCACCTCCTCGAGGAAGCCACCGTCGCAGTCGGGGCAGACGACAGCGTCCTGCGGCCTTACCCGCACGAAGCGGCTACACCGGTAGCACCAATACATCGACGCCGTCGTCATGGAAGAAGGCATCAAAGCAAAAAACCACAACAAAGATCTAAACTTTCTGAAAAGAAGGAACGAATCTGGTGGCAAAAAAAAAATCCGAAAAAAATCCCTTTTTTTGGAACCAATCCCTCAGAGCAACGAATAAAACGACTCGAATTCGTTCTCCAACCCTAAGAACTCGAAGATTTCCCCAAAAAGAAGGTAAAATGTACCGAATTTGTCATAGGTTCGAGACCAGATCCTTCCAGGGCGGAGGAGAAGGCGGTAGAATTGGGCGGAGACGGAGGAGGTGGTCGAAGAGGAGAGGCGAAAGGGTGGGATTTGTGTAGGGAAACGGGAGAATTGGGGGTTTTATATTCGCTCGACGAAGCATCGCATCGATGGCGTTCGTAACCGCGTGACCGTCATGGCACATGGCGTTACGGAGTTACCCACGTGGTACATTTTTATTGGTCAGATGATTGACGCCGCCAAGATGCCCAACGTTGATACTTTCCGTCAGTCAAAGCACAGACGACGAACCCGAGCTTGTCTCGAGGAACTGATCACTTTTTGATGGGACCCACACGTGTCTCCGTAGCCGACTCCAATCAAGGGAGGGTAAATCGTGGGTAACAAGTCGTGGGTAAAAGCGAAAGGCCATTTTTGGTGCAAACATCACCGGTGACGGGGTGAAAGGGGCGACCGCTCTCCGCCTTCCTCAAGTCCGAAGGAAGGCGGTGACGTTAAGAACAATATGCTGACATCCATCTTCAAAAAATGACTTTTCACTACTCATTTGGACATTACCACTGCAAGATTGTGTTTCTTGAGCTGCAAGGCTCGATCCATCATCGTAGATTAATGCCTTGTGATCTCACATAATAAAAAGAGACATCATGTCAAAATCATGCCTTTAGAAAGATCACCCCAAGAAACCAATCTCGATCCGACCAGAAAACAACTTTGAGATCACAATATGTGTAAAGTTCCAACTTTTCCTGTGGTACGCTTTTGTTAATAAGGTTGTGTCAACTCATGTTAATAGTGAAATGGATAAGGCAGAAGAACACCATTTCATGGAAGCCACCAGGAACCTGCTAATGGCATTCCATGATCTTTGATCTCTCTCTCTCTCTCTCTCTCTCGGCATCTCATAAAGAGTGTTCCTTTTTCAATTCTGCAGTCTTTTAAATCATCATCCTTTTTCTTTTTTCCTTTTCTAATTCATTCTCCACTTCTTTCTTCCTCTCTCTCTCTCTCTCTCTCTCTCTCTCTCTCTCTCTCTCTAGAGGTAGGAAGCTGTGGCACTTTGACAGATGCTCTCTCAGAAACGATGAAGGAGATTTAGCAGTACATTGGCATGCCGACGCACAATTACACTCGAAAAATAATTAGACATTTTTAGAGTTTCCATGCAATGTGTGATCAGAACATTAACTTTTAAGTAGAATTTTAGCTTACAAAGCATGGATGCTCTTTGTATCCTTAAGTAGTTTTAGGACCATTGATAGCAAATGGAGTAATATCTTCATAAATAATTTGGAAAACTTAATGATCAAGTACTTGTTGGCTGATAATTTATGGAGTTTCTATGACTTGTGAATCAGTAGTACTTTTTGCTGGTTGTCTCCAGTTAGTAATGTGATGCTGAACTCAGGTGAAGTCATTATATAAAGTACAAGTTGCTTTAGATTTAGAGTTGCCACCTCCTATCTGACAACATCTCTGTTGCCACCGCCTGATATCTGATAGCTGTTGTCACCTTGTGGTTTTCGAAGGTGCTGATTAGTCTTTTAGATGATTTCAAGACATGAATGCACAAGTAGCATATGTTTAGTGTTAATTTTGGTCATTACCAATTCGAGGTGATCTTTTTTTTCTTCCGAAATTTATGTTTTACCTAATAAAGATATATTTTATGTTTTCTAATACTTTTATAATACTTTGGTCATTAGCAAATGGTTTGCAGGCGTCCTTCGGACCAAGGTCTTCGTCTTCTTCGGGGGGCGATCGGTTGTCGGTGACCCGAACCATCTCCTTGATTACCCGATGGCGGAGCTTAGTTCTGCTTCGTCCAATCACTCCTCGATCATCTCCTTGATTACCCGAGAAGAGGATAAGATACTCCTCAGCTGATCCACGTCCGCTATTTCTCCGACAAAGAGCAACGGGAAGGTGTTATCGATAGTCCGAAAGGCCCACCCAATACTGAAACCCCACTCCCAACTACAACTGACGAAGAAGAAATGACTCTTCCATCCTTTGTTGTTGAAAGGTACACCGTTGATCCTAAAACCACTGTGGGCAGTCAAGTAATCTCCGTCTTGCCCCTTACATAGGCGAAAGCAGGCAAGGAAGAGGATCCTGGACGACTCGATCCTAGCCCCCCGACACTCCAGATAAAGGCCACCAGATAGTGCCAGGAGTTTTGTTAGGCACATGAATATATTTTACTCCGGTTTGTGGACATATTAAATATAAAATGATGTTTTGCCCGATTAAATTATCTCATATGTTTTGAGGACGGATGCATCTAGACACTATATCATATATCATGGAGCTTGTCTTGCATAGGGAGATTATTATTTATTATGGAGTATTATCGTTATGTATGCTTTTAGTCTGAGTGAACGAATTTAGCATAAAAAGATATTTTTCATGATATATAAGGTGTTTTGGATGCCAAGTGTCTTTGTGTGGACTTCCCAAAAGTAAGAAAGTGTATTGTTTAAGAAAGATGTATCAGCACTTTGGATGCTTTTATTTTGAGGGAGATCCTTTGGCCTAATAGATCATAACAAGTGGGATGTTGAATGATGGTGATACTTTGCATGGTTTAGGCACATCAAGCACTTTACATTCTCTTATAGGGTGTGTTTGGGAACATATTTGAAATGTGCATTTAGGGTTCAATGCATATTTCTAATGTGAGTTGGTGTTTATTTATTTTAAATCATATTTTGCTTAGATGCTATATTGCAAATGTTCAAATATTAATGCTATCTTATGGTAACATTAGCATTTCAATATTTATGTGATACTAATAAATTTTTTAAAGTATTCTATAATATTATCTAAAATCACAAGATAACCCAAAGTGACATATTATATATTTGAACCAATATTTTTATAAGATTACATATTCATTTATTTATTTTATTTATTCTACTTATTAATTTACATTTTTTAATAAATATTAAAAATAATCGAAGGATAAATTTATCATATAATATTTAATCAACTTTTAAAAAATATTTTTTATCAAATAACACTTACATTAATATATATTTAAAATATAGTTTTCATGTTTACTAAATACTCAAGGCATCTCAATACTACATATTCAATCAAATCTTTTTGTCCAAATGTACATTAAGAATGAAAATATGTATCTAAACACAATCATATTCTAGATAGACACATTTTACGTAGAAAGAAGTTTTACATTAAGACGCATTGAGCATTTTAGATACATATGACCCGAGCGAATGCATCAAGCGTAAGGAGATATTTTATCTAATTAGAATGCATTAGACATGTAGGATGTTTATCAAGGGTCAATGTAGAATGCATGGGTTGTTGTATTAGATGCATAGAAATATTTTATTTTATCAGGACATATTAAGTATTTTAGATGCTTATGTCTTAGGATAATGTATTATGTAAGAAGATATTTTACCTAGCTATGGTGCATTAGATGTTCTATTCTAGGAGATGTTTTATCCATTTAGGATGTAATAAGTATGACTACAGCGGATTAAGCCATTTGACATAGCGATTCATACGGTATGCTTGACCATAGGAGGTTCGGGGACAACAAAATTCTCTTGTGTTCAAAAATAGTTCGATTGTCTAATGAACTTATCAAGTAAGGTTTTTTAAGTTAATTTATGAGATTAAAAAATATAGAAAAGAGTTGAGTTTAAGAACTTGAATTCTTAATTTTAAGAGTTCCCAATGAGAGAAATTGTACCATAAAAGATTAAGTATAATAAAAAAAATATTCTTCTTAGATATTAATTGATCAAATTAGTAGATGATCTAAAGTGACAGTTGAATTCAAGCCTCCACTTGGTTGGCTGCTAAATTGGCATGAAATCTTTTTATTGAAGAGGAACTTTGATTTGGCATCATTTGGAAGAATGAAATGCCTACAGAATTAATTGATGGGGCAATGACTAGTATGGACACAAAACAGCAGCAGCTGAAGCTCCACAATGGTTGACTTAGTAGGAAATCTTTGTTAGAAAAGTATTAATTGGTGCTCTCACATCCGGAGAACAAGGTCAACCCACTGTTTAGAAGACAAAAGAGTGTTGTTGTCTTTGTCAATCTAAATCTAAAGAGTGTTGGATTCATACACCTTTTCTTGGTACACAGGCAAGCCCTACATCACCTACCCTGCTGAATACTTTTCCCCAGTTGACATTTCTGTATGTACAAGTCAAGACATACTGTCACACCAATATGCAGTTTATGCAAGAGAAGTGCATCATCACTTTCTCATTCCATATCAAAATGGATCTTTATACTTTTGTAGGATATTAACTTTGACACCAAGTGTTAAATATATTTAAAAATCAAATCTTGTTTGTTGGAAATTGGAAAGACATGTGATAAAGTCAAATTTAATCAGCAACTAAAAATGTTGAGTCCACACCACCCTAAGTAAGAGGAGCTAATTGGTGAGCTTGAAAGATAAATAGAATTAGGATTATTCTATCATCGGTAAGAAAACTTTGATGATGAGATTATTCATTCAAATTCTATATTTACAATCAGAATAATTAACTGAACTTTAAATCTTATAAAAGTAATATTTCTGTACTGTGAGAGTATTAATTATCTTATATGACTATATTGCTAGTCAACACAGAGGTCTTATGTTTATTTCCGTACATGGGCTCAATCCATTGAGGCCCAAAGTCTTGCGTAGAGCTATGAATGTGTATCATGCCGATCTCGAAAGCCTTACGATTCGTGTCAAGAATCTTACATTATGAATATAGTTGGCATATGGGAAGAAAAAAGAAGATTATATTATTTTCAGCATTCACTATCTTTTATGAGCCGTAGAGCTCTTTTTTAGTTACGTCAAGAGAAGAAAAAATAACTAGGCTTCCTCTCCCTTGGGCTGTGTCCCTCTAAGTATTTTATGTTGCGATCGTCATACAAGAAAGAATTTGTTAGAAAAAAAATATTATAGCGAAATAAATTTTTTTTTGTATCAAAATAGTTTCTTATTAAAATATAAATTTATTACTAAAAATAAATATTAACAGAGTAGCATAAACAATAGAATAATGAATCATCGACACACTAAATTTTTATATAAAAAACCTAATGCAAAAAAAATCATAAGACCATAGTCTATTTTAAATTTTCGCTATGACCAATAATGATAATATGTTTTCAATTAATCTTCTCCATAATTACTAAAGAATCATAATAACATCAAGAACATATATCTTGGCTCAACAATAATATATCATCATCACCATAGATGGATTTCATGAAAAAGAAAATTTAGATCTTACTAAGTGGGTCTAGCAGAAAAGCATTTCAGAGAGAATAAACTGTAGATCAATATCATTAAGATTATAGAGCTTATTCCAAGGATTTTTCATATAAAATTTGGGCCAAAACCGATGAAGTTTAACCATTTAATCATCTAGCAAAAACCTTAACTTTCTCTCTCTATTCTTTTTCTACGTCACCATAGTTTTCACCGTTTACACACACCTCTTCCGTGCACGTCTCCACTTCTCCTTTTTCTTTCTTTTCAATGCCCAAATCAATCGGTCGAAGCCTACCTATGGGCTGGACCAAATAATTCTCCCTCTCTAGCTTATATGGTGGGTTGTACTAAGCCCGCTCTTTGCCTATATGCTTCAAGTTTTTCCTTAGGCAAAGATTTTATCAACATGTATGATCCATTTTCATTGGTATACACATTTTTCAAGTATAATTCTTTCATCTCAAGCACATCACGAATCCAGTGATATTTTACATCAATATGTTTGGATCTAGAATGGTATGTTGAATTCTTAAAGAGGTGAATGATACTCTAACTATCATAGCAAATACTATATCCTTCCTGTTTCAAGCCAAATTCTTGTAGAAACTTTTTCGTCCATAAAGCTTCCTTACAAGCTTTAGTAATTGATATGTATTCAATTTCTATGGTTGACAGAGTAATACAATTCTGTAACTTAAATTATTAAGAGACTACTTCCCTTGCAAAAGTCATCAAGAACCCCGAAATGAAGTTTTTGAAATCAATATCATCTGTCATGTCTGCATCTATATGGCCCTCCAGCATAGGTTCACCATTTCCAAAACATAAACATAACCTGGAAGTATCTCTTAGATATCGTAATATCTATTTTACTATTGTCTAATGTTCCTTACCAGGATTAGAGAGAAATCGACTAACAACTCTAATTGCATGAGTTATATCTAATCTACTACAAACCATAGCATACATCAAACTACCTACTGCAGATGAGTAAGGCACTTTGGATATTTCTTTTTCTTCATTCTCATTTGTAGGATATTGTTTCAAATTAAGCTTGAAATGACCTGTAAATAGAGAACAAACTGCTTTGGCTTTACTCACGTTGAATCTTTCAAGAATCTTTTCAATATAAGTGTCCTGAGATAATCTAATCTTAAAAGATTTATTTAACTCTTTTAAGCTTCTCAATTTTACCAGCATCATAGCCAATAATCAACATATCATTAATATATAGTAGAAAAATAATAAAATCATCATCTAAAAATTTTCTTATAAATACACAATGATCATATATGGTTCTATTATATTCTTGGTTCACCATAAAGGAATTAAACTTCTTATACCACTATTTGGGTGCTTGTTCGAGTCCATATAAATTTTTCCTAAGCTTGCACACAAGATTTTCTTTTCCCTTGATTTTAAAACCTTCTGGTTGCTCCATGTAAATTTATTCTTTTAAGTCATCATAAAGAAATGTAGTTTTCACATCAAGTTGCTCAACTTCTAAGTTCAAGCGAATAGCCAAACCAAGAACAACTCGGATAGAGGATATTTTCACTATAGAAGAAAATATTTCTTCAAAGTCAATACATTTCTTCTAACTGAATCCTTTTACAACTAGTCATGCCTTATCGTTTTGAGTTATTATTTTCGGTCTTCAATTTGTAAACTCATTTATTCTTGAGAGCTTTCTTTCCTTTAGGCAACTTTACTAAATCATAGGTGTGGTTCTTAAGTAAGAATCTTATATCTTTTTGCATAGCTTTAACCCACTCATTCTTGTGCTCATGTAAAATAACTTCTTGGAAAATTTATAGATCTCTCTCATCAATAAGCATAACATACTCATGTGGATGATATCTCATAGATGGTTATCGCTCTCTTGTGGATTTTCTCAATAGAATCTCAACTAGTGGTAGAGGTGCTTATTCAAATTGTTTACTTGGTTCAGTATTATCAACTGTAGGAGCTTCATCATTGACATTCTCACCACAATCTTCTTGTTCACCTCCCTCATAATCATCATGAACTATAAGTGGAGAAACTAGACCCAAACTCTAAGGAATATAAATAGAGATTTTTGGTTTTTCAATATTATCACCGTCATCAAACAATTGATCTTCAAAAAATGTAATATCTTTGCTTCTAATAATCTTCTTATTTATTGGATCTTATAATTTGTACCCAAACTCTTTATGACCATACCTTAAGAAAATACATGCTTTTGCCTTATTATCAAGCTTGGACCTCTTATATTTGAGAATATGAACAAATGCTTTATACCCAAAAACTCTCGAGTGATCATAAGATATATCTTTTCCTGTACATACTCTTTCCAGAACATCGTCTTTCAGAGAAACTGATGAAGAAAGATTTATCAAGTTAACTATAGTTCTCATAGTCTCTCCCTAAAATGACTTAGGTAATTTAGCATGAGAAAGCATACACCTAATCATTTCTTTAATGGTTTTGTTCATTCTTTCTACCACACCATTTTGCTAAGGAGTTTTAGGAACTATTTTCTCAAGCCTAATACCATGGAATCTATAATAATTCTCAAAAGGACCCCTGTACTCACCACTATTATCTACTCGAACATACTTTAGCTTTATGTCAGTTTCTCTTTCAACACTAACATGAAACTCTTTGAAAACATCGAGTACTTGATCTTTAAATTTCAAAGCAAAAGCTTAAACTTTTCTTGAATGGTTATCAATGAAAGTAAAAAAATAAAGAACACCTCCAAGAGTTCTAGTTTGTATAGTACAAATATCAGTGTAAATCAAATCAATAACATTTAATCTTTTAGATGACGGATATGTATGAAAGGCAACTCTATGTGTTTTTTCAACTAAGTAATGATTACAAGATTTAAGAGATGTACCTTATAACTCTAACAAGAACTGATTTGTAGTAAGAGGTTTTAAGTCTCTTTTCGTTGATATGACCGAGTCTCTTATGCCAATGATCCATGTTTTCATCCTTTTAAATTGTATTAATCTCTCCTTTATGTAGCTTAGCTTTCATGATATAGAAAGAGTTTAGCTTCTTTCCTCTCGCCATAATTAGAGAACCTTTAGTGAGTTTCTATTTGATTTTACTAAAATAGTATGTAAATCCCTCATCATCAAGTCTACTTATAGATATCAAGTTAAAACATATCTGAAACATGTCTAACATTTTTTAGTATCAATTTACTCCTAGTGATGGTCTCCAAGCAAATATTTTTAGTACATACAATCTTAGATGTACCATTGTTTCCCAATCTAACATTGCCAAAATACCAATAGTATAAGATATGAAGAAATCACTATAAGAAATAACATGAAATGAAGCACTAGAGTTAATTACTCATTTACTATCCTGAGCTGCAAGACTAACATATCCGTCATCACAAACAATAACAATATTACCTTCAGTAGTAATTATCTTGGTCTCTTTCTCATTTTTCTTCCTTTCATTCTGTTCTCGCTTCCAAAACCTATTCTCTTTCTTCATATGACTTAGATTTCTTCTATATCTTTTTTATTTTTTCAATAACAAGTACACAAAAAAGAAGATTCTCCTTATTCTTTCCTTCTGGCATCTTCATTTAAGAAACTATCTTTAACCATATTTATTGTTAGAGCCCCCTTTGGCATCGAGTTACAAATTGTCACCACATACATTTTCTAACTTTTCGATAAAGAGCTGAGATGTAACAATCCTTGCATCTCATCATTTATATTCATTTTCATAGCAACCAACTTATTTGTAAGACTTTGAAACAGGCTTATATGTTTAATAATGTTACCATCATCTTTATACTTCAAATTGACAAGCTTTTTGAGGAAAGAAATTCTATTTTCTACTTTTTTTTTCATAAAGAGATTTTTTAACCTTTGCTAAATAACATTTGGTTTCATCAGAAAAATACTCATGCAAATTTATATCCATCTATCTTCTAATAACTTATACAAATCTTTGCAATAAAGCAAATATTCCATCATATGCCTCCAAGTAAAATAATTTGATGAGTTTAATTTAATCATATCGTCTGACTCTTCAATTTCAATCAAACAAGAAAAACTAATACCAAACAACCTAAAGCTCTAATACCATTTATTGGAAAAATTATTATAACAGTATAATTATTTTCTCTCTATCAAAACGAGTTTCTCATCAAAATACCAACATATTAGCAAAAATAAATATTAATCAAAGCAGCATAAATAGTATAACAATGAATCAATTATAAAGTGAGACATCGAATCTTTATGTGAAAAATCGAATGCGATAGAAACTACGAGACCGTAGTTCACTTCAAACTTTCACTGTCATCAATAATGATAATAGGTTTATAATAAATATTTTCTAGAATAATTAAAGAATCATAATAATATTAAGAACATATATCTTGGCTTAATAATAATATAACATCATTATTATAGATATATTTTATGAAAAAAAATTTTAGATCTCATCAAATAAATATAATAGAAAATGATTTCAGAGAGGATAAACTATAGAACGATAATTATAGAGTTTGTTCCAAAAATTATTCATATAAAATTTGAGTCAAAATCAATAAAATTTAACTGTTTAATCATCTAGCAAAAGCCTCTCAACCTTAAACTTTTTTTCTCCCCTGTTCTATTTTTGCGCCGCTGCAGTTTTCATCGTTCACACGCACCTCTCCCACGTACATCTCCACTTTATTTTTTTTTTATTTTTTTAATAAATTAGATTTGGATTCATTCCCCAAATCAATCGGTCCAAACCCACCTATGTGCTGGACCCAACAGATATGTTTAGGGTAATGTTAAGAGACTTATGAGGTGAGTAATCATAGAGCCGGCTTTCGATAAGAAAGGGATACGTGAAGTGGTAGCTTGGCTGGAATGCACCATAGACTTGATGACGAGAGCATGAGTCAGAGAGGCACGAGCTCGACTTTACTAAGGTGTCATGACATTTCATGACCTATATCATTCGATGATTGTAATTGATAGTGTGATTCGAAGATGAAACAAAAAGTTGACACAAAGGTGTCAACTTAGGAGCACTATCATAAAAATGCGACATTAGACAAAATATTGCTATATATAAGCACGTAATCGATGGAATAATCTCCTATTAGTATTAATGAAGAAAGATTAATTACGAAGACTTGCTAATACACCCAACACCTAACGAGTAATTATTTATGAACTTACATTATTCATTTATATTCTAAAATTTTTGTTTTTTGTTTTATTTTTTCTCTTACGTGTTTGTTGAATTATATGTAAAGCTATTCTTTTTGAGAAATATTGAGACTTGTTTGTCGCTCATTTTTTGAACTGATTAGTTTGTTATTTTATAAATCTTTCAAGACTTAACGAGGTTATATTTTAACTATTCATTCATGAACGAATAACATAAAAGTGTCTTATGACTTAGATAATTTTAATTAAGTTCATGACATAGATGGTTTCACGTTATTGTCTAGTTGATTATACATTCTTAGGTTATGTCATATTATTGCTTTTGTAATAAACTCGTTTAATCAAGTTTCCATTGATAATTTAATGCTTGACTTACTTTGATATATCAGGTTCCATTTAATTGTCAAATCTATAACCATTTAACTGATGGAATGCTCCCCTATCAGTATTGATGAGGAAAGATTATATCATATTTTTATATTCTTAATATGATGTTGTAAAGTTGATTTGATCTTGTCTCCATTCAGACATTCAAGTATTTGGTTAGTGCATAAGTAATAGATCTGAGTTCATGTATGAGCTAATGTAATATTTTTTTCTTTTAAAGTTGATTCTATCTCATCAAATTTTTTTATGTAGATTCCCTGTAAGAATGTGTGAGTTGATCACTCTTATATATCTCATCTGGTTATTAATGACATTCTCTTAAAGCATGTTGTGTTATGACTTTGATGCCTAAATCAATAAAGAACTAAGGTCCTCCTTTTTTAATGTACTAAGTTGGACACTAATGGAAAATATTCTCTTAGATATAGCACTAATTCATTAATTTATTTATGTGATCATTTCAACGATATATGTCCAGTAGCCTTAATTGGTTGTTCGAGTTGTATCGGATTTCAATTAGTTATCAAAGCCACAACAACCAACCCATGACATCATAAAACCGTCAATGTGTTTACCGTAACAGATAAAACCGCCGAGCAGTTCGAATACGCATCGCCCCATCTCAACGGCCTCGAGAGTCGGCTAATACGCGATATCGGAGAGGGATTGCATTGTGGAGTCTAACCATTATAGAAACATACACGCGAGAAAAGGAACACAAGAAAAAGGGCTTAAAAAGGGCGTCCCAAAATATCAAGGAATCGGTCCACGTGTCAGTCCCGACAAATATCAATCTGCCATCCGACTTGCACTTTTCTAACACACACACACACAAAAAAAATCTGCCCCCAACCCCAAAATATCCACCACAGTACTCCGTCGCCTCCATCTCCCCCTCACCTCCTTCCGCCCAAATTCTTGATTCCCCATCGATTTCGTCCCAAGGGGGCCTTCCTCCTGTGAGAAGCTCTCCGTGTTCGTCTTTAGAGGGTGGGGATTGGGATCATTGCGATGGGCGAAGAGGCTGGAGACGCCTACTGCGACCGGATCTCCGCCTCCGGACGCGGAGGCGGCGACGAGGGTAGGGTCGTCGAGTGGGAGCTTGGCCTCCCCGGCGGACACCACCTCGTCTCACTGTCGCAGACTCTGATCCCGCCGGAGCTCGCCTCGGCCTTCCGGATCAACCCCGAGCCCGCCCGTACCCTTCTCGACGTCCACCGTGCCTCCCAGCACACCGTCTCCAACCTCCGCCGCGCTGCACCCTCCCCCGCCGCCGCCGCTGCTCTCCGATACTTCCACCCCTTCCCCTCGCCCGCAGCCGACGACGACGACGACGACGACGACGACGACGACGACGACGACGACGACGACGACGACGACGGAGACCACCCCGTGGCCGTCGAGGGCGACGAGCACTCGCGTAAGGCCCCGCGGATGGACTCCGCTTCCCCATCCCCCGCCGAGGAGGCCGAGTCCTTCGCCCCCCCGCTGGAGAACTCCAACGACGATCAATCCGTCCGGACCCTTAAGCGGCCGCGCCTCGTCTGGACGCCGCAGCTCCACAAGCGGTTCGTCGACGTGGTGGCGCACCTCGGCATCAAGAACGCCGTGCCGAAGACCATCATGCAGCTGATGAACGTGGAGGGGCTGACGAGGGAGAACGTGGCCAGCCATCTCCAAAAGTACAGGCTTTACCTGAAGAGGATGCAGGGGCTGTCGAACGAGGGGCCGTCGTCGTCCGACCATCTCTTTACCTCGACCCCGGTGCCGCAGAGCCTCCGCGAGCAGCAGTTGCCGATGTCCGTGCCCTACGCCATGCCCACCATGATTCCGATGCCGGTCTTCGGCATGGCTCATCCACATGCCCATGGAAATCCGATGGTTCCGGTCAACAACAACCAGGTGGGCGGGGCTTTTCATGGATTCGAGGGGCATCATCCACATGGAGATTTTGGGGAGCGCCCAAAGGATTGGTGACGCCATGAGACAGGTTCGGATCGTTTCATATGCTCTTGTTCCTGCTGATGCTGAACGATGAAGGAATAACTTTACTAAAAGAGTAAGGTCTCGTGGTACTCTCTCTGTGACATCATTCTTTGTGAGGAATGCTCGTTCATCTTCTACTTTAATCAATTTGCTCTTAAATCTCCATGGCGTAGGTTGAGCTACTACTTTTGGATTCTGTTCATTTGTTGTGCATTAGTAGGCTATTGGTGTTTGTGTAAATTGTCGGGGAAAAGGAAAAGAAAACTTAGAAGCACGATTAGACCAAGATAACTCTGGTTGCTTGCTGTTATGTACCACTTGTATGTGCACAACACATCATAGCACATTAGACTCGGTACCACTAGGCAAACAAGCAACCCAGAGAGTCTTTCAGATTCAGAAATATCTATTCGATGACTAACTAGCCTATTAGATGATTAGCTTCAGAGAGATCTTAAGTTAAACAGATGCTCTCTTCTGTGTGTGCCAAGGAGATTTTGTTGGTTGGTATCTCTAGTTATTCATCTATTGTTCTGTTGTGTGCTATCATTTGATAAGCATTGCATCTGATGATTGATTATATTTTCGTTTAACAATCATTTTTTTTTCTGCTTTTGGCTCAAGATAATAGGATAATCTCTCTTTGAGATCCTGAATCACACATGTATATTTAATGCTTGATTTCATACTAGCCTTATGGATGCTTGTGCTATAGAATATTTTTAAATCATCTAATATTAGTTATTCTATAATTATCTTGCAGTAATAATCTGCATTCAGAAATTTTTTTAATCATATGAAGAAGACTAATTTTGCATTACAAGTTGATAGAGTCAATGATGATGGTTGACATAGAGTGGTCCCTATTACACTAGCATAGGAATGCCACCACAAATTGTCAAAGTCTCAAATTCTTTATAGCATAGAGTGGTTTTAATTCTCAATAACAAACCCTTGCTGGATCAGTATGAGTCTGGTATATACCGACATACCGACACATAATACACCGGCATACTAGTCAGCACTGAATGAGGAGAATAGGAAGGGAGGAGGAAGAAGAATCACTGGAGGAGGAGGAGGATGAGATGAAGTACCAGACAGGTAGGCAATGGTGAGTGATGGGCAGCATTAGCAGTAGGTAACAACAATGACGAATTAGCGAGCAATGAGAGACGGATCGAGATAAGGAAGAGTGGGCAATGGAGAAAGAGAGAGAGGATATTAGAAAGATTTCAATAACTGTGAAAACTTGAAAAGTGAAGCAGAGGGTTAACATGCTTATTGGACTGAAGCAGAGCGAAAAGCCTTGGTTTGCATGCCGATTGAAGTGGGGACCATTAAATACCATCTAGTACATCCTGATTTAGGCAAATTGAGATCTAGTGCTTCTAGTATTACCAAAATTACTTTAATGAAATTTGTGCTCTTTCATTTTGATGCATTCCTTCTCTCTCAGGTAGGATGGAGATATATTCCGTTGACTACATATTTTTGGCCACATGTGTCCAAATGTCAGTTACTATTAAGTAATTATCGGGAAGCTATCAATATAATTGATGCATGAAATGTGTCCATTGGTACAATATTGTTCATGCTTTTATTTGTATCGTTCCGTGACTTATTCTATTATATTTCTTAATTTTTGGCCACATGTGTACAAATGTCAGTTACTATTAAGTAATTGATGAATCAAATTAACATAAGCCTTAACCTATTGCTTTGTGTGCACAGGTGCACATACACACAGATATATACAAATATTATACAAATACACATGCATATGGAAACATATATAAATAATTAACATCAAACTGAAGCTGCATGTCTTTGCTTGTCATTGAGCTTTGTTGGTGGCAATATCAGTAGTAGAACTCACAGCTGTGATATATCTTTTAATTATTTCTAAAGAAGTTTTAGTTTCATCAGCCTCTACCTCTTTGCAGTTTGCACCACTAGTTAGCATTGTCTTTGTGATACATCTATGAATCTCTGGAGTTGTGTATCACCATGATCAGTTTTAGCTTATACATCATCCACATGCACATATATATCACCATAATCAGTTTTAGCTTATACATCATCCACATGTACACACACATGCACATATATACATATTATGTATATAGATGTTTGTAAATGATTTTTTAATGGTAATGGTCTGCTTCCTATTAGAGCTTTTAGAGGGAGACACTAAACTTTTTCCTGACTTACCTCTTTACCCTTACCTTTTCACAGGAGCACCATTCGTTGCGACTCATGCGTCCAGCGTGTGACTAAGAGTCGCAACGACATAGAGTGTCTGTCGCATGCAATGCGTGCGAGTGGCCACGTTGTTGCTTGCCTGTCACACGCAGCATGCAGGGCACCTGCAACGTGCCATGTGGCATGCTCATTATGACTTTGGAGTCTTGAATTGGTGGAAAAAGGTTATAAATAGTCCCTTCCGCTGCCTGCTGTTTTTTTTCCAAAAAGAACTAACTCGCTATTGTTTTCGGCTTTCTCATTCCGTTGGCTTTCCAATGATATTTATTCTTCCCATAATTTCTTTTCCAATTCTTCTTTCTTTGGTGGTGCTAGATCATATTCCCCAAATCTCCACATTCTTTTTCACAAAATCCCTAGTTTGATTTCAACATTTAACCTGTTTATACTTTAATCAAAGGTTATATTTCATATTATTACACTAACACTCCAGCATCTATCCTTGTCATCTCCCATAACACATATAAACTGATGATGGCAGCTAAGAGACCACTCAGGATGGATAGTCTACATGATTTAGAATTTGTGTATAATCTTGTGTAGAAGAGTTCCTTTGAGTCTTCTGCTGCCCTCCCATTAATGTTGTTTTGCATACTTGATTGATTTAAAATTCTTAAGAAATTGGAACATATTGCCTTTGAAAATGCTAGATGCTAGATAAGGATTCATGGTTGTCATGAAAATATCTGATCCATGTCGACAGAAATGAATTGATGGCTATACCTCGTATCACTGTAAAGGTTCACTATGCTTTAGTACTACAGATTATTATCTTCAGTGAATAACATGAATCCCATTTCATAAGAAGACTGTCACTACAATTATAATTGAGAAATTTTGTGTCATGCAAACCAAGTCAAAAGTCAGAATATCATGTTGCATATATCCATTGCTAATCTATGTAAAAGTTGAGATACAGAGTAGAGGAAAGGGCAGTGGAGTAGATTCAGTTTATGTTCATAACAAGGCTGTTTAAGCAATCAAAGGCATCAACTTTTCCTCTTTTAGACTGGCAAGGCAATGACTGTAGTAGGGAAAGAACATCATTTTAGGTTCTCAAATATGATCTAATATCACAATATGTGTATGTGCTTTGTCCTCCCCTTTTTTATCCTAAAGAATGTGTAGTGTACTATAAATACTTGACAATTTGATACATCTTTGCCTGATTGGTGTCATCTTCTATTTGATCAAGAATCATAATTTCCTTGTTCTCATCTTGGGCAACAGTGATGGCAATAGACACTCTGCTCCTCTTCTTTTGTCACAATCTTATGCTTAATGCTTTCATATATTCTGTTGATCCAAGCCTCAAAGATTCATCTATTAAAAAGTTAGTGCCATGGTGTTTTACATTCAGGATTTCTGGCTTCATGCATGGTGCAGGTAATTCATCAATTTTTTTTTGTCTCAAACAACACAAATATGCTCTCTCATTTCTTCTAACACAACTGCCAATTCCTTCTTTCTTGTGTGTCATACAATTCCTACATTGCATGCCTCTACAAGTTTATCCTTCTAGTGATCATAGCACCATATGACAGGCTTAAGTTCTCTTTTCAGTTAATCCATTAAACTAGGTTCTTCACTGGTGGTTCATATGACCTCATATATATATATATATATATATATATATATATATATATATATATATATATATATATATATATATATATATATATATATATATATACCCCTTTGGCATTGTGTCATAAGGTTTGTGATCCTTCTATTTGTGAAATTATAAATGAATCTTCTGTTCTATATAAGCATGTTAAGGAGGAGATGGATATTTTACTCAAGGATCTATCTATTTAACATGCTAATACTCTAATTAGTGCCTATTTTAGATTTTTTTCTCTAAATAATAGTATCCATAAGATTGACATCCTATAATTTAAATATTGGTATGATGGTGATGCATCAGACCTATTTATCAAAGTTTAAATATTTTTATTTGTATGTAAAATATTAGTATGATGATATTATATTATACGTATTTAGCAAAGATTAAGTATTTGAAATCTCATCTTATACATTTTACTTTTAAAATATTGCTCTAATCATGATGTATCAAACCCATTTACTAAAGATTAATGGTTGATGTTCGAAACATTATTCAATATATTTTTATATATAAACTATTGATGTGGTAATTATGTAACTTACTAAATACTGAGAGTTTCAAAAGTTTATTTAATATATTCGATAGATACATAAAACACTGATGATGATGGTGTATTGGACCCTCTTAACAAATACTAATAAATTAAGATCTCATTCGATATATTTATATTTTAAAATGTACTAACAATCTTATCATAAACATTGATTTGTGCCGCCAAACATACTATTATTTATTTAAAGGACAGTGAAAATGTTCCCATGGAACACAGCAAAGGCAAGACGATATGTGCATGGTTTTACTATAGCGATCAATACAATCTAAAACCAAATTGTTTAATGATCATACAATCTACTCCGTTTTGCCACGTATCGGGAGACCAAATTGAACCGAGTTGGGTTAGGCGAACGGGTCGCATCAAGATTAAACTGAACCGAACCGGTTCATATTGAGTCAGTTTTGCACTCTTTCAGGAAGAATAAATGGATCGGGTTGGCTAACGGTTTCGTGTATTGTTTGAGCTTTATGTGGAATAATGTCATCACAAAATTGAGGTGGATATGGTCGTATAATTTCGTGACCGCGAGGTCGTGGATTGGGTCTTCTGCTGATTGGATCCTGCTTATAATTTGTGGGTCTTGCGTCATAACAACAAACGTCTGGTGCGCGGACTCCGCGCGCAGATAATGATAACATGGCGTCGTCCTATTGGCCCATTCGTGCCGCAGCTCATCCACTCGCCACATCTCCATCCTTTTACCGGCGCCAAGCTCGCCATCCCAGTTTGGCCGGAGGAGCCTGAGACGCCCAACAATACACCAAGTACAACCTCCGTCTCCTCTCATGGCGCCTGCGCTCACCTCCAACTCCTTCCGCATCGCGCCTGGTGGTGGCCGCCGCCGCCTCTGCTCGACGCGCGAGCACAAGTCCCTCAAGACGGTGACGGCCCAAGCCAGGCAGAACCTGTTCAGCTTCGGGAAGCCGCAAGGAGATGCTTCGTCGGAGGAGGAAGCGAAGGGGGAGGGATCTGCCAACAAAGCCAACCGTTTCTTCATCGATTTCGGCAAAATCCCCGACGCCAAGTCCCTCGTTCCGGTTGTGACGTCTCCGTCGACGACGCTGTTCGCCAGCACGAGGCGGAAAGACCCTCGCACGGTCTTCGTTGCCGGCGCCACGGGGCAAGCCGGCGCAAGGATTTCCTGGGCGCTCCTTCGCCAGGGTTTCAGCGTCAGGGCCGGCGTGCCCGATCTACCCTCCGCTCAGGATCTCGCCCGTGTCGTCTCAACGTACAAGGTATGCTCGTTTAGATCGATGTAAGCTCGGGAAGGACTTAACTTGATGCGTTCAATGCAACAGATCATCTCGCCGGAGGAGTCGAAGCGGTTGAACGCGGTGGAGTCGTCGTTCAGCGACGCCGAGTCGATCGCGAAGGCCATCGGCCTCGCCACCAAGGTGGTCGTCACGGTCGGCGCCGCGGAGAACGGACCGTCGGCCGAGGTCACCACCGACGACGCCCTCGAGGTCGTCCGCGCAGCCCAGCTCGCTGGCGTGGGCCACGTCGCTGTGGTTTACAACTCGGGGCCCGGTGGGTTCTCCGGCCAGTCCACATACAACGTGCTCGACGGAATCAGCTCCTTCTTCTCCAACCTCTTTGCTCGGTCTCAGCCGCTGACGCTGGGGGAGTTCCTCTCCAAAGTGGCAGAGTTGGACGTGAGCTACACACTCATCAAGGCCGCCTTCACCGAGGACTACTCGGACGAGAGCTCATATGGATTGGTGGTATCAGAGGAAGGGAGCACCACCGGAACAGCAAGTGAATTCAAGGTATCATAGGCGACGGCTAGCTTTCATCAACAACATCAATGGCGATGACCTGCACCCTGAATCTTACTTTGCAGGTCTCGAAGTCGCAGATTGCCAAACTGGTGGCTGATGTATTCTCAGATACCTCTATTGCAGAGAATAAGGTATGCAACCTGCCCTGCCTTTTCTCTTTGAACACATTCATGAAGATAAAGCATTGAACTTGGATTTAGTAAGGCATGCAATTTTTATCTCAGTAACCTTGATTGTCCTGTTGCTTCAGCAAATTTTGATCCCTTTGATTGGTTCTTCATTCTGTACTTGATAGCTATTTGGATGTGAGTTTGGATGTTGTAATTTGCATCCAAATAATGATTTACATTTGAAGAATAGCTTCTGTATGTAAATTTGTTTTGGTTGGAAATATTCAAAAAAGAATTCAAATAGAAATAGACTGGACTTAGACTTGAGCTTGTACCCTTAATTTGGTTGTAGCTTATAGACTAATATAATATTTGACGATACATATATACATATGTTTCAAGATACTATACCTGATCGCATCAGTTACATCCAAATCCAAAGAGTCAATATATATAATTGTAGTTCAACTTGTAGAGATGGATATTATAGATCAATATAGTCTTTGTGCAGGGAAATATAATAGTATAAGATAGGAAATAAGGATTACGGATGAGCCTTACATTTCTCAATTGAAAGTTAAATTCTTTTACAATATGAATGATTAACTTCAGAATTCAAACCAGATATTCGATAGTTAAGTTGAAGTACTTGGGTACATGAAGTTTACTCTCTTAATTCATGAGTCGAATTTGGATTCTTCAAGAGTATGCCTTCTCTTCCAATATAATACAAATAATAATGTCACAATAATTTTATTGTTATTTTTCTTTGTGTGTGTAAACATAAGCAGAAGCTTGTTTTGATTGTTCTGTTGGCTTAAAGAGTTTCCAATTTCTTGCCATTTATTATGTCTGTTCTGATTGCTCTGATAACCTAAGTGAGATTTCGATATTGATTACCAATAGAAAGAAATATTACTCCCAAACTCCAATTCACAATGATACAATCCAAGTCATGTATAATCTTCTACTTTGATTCTGCTAAACTCTGGGATCTATGTATTTACCATTTCATGGTTTGTGAGAACAGCACATCTGTCATAAAGAATTGTGAAACCACACTATAAAATGGTGTGCTTGCTCTCATGCAGGAGTTGTGAATAAGCTTTCTTGTGTTTTTGCAGGTCGTTGAAGTCTCCACCAGCCCATCAGCAACCTCAAAACCCACACAAGAACTTTTCGGGTAAACAAGCCACACATGGCAACTCCTAGTATGCATCTTTCGGTGGATTAACCAAGAATTATAAGCTTATTTCTGTCAGAAACGGTAGAAATTAGTTGCAATTACTTTGCTTGATTAGAACAGCTACAATGACTATGTCACAACAATAATCTTCATTGTCCTCAGTGCGATACCCGAAGATGGAAGAAGGAAAGCCTACGCCGAAGCCGTGGCGAAGGCAAAGGCAGCGGAGGAGGCAATGCGAGCTGCAGCGAAAGCTACCGAGGCTGAAGAGGCAGCGAAAAAGCTGGAAGAAGAGGTGAAGAAGCTGTCGGAGAAGAAAACCCGAGCCACCAACCTCAACAAGGAAGCTCAGCGGCGAGTGGTGGAGGCAGGGTCTTCGCTTGACAACCTCTTCATTAAAGCCAAGGGACTCGGCAACGACTTCTCCTGGGACAAACTGAGCACTCAGGTAACAGCAGCGGTGTCTCAGATCAACAACAACGACACCGAGGATATGGAGGAGAAGAAAGCGAGGACGCAGATTGCCACCGTTAGAGGCCAAGCTAAGGCTCGGAATTTGCCATCCAAGAAGGCAGTAGTGAAGAAGCCTCCCCAGAAGCCAAAGCCCAAGCAGCCAGATCCCACGCCAGAGGTGAAGAACATCTTTGGTGGCCTCTTCAAGCAAGAAACAATCTACATCGATGATGATTGAGTAATTTTAGCTCCTTGACAATGACAATCTCTCTCTCTCTCTCTCTCTCTCTCTCTACTGAGCTATTCTGTTCAAGTGGCTGTTGGATTCTTTTTGTATCTCCATGCATGAGTTCATGTAAACTGCTGCAGTCCAGGGAATTCAGAACCTGATCTCTCCAAGAGTTGATGGAACAGCACAAATCATATACATGTTTTGCTCCTGAATTCAAGGAATTGACAGAAATCTTTAGATGCTGGATGATGCAGTCAGATCACACATCCTCTGCTTTCACGATGCTCAATACTATATTGTCCTATTAAATTGAGCTACCTTTAAGATGCTTAAGATGATTGATCCTACTTTTAAATCTTATAGTTTTAGAAGTAAGATGATTGATCCTACTTTCAAATCTTAGTTTTTGAAGTCGGAGAAGAAGTCTGATTTGGTGATTTGGGGTGAAACCTAATATGGAGGTCTAACTAATAAGTGGAACTATTGGAGATGTTCAAATTGATGTAGGATTAATGGAGTGATGTGTGGTGAGAAAAAAATAAAGGGTGTAGTGAGAAATGGAAGTGAAAGAGCTTGAGAAAAATAAATATTAATAATGAGAATGCTAAGTCATTTTTATAATCATGACTTGTTTAACTTTTCGATTAGTTTGAGTAATGATTTAATAAATCTATACACGTAAGTTTAAAATAACTATGTAAATAAAAACAAGGCGGGGGGAGGGAAGGGGAGCCAGGTTAAAAGGCTTGCTTTGGGAGAAAATACTGAAAACAAAGCATGTCAAGTGCTAGTCCTAAACATTACTTAAGTTTTAAGGGCACAGAATATTCCTCCCGCAAACAACTATTAACACAACTAGAAAAGACCTAATGCTCTTGGCCATGAACAGTGAAACGATGGTTAAGCAAATGGTACAGTGGAAGAGATGGTGAATAGGATGGTAAAATGCTCTTAACACATCTAAGTTGTCAGACTTGTCATTTGTTCATCCGAACTCCTAGCGAATTTCTGGTGAACTTCTGACGCATCGTTTGAACCTTCGGCGTATCACCCAATCTATTGGCATATTGACTCCCGCAACATCCGATCTTCGCGCAACATTCGATTCTTCCGACCCGATGTCTGATCTTTGACTCTGGCCCAATGTCTGATTCTTTTGCTTTAATTGTTTTATCTTTTCATCTCTATAATAATTCACTCGACCCATCAACTGTAGATGTATTAGGCCACTAAGCTGTAGTCCCCAGATGATATAGGAGAATCTAATCCATTAGACTTGTCTATCCTCAATTACCGTGTACCTATAGTCTCTTATCCATCTAATATCTCAGAGACTATATACCGAGTATGGTGCTGTTAGGCCCATACAATTTCTACACGAGTCTCGTTTTAATTGGATTCTCTTGGAGAACTCTTTCTCTCTCAATCCGAATGACCCTAGCCAAGGATTTGTCTGAGCAAGAATACATGGGATATTCCTTTCATGACACCGAGAGTGGATGATCTTCTATCAACACTTAATAGTCCTTGTAAGATTGACTACCACTCCCGATGACTAGCTGTGCTAGATTTGGAACTTCTAGGCTTATAAGTCTAGTATCAAAAAATAGAGTACTCATATAGGACATCCTTGGCGTCTCAAGTCTAAAGACCAAGTACACCACTAGGACATCAGAATCGCTGTCTAACAATAAGGTATTATTAACCATCTAGCATTCTATGAGCGGATCAATTAGTGAACTCATTCTCTAATGAACATATGCACTGTATCCCTAGTGTCCCCACACGAGTAGCTATGAGACCAACTGTATCCATCATATAGATGGGTATACAGCACACCAGTCTGTCTGGTTATCTCAATATCTCTCTCGAGTAACCTATGACCAGGATTATTTAGGATCTGTGTTTAAAGGCGAATCGGTCTCATTATCATGATATCATCATGATCTGATTCCCATTGCAAATATCCATGGACATCATAATATATTCATGCAACAAGCAATATAAAGTGATAAAATACTAAATAATAATAATAAGCAAAAAGACTGCATGTCAAGTCACACGTTCCATCACTCACGTGATTAGCTTACAGGGCACTTATAACTAGCAATCTCCCACTTAACCTAAAGCTAATCACCTCCATGTTTGATCCCCATCAAGCACCTATGACGCTTAAAGACAATATAAGACAACGACTTTGTTAGTAGATTTGTGATGTTATCTTTAGATAGAACTCTTCTTTCCACTACTATATCTCCTCGGGTCACGATCTCTCTAATTAGGTGGAACCTCCTCAGAATATGTTTAGACTTCTGATGAGACCTGGGTTCCTTCGCTTGAGTAATCACCCAGTTGTTGTCATAATGTAAGGGAATCGACTTCTCGCTGCTCGGTACGACTGCTAGATGTATGATAAACTTCTTCATCTAGACTCCCTCCTTTGCTACCTCTACTATAGCAATGTACTCTGCCTCTGTAGTCGAGTTAGCAGCAGTATCTTGCTTGAAACTCTCCAACATACTACTCCTCCATTCAGGGTGTACACATACCCCGAATTTAACTTGCTATCATCAATATCGGACTAAAAACTCGAGTTTGTGTAGCTTTCATCCCTGAGGCTACTACATTCATATATTAGTAAAAGATCATTAGTCCTTCTAAGGTATTTAAAGGTAGAATTTACTGCTTTCCAATGCTCCAAGCTTGGATCCACTTGATACCTGCTCATGACACTCAGAGCATGCGCTATATCAAGTCTGATACATAGCATGACATAGATGATAGACCCTATCATTGAGGCATAGGGTATCATATCTATGTTTGTCATTTCTTTAAAAAGCGATATCCCATGTCTCATCGGTATGAGAACTCTCTTGACATTTTTCATGTCAAACCTTTTGACAATAATGTCTATATACCTGGACTGAGACAAAACAAGCATTCTCTTGGATCTATCTCTATAGATCAAAATCCCTAAGATATAGGATGCTTCCCCTAAGTCCTTCATGGAGAAGTGTCTAGATAACAAGTCTTTACTATGAATAATATTCCTACATCATTCCCAATAATCAGGATGTCATTCACATATAATACCAAGAAGGTGATAGTGCTCCCACTTACCTTCATGTACATACAAGGCTCATCTTCATTCTTAACGAAGTCATAAGATCTGATCGTCTCATCAAATCTTATGTTCCAACTTCGGAAAGCTTGCTTCAGTCCATAAATAGACCTAAGCAACCTATATATCTTATATGGGTAGTCCTTGGACACGAATCCCTTAGGCTGTATCATATACACTTCCTCCTCGAGATTGCCATTGAGAAATACAGTTTTCACATCCATCTACCAGATCTCGTAATCATAGTATGCTACAATAGCCAATAGAATTTGGATGAATTTTAGCATGGCTACGGGTAAGAATGTTTCATTATAATCAACACTTTGCCTTTGACGATGCCCCTTAACTACTAACCTTGCTTTATAGATCTCTACCTTTCCATCGATTCCGATCTTCTTCTTGAAGATCTACTTGCAACTGATGGGTATAATACCCTCAGGTGTATCAATTAGGTTCCAAACCTTATTAGAGTATATGGAATCCATTTTAGAATTTATGGCTTCTTGCCAATTCCCGGGGTCTATACTCGTAATAGCCTCCTTGTAGGTTTGAGGATTAATATCCTCAACATCCTCTCCTCTAATATGTCCCACATATATCTCAAAAGGATGTGATACTTTAATGGACCTATGTAAAGTCAAAACTTGTGTGCTAGGTACCTGAACAGACTCGGGTTGTGAAGTGGTGCTTGAGCTAGGTTTGTTAAATCTCGAATCTTGATGATGAAACCAATTGTAGTGTTGTTCTAATATACGTTTGAGTGACACAGGGATAATGTTGATCAAGAGAGGCAAATTGATTAAAGTAGGAGAAATCAGACGTTGGGCCTGAGTGAATATGTTAGAATATTGGACGTCGGGTCGGAGGAACGGTGACATGTCGGCAGAAAGTTTCGAGTCGAGAATTCGGGCATCGGGCCTAGAAGAGCAGACATTATGCAAAGGAAATCAGAGTTGTGGAGGTCAACATGCCGATTAGGCAAAAGCCGCAAAAGGGGATGATACACCGAAGGATCGGACGAAGCACTAGAAGAACCAATGACATGCCGGACAACACACGATTAGTGCTTGTAATAATTTGCCTAGATCGAGTTAGGTTTTAGAGTCTAATTGAGTTAGTTTAAAATGTAATTAGACCAACTCAATCAGGGGCCAACTAGGCCCAAAATAGGGGCTATTTTGGGCCAAGATAAAAGGCCCATTAAGTGACCTAAGTTTGGGTTGTGTTGGGCTAAGTGGAAGGTCCAAATAGTGACCCAACAGGTTGTACCATCGTGGCACAGTCTCCGAGACTGTGTCAGGCGGTGGTACTGCCCAGACACAGTCTTCCAGGCGGTGGTACCGCCCAGTGTTAGTGCTGCAGGCGATGGTACCGCTAGCACCTGAGAAACTTAGGATGAGACATTTTTAGGTTCCAAGTTTGAATCAACTTGAGGTCTATAAATACCTCTCTCATCTTTGGTTAAGACACACAAGCACAGAGAGTTTAAAAGTGAGAAAACGCTGTAGAAATCACTTAAGAAATCCCCTTCTCTAGCCTAAACTTAGAATTTTGTTTAGAGAGGAGTGTGTGCTTATAAAGGTTGTCTTCTAAACCTGTGAAAAGGAGAAGAGGGGTGTAAAAGGGTAGTTGATTTTTGCCCATTTAAAGGAAGATCGATAGTGGATGCTGGTGGCCTCGACTGAAGAGGAATCAGCGGAGTGGATGTAGATCACGATGACCGAACCACTATAAAAATCTAGTTTGTGTTTCCTTCTTGCAATTTACTTTTATAGCAAACTGTCTTTCCTCCTTACAGTGCTTTTACTATGCCTACGCTTACGAACAAGCATTAAATTTCAAGTTATCTTCCGAGTTCGGTTTTTATTTTACGAAACATTTTTAGAACCGATGTTTTTACCACTGCACTAAGTTTGGGTTGTGTTGGGCTAAGTGGAAGGTCCAAATAGTGACCCAACAAGTTGTACCATCGTGGCACAGTCTCCGAGACTGTGTCAGGCGGTGGTACTACCCAGACACAGTCTTCCAGGCGGTGGTACCGCCCAGTGTTAGTGCTGCAGGCGATGGTACCGCTAGCACCTGAGAAACCTAGGATGAGACATTTTTAGGCTCCAAGTTTGAATCAACTTGAGGTCTATAAATATCTCTCTCATCCTTGGTTAAGACACACAAGCACAGAGAGTTTAAAATTGAGAAAACGCTATAGAAATCAATTAAGAAATCCCCTTCTCTAGCCTAAACTTAGAATTTTGTTTAGAGAGGAGTGTGTGCTTATAAAGGTTGTCTTCTAAACCTGTGAAAAGGAGAAGAGGGGTGTAAAAGGGTAGTTGATTTTTGCCCATTTAAAGGAAGATCGATAGTGGATGCTGGTGGCCTCGACAGAAGAGGAATCAGCGGAGTGGATGTAGATCACGATGACCGAACCACTATAAAAATCTAGTTTGTGTTTCCTTCTTACAATTTACTTTTATAGCAAACTGTCTTTCCTCCTTACTGTGCTTTTACTATGCCTACGCTTACGAACAAGCATTAAATTTCAAGTTATCTTCCGAGTTCGGTTTTTATTTTATGAAACATTTTTAGAACCGATGTTTTTACCACTACACTAATTCACACCCCCCCCCCCCCCTCTTAGTGTCGACTCGTTCCTAATAGTTGGTATTAGAGCCTTGTTTTTCTCATTTGGTTTAACACCCAAAGAGAAATGACTCTTTTCGGCTTTCAAGAGGGTCACTCTCTTATTCATCCTCCCTTATTCAATGGGACGGACTACACATATTGGAAAACTCGAATGAGAGTTTTCTTACTTTTGTTGGATTTGAATTTATGGAATATTATCGAAAGCGGTTTTCGAAGGTCTCTCTTCCAATGAACCATTGGAATGATTTGAAGAAGAAGACTTTTTTCTTTAAATGCTAGAGCTATGAACGCTCTATTTTACACTTTGGATAAAATTGAGTTTAATCGGGTTTCTACTTGTGAAACGGTTTTCGATATTTGGCATATTCTTGAAATCACACACGAAGGCACTACTAGAGTTAAAGATTCTAAAGTCAATCTTTTAATGCACGATTTTGAACTTTTTCAAATGAAGCCAAGTGAAATTGTTGTTGACATGTACACTTGTTTTACGGATGTCGTCAATGGTTTAAAAGCACTAAGTAAAAGTTTTTTGGATTTTGAACTTGTTAACAAGATCTTAAGATCTTTTTCTAAAAATTGAGAATCGAAAGTAACGACAATACAATAATCAAAAGATTTGAACCATTTTCCAATCGAAGAACTAATTGGGTCTTTAATAACCTATGAAATAAGTTTTATGACACATGTTGAACACGAAGAACTTGAGAACTACTTTCTAAAGAACAAGAAGGATTTCGGATTTAGAACAATTGAAGACCACTCGAGCATAAGCTCAAGTGTTGACAAATCTGAACTCCTAATGAAATTTTTAAAACAAGAATCAAAAATTAAAAATGAACTTAAAAAGAAGAAGAAGGTGACTTGGGACAAATTGAGCTCCTCCAAAGACGAAGAGAAAATCAACAAAGGTGAGGTGGTAAACTACGC
Source organism: Musa acuminata AAA Group (assembly GCF_036884655.1). Lineage (NCBI taxonomy): Eukaryota > Viridiplantae > Streptophyta > Magnoliopsida > Zingiberales > Musaceae > Musa > Musa acuminata. The sequence continues at coordinate 1,392,488 of NW_027021350.1, read as the reverse complement.
CTTAATGACTTTCAACTACGAGGTAATCAAAATCACCTTCGTTTATTTCGAAATTACATAATGCTTTTCATGAGTTATTTTTAATTTAGTTTAGAAATTTTTTTTTTGAAAAATATATGTTTAATAATGTAATGAAAATGTAAAAAAATAAAATGGGATCACCTTTCTAATGATTTAAAAAATAATCATAAAAATTACATGTTTTATGATAAATAAATAAAATGATTTTGATTAAAAATGCCTTATGAAATCATGCTTGATGTTTTAATAATGCAATAAAATGTTAGATATAAATCTAATGCTTGTACAGCTAATAAGATTAATTTAAGAAGCAATAATGTGTATCATATTGATTTCCATATTGTTTCTTGATTTTGATTGGAGATGCTCTATGATTAATGAAATCATGTTTGATTTGAAGTAATAATTTGATATCATGCTTAATGAGTTTATATTTAGAAATGATGCATGATGATCTTTTTGATTTATGCCTTATTGATCATTGACATAATAAATCTTACACTTTCAGTTTTAAACGTTGACGTATATTTTTATTTAGCATAAATGAAATAAATCACATGAATTAAAACAACTAAAAAGAGGAAAGGTTTCTCCTTGAAAAAATTATTTTTCCCTACTTTATCATTTAAAAAAAAAAGAGATTAATGAATCTATTTATATCACTTTTATGAATCTCTTGGACCATGAAAATGATTTTGATGAGTTAAATTTGAATAACATTTTATCCAAATCTTTCACATATTCTTGAGATTTATGAATCAAAATCTTATATCTCCTATATTTCTTTTTTGTCATTTACTAAAGAGAAATATTATTCAAATGAATCATGAATGTTCTTTCGGTATTCATGAATTGATTATAACCTGAAAGTTCTATTATGAATCATGATTTTTTTTGTGAGTTCTTGGATTTATTACTTGATTTTTTTAATCAAGATCTCTTCTTTGTACTCCTACAATTTTTATTCTTATTTTTTTATTTAAAAAAGAGATTTAATCATATCTTTTGGTATTCAAGTGCTCTTATCTTTCATGACATGATTTCTTTGTATTTATGGCTTATGTGCCTTGAAATGATTGAAATATTTTACACTATTATGTTCTTTTCTTATTCTTTCTTATTTATAATGATAAAGGGGAGAAAGGAAATCACTAGCATTTTAAGAGATCGATAAATCTCTTCATTTCATTTTGAATCTCTCGAAAGGGACTTTGCTGATTTGACAAATTGAATGAGTTAAAAATAATGATGAATGTTTTGAAAATAAATGATTGTATCATGTTTGATGATTTTATATTTTAAAATTATGCATGATGAGTTGAAGTGATGATTTAAAAATATTTATTCAAATGCATGAATCGACAATCTTTTTGTCAAATGAAACATGATTTTTCTTGTGAATTCTTAGAATTATAACTTGCGGTGAAACATGATTTTTCTTCTTTTCCTATCATGCTTTCTATTTACAAAAAAAGAAATTTGTCAAAAATGATATATGGACTTTTGACATTCATGACTTGATTTTTTTGTCTTTGTTATTTCTCTTTGTCATGATTTGAAAATTATTGTAAAGGAAAAAAGAGATACAAAATTATATTCATCTCTTCTTTTTGACAAAGACAAAGGGGGATATAGCTAGCTTGCACAAGTCAAGAAGATGTAAAGACATGCTAGCTTGCTTATTTCAAGAGAGAAGCAAATATCGCTAACTTGCATATTTCAAGAAGCAAAAGTTACTTTCTTGAATATCTTAAATATTGCTAGCTTACATTTTTAAAATGATGTAAAAAATTTGCTAGCTTGCATGATGATAAAAATGGAGATTATGTTTATTATGCAATGATTTGAACTTATATGTCCAAACACTTGAAAGTTACACTTCTCCTTTTTGTTGATGACAAATGGGGAGAAGTATGATCATGTTATGCATGATGACGTGTTGTAAATATTCTTGATTAAATTTTCTTTAACTTGAATTCAATTTGAATTCAAGGTTCATCTCAAAGATGGCATATTGATAAGGGGAGTTAAGGTTAACTCCGTCATCAATTGGTTGTCATCATAAAAAAGGGAAAGATTGTTGAATCTCGGATTTTGATGATGAAACCAATTGTAGTGTTGTTCTAATATGCGTTTGAGTGATGCAGGGCTAACGTCGATCATGAGAGGTAAATTGATAAAACAGGAGAAATCGAACATTGGACCAGAGTGAATATGTCAGAATATTGAACGTCGGGTCGAAGGAACAGTCGGCGTGTCGGTAGAAGGCTTCGAGCCAAGAATTCAGGCATCGGGCCTAGAAGAGCGGAGATTGCGCCAAGGAAATCAGAGTTGTGAAGGTCAGCATGTCGATTGGGCAAAAGCTGTAAAAGGGGATGATGCGCCGAAGGATCAGACGAAGCGCTGGAAGAACTAATGACATATCAGACAACACACGATTAGTGCTTGTAATAATTTGCCTAGATCGAGTTAGGTTTTAGAGTCTAATTGAGTCAGTTTAGAATGTAATTAGATCAACTCAATTATGAGCCAACTGGGCCCAAAATAGGGGCTATTTTAGGCCAAGATAAAGACCCATTTAGTGACCTAAGTTTGGGTTATGTTGGGCCAAGTGGAAGGCCCAAACTGTGATCCAACAAGTGGCACCGTCGTGGCACAATCTCTAAGACTGTGTCAAGCGGTGGTACCGTCAGTTTGGGTGGTGGTACCGCCCAACCACAGTCTTCCAGGCGGTGATACCGCCCAGTATCAGTGTTGCAGGCGGTGGCACGACCAGCACCCGGGAAACCTAGGATGAGACATTTTTAGGCTCTAAGTTTGAGTTAACTTGAGGCCTATAAATACTCCTCTCATCCCTGGTTAAGACACACGAACATAGAGAGTTTAAAAGTGAGAAAATGCTATAGAAATCACTTGAGAAATCCCCTCCTCTAGCTTAAACTTAGAATTTTGTTTTGAGAGGAGTGTGTGCTTGTAAAGGTTATCTCCTAAACCTATGAAAAGGAGAAGAGGGGTGTAAAAGGGTAGTTGATCTTCGTTTGTTTAAAGGAAGATCGATAGTGGATGCCGGTGGCCTCGACAAAAGAGGAATCGACGAAGTGGATGTAGGTCACGACGATCGAACCACTATAAAAATCTGGTTTGCATTTCCTTCTTGCAATTTACTTTTATAGCAAACTGCCTTTCCTCCTTATTGTGCTTTTACTACACCTATGCTTACAAACAAGCATTTAATTTTAAGTTATCTTCCAAGTTTGATTTTTTACTATACGAAACATTTTTAGAATCGACGTTTTTACCGCTGCACTAATTCACCCCCCCCCCTCTTAGTGCCGACTCGTTCCTAACAAGGTTCTCCAACCTCGCTTAACTCTATCATGCTCTCACTGTCTCCATCAAGAATGTGTTCCTTCTCAAGGAATATCTCTTTTTTGGCTACAAAGATCTTTTGGTCCTCGGGATGATAGAAATAATACCTGTAAGTTTCCTTGGGGTATCCCACAAACTTTCACCACTCCGTCCTCGATTCCAACTTATTGGGGTTATGTTTTTTAACGTGGGCAGAGTAACCCCAAATCTTAACAATCTTAAGATCGAGTTTCTTGCTTTTCCAGATCTCATATGGTGTAGATACTACCGACTTAGTTAGAGCTCTGTTCAGAAGGTAAGATGCGGTCTCTAGGGCGTATCCCCAAAATGAGATGGGTAGGTCAGCGAAACTCATCATGGACTACACCATGTCTAACATTGTACGATTCATCCTTTCAGATACACCATTAAGCTAAGGTGTATAAGGAGGTGTCCATTGAGATAGAGTCCCGTGATCCTTGAGGAAATGGGTGAACTCTATACTCAAGTACTTACCTCCTCGATCTAATCGAAAAGCCTTGAAACTCTTTCTAGTCTGGTTTTACACTTCATTCTTATACTCTTTGAATTTTTCAATGGCCTTAGACTTGTACTTCATCAAGTACATATGTCCATACCTTAAGAAATCATCAGTAAAAGTAATAAAGTAGAAGTAACCACCTATGACAAGAGTTGACATGGGTCCACATACATCACTATGTATGAGTTCTAGTACCTTAGTGGCTCTCTCTCCAATTACACTAAAAGGAGAGTTGGTTAGGTTTCCACAAAGGCAAGGCTCGCAAGTTACATATGACTCATAGTCTAATGGATCTAGATATCCATCCTTTAGTAACTTTTGGATCCTTCCCTCATGGATGTGACCTAGCCTACAATGCCACAAGTATGCACTGTTCACCTCAACTCGTTTCCTCTTGGACACACTTATATTCATGATATGTGGAGTAGTATCTAGCATAAATAAACCAGTTTGGAATGTTCCTCTTGTGATGATCTTATCATCTAATAGTATTGAACAATTATTATCCTCAAAAACTAATTTATATCCACTAACTATCAAATATGAAATGGAAATAATATTTTTGATAATAGAAAAAATAAAATAGCATGCATCCAATGCAATAATAGCTCCACCAAGCAAATGTAGGGTGACCTCGCCAATAGCTACTGCAGCAACTTTTGCTCCATTCCCCATCTTGAGGTCCATCTCGTCTCTCCCTAGTCTCCTATGTTTTGCTAGAACCTGCAATGAATTGTAAATATGATAAACACTATCGGTATCTAATACCCTTATGTTATCATAAAAGTATGATAAATGGAGACTGATCATGAATGTATCTAAAGCTTTTTCAAGCTTTTGTTTCACCCTCTCTGCAAGGTACTCTTTACAGTTCCTCTTCCAGTACCTATCTTTGCCATAGTGGAAGCACTAGCCTTTGTCCTTTACCGAGTCTTTCTTAGCAACATTTGCTTTACCCGGTCTGCCATTGCCTTTGCCCTTCTAAAGGGACTTTTTATTTTTCTTTTCTTTTTGGTCTCACTAGTATAAAGAACTAGCTTCTCTTTTTCGATAGTGCTCTCTGCCTCCCCTCAACAAAGGAGCTCAAAGAGAGTCACATTAAGCTTATTTATATTAAAATTCATTATGAATTGTGAAAAGGAATCTAGTATGGACTGAAGCACAAGATCCACACATAGGTTATCCTCTATGATCATTCATAAACCTGTGAGTTTCTCTATCCACTCAATCATTTTTAGGACATGGTTCTGAACCGATGTCCCCTTAGTCATCGTAGCACGGAAGATGCTCTTGGATATCTTATATCGCTGAGTCCTTCCCTGTTCCTTAAACAATTTGTAGACATGTAGGATAATGGATTTGACATCCATTTTTTCATGTTGTCTTTGTAACTAAGGAGTCATGGAGCCCAATATGTAACACTGAGCAAGAGTGGAGTTAATTTATGTATTTCACATAGCGAGCGATCTCATCCTCTCTTGCCCATTCCTCGGGTATAGACGTCATTATATCAAGGACGTACGTAATTTTTTCTATCGTGAGAATAATTCTTAAGTTGTAGAGCTAATCTATATAATTCAAATCAGTGAGGCAGTTGGCATCAAGTATGCCTTGTAAAAGATTTGAAAACGATATTTTCTGAAAATAAAGATGTAGTATAAATAAATAACATATAAATTTTATAGAAAAATAAACAAATAAGATATGGACTTCTATCTTAATCTACTCTCACTATTTTTTTGATGAGTCACACGATACCCTCAACACGTGAAACAGAAGTCTCTGGCAGACTTCTAGTGGGGATTGGGATCCAATCAGCGTCTTAGTGTAACCTCGAGAGACTCAACTAATCACACTAAGCCCAAAAGGTAGACAACTCTTGTCTATCACAACTCCTTGTGATTCCCATCCTATTTGGCCTCCGAACCACTATGGTCTTGAGGGACTCGACCAACCATGATGTTCAGTTAAGTCAACACCATCATCACAAGATGAGTCTGATTCGATGATATACCCCCGAGGGACTCGACCAAGCATACCATGCCCTCAGGTCACCGGTGACATCTCTATGTCATAGGCAAGATAGCGAATCGTGATATAGGTGAGCTTCGAGGGACTCAACCAACTCAACCTATATTAAGAATCGGTTTCTACCTATAACAATGGAAGGCCACGTGGGTCAATCTAATTACCTTATATTTACCGACTTAATATTATCGAGAGAGAAAATTTTGATTTGATCTCCTAATATGACATGTTACACACATACATATTTAATATATATCTACATTGTATGTAAATATATATACATATATAGTAGGTGTGTAAGCAATCATACATCACATGAGCAATCACACCAGATGATCATGGACCATAGTATAATATGATCAGGCTCGAGCCAATGGGCCTAATCACTCACATCAAGATCTATTTGTGCAACGATGTATCTCCATGCCCTATGATCATCCATCTTGTCCTCATCGGTCCCGTTAGCATCTTGATGCATCTCTATGCATCGCGATCATCCGTCTCGACCTCGTGGGTCCTGCTCGATTCGTCCTTTGATAACTTCTTCTTCAGCTTTATGTACTCATCTTTGGAGTGTCCTAGCTTCTTACATTCATAGCAAGTAGTTGTGTTCTTTTTAAATTTGTTTTTATTTTTTGATTCTTATTTCATAAACTTTTTAAGCTTTATTGTTAAGAGTTTAAAGTCATCATCACTTGAGCTTTTGCTCGAGTGATCTTCATAGGTTTTAAGTGTCAAATCCTTTATGTTCATTGGAAGGTAGTTATCATATTCATTATGTGTCATACAACTTATTTCGTACGTCATCAACGACCCAATAAGTTCTTTAATCAGAAAATAGTTTAAATCCTTGACCTCTTGAATGGTTGTTACTTTAAGGTCCCAATTTTTAGAAAGAGATTGTAAAACTTTATTAACAAGTTCAAGATTCAAAAAATATTTGCCAAGAGCTTTTAAGTCATTGATGATATCTATAAAACGGGTGTACATGTCAACAATAGTTTTGCTTGACTTCATTCAAAATAATTCAAAATCATACATTAAAAGATTAACTTTAGAATCTTTTACCCTACTTGTGCCTTCGTGTGTGATTTCGAGTGTATGTCAAATCTCAAAAGACATTTCGCAAGTAGAAACCTGATTGAATTCATTTTTGTATAGTCTATCCCATTGAATATGGGAGGACGAATGATAGAAAAGCTCTCTTAAAAGCCAAAAGAGTCATTTCTCTTATGTGTTAAACCAAATGAGAAAGATGTGGCTCTGATACCAACTATTAGGATTGAGTCGACACTAAGAGGGGGGGTGAATTAGTGCAGCGGATAAAATCACGTCGGTTCAAAAATTCTTTGGTTCGATAAAAATCGATCTCGAAAAGATAACTTTAAATCTCATTTGTAAGCATAGTGAAAGCAATAAGCTTATAGTTAAGATAAATTACAAGAATGAAAATGCAAACCGAGTTTTATAGTGGTTTGATCGTTGTGACCTACATCCACTCCACTGATTCCCCTTCCGTTGAGGCCACCAGTATCCACTAATGATCTTCCTTCAATGGGTGAATATCAACTACCCTTATAACTTAATTCTCCTTTTTATAGGTTCAAGAGAGAACCTTTACAACCCCCTTCACTCCTCTCTTAAACAAGAATAATACTTAGAGTTTGAGAGGAGTTCACATAAGATTACAACGATGTTTTCTTCCTTTTTTGCTCTCAATTCTTGTATATGTTAACCAATGATGAGAGGGACATTTATAGGCCTAAAGCGGATTCAAACTTAGAGCCTAAAAAGGTCTCATCCCGGGTCCTAGCGATACCACCGCTTGCAGCACTAACACTCGGCGGTACCACCGCCTGACACCTTGCCATTGGGCGGTACCACTGCCCAGTTTGGTGATACCACCACCTTACAATCTCTCAGAGACTATGTTTGAGCGATACCACCGTCTGACATAGTCTTAGGGACTGTGTCATGATGGTTCCACCTGTTGGGTCACTGTTGAGCCTTTTCACTTGGCCCAACATAACCCAAACTTAGGCCCAATTGGCCCATAATTGAGTTGACCCAATTCTAACCCAATTATGTGTTAACTACAAATTTTAAGGCATACACTAAGCTAAATAAGTCTGGTAAGTCTAGGTTTCTTCCGGCGAGCCTCCGACGAACTTCTAATGATCTCTCGACAATGTTCCAACGGACTCCCGGTAAGCTCCTGGACTTCACGACGATCTTCTTGGAATAGTTCTGACAAGCTTTTTTGGCAAACTCTTGGACTTCTCGATCAATTCCCACCCAACATGATTCTTCCTACTTTAATTGTCTCTCCTTGATCGAAGCTTTTTGCGTCACTCAAAACACAAATCAAATCATAAACACTATCAATTGATTTCATTATCAAAATCAAAGATTCAACACGTGTGAGAGAGTGTTTTATCTAGGGAGATCGTATATTCCTGAATCCCTGCAGATATGTAGGAGTGGATAAAGGAGGTCAAGCGCCCTCTTCTCTAGTGGTGATCCACACAACAAGACTGCAACAATGCTCCTCAAACCTCCAAGCCTGCTATCTAAGGAGGAGAGGGGGAGAGGAGAATAGGAGGTGGCAACCAAGAGAGGCTCTAGCCTATGAACCTTTAGTTCTCAGATCCATTATCAACTTAACCATAATGGATCATACCCTATTGGGTATTGGATCTCAATCCAACTATCCAAGCCTCTTAGATTAGTGGATCTCTATCAAATAATCTTCTATTTGCTGTTATTTGATCTCATCCGTAAGATCCAATAATTCAGGGGCTTATGAATATCCAATAAGATAGGGGCTCTAACGGATATCTCATATTCGAACCTGTACTCATCGTAATGCCTACCATATATGTATGACTCTCTAGGCCTAATATCGAGCTGGCCATGAGTCATACCTGTCAGAACTCTTTTTGGCTTAGTGAATTATTATCTCCATAATAATTCACTCGACTTATCGACTGCGGATGTACTAGGCCACTATGCCGCAGTCTCCAGACGATACAGGGGAATCCAATCTATTGGACCTGTCAATCCTCAGTTATCATGTACCTATAGTTCCTCATCCATCTAATATCCTAGAGATCGTATACCGGGCATGATACTATTAGGCTCATACAGTTTCTATACGAGTCTCGCTCTAACTAGATTCTTCTAAAGAACTCTTTCTCTCTCAATCCAAATGAACATATCTAGGGATTTGTCTGAGCAAGAACACATGTGATATTCCTCTCACGAGATCGAGAGTGGATGATCTTTTATCGACACTCAATAGTCCTCGTAAGGTTGACTTCCACTCTCGATGATCGTTTGTACTAGATTTGGAACTTCGAGGCCTATAAGTCTGGTATCAAAGAATAGAGTACTTATACAGGACATCCTTGGTGTCTCAAGTCTAAGGACCCAGTACACTACTGGGACATCGGAATCGCTATCTGACAATCAGATATTATTAACCATCCAATATATATTAGATCATAAATTTATTAATTAATTTTATCATCAAAATCTGAGATTCAACAGCATCCTACCTAAGTGATTAGATAGGAAAGTGACCATGTATAGGCTCATGCTAACGTAGATATAGACGATGAGCTATGGGTATTTTTATGTTATGTTTTGGTTTTCTCTGGAAACCTATCAATTTTGTTTAGTAAGTTAATATATTTTAGTTTTAAGATTATCTACTTTCCACTGTATTTATATCGATTGTAGTAATGAAAATTAAAATATGACAAAAAACTTTATTCATGCAGTAGAGTATCACAAATTTACATCTTGGGTTTATTTTTTTATTATTCAATTAATGAAAATTAAAATATGACAAACACTTGGTATAATAGTAAAAATGATATTTTTGGAAAACATATACTTAAATCTTAAATGTTGGAAACATTAGCATATTATTTATTATATTTATAAATCATAGATATCATAAATCATATTAATGAGGATAATATATACATATTATTTATCTTTTTATTGATATACTAATTATGATTTAATGTGTATAAGACTCGGACATTATATATAACCCCCATTTATTGGGTATAAATCATAGTTATACTAACTAGATAATTGTCATAAAAAACAACATACCGATCTATTTCTTAAATTATAAATAAATTTTTATAATATTTTAAATAATAAAATTATTTATAAATATCAAACACATACATTAATATTTTTAAAAATAAACTATACGAAATCATCGAATATTTATCATGATCACAAATCTTCGATATAATATACAAGATATAAGATACATGTCTGATCTTTCCTTTTCTTTTCTTATATAATTAATAAGATACATATAAAAGATTTCTTAATCTATAATCCAAGACATTTAATTAATAAGAATATAAAAATCTCAAAATCATACTTATTCTAATTTTCTTAGACTTGATCTAAATCCATTTGATATCAAAACGAGCCCTTAATATATTTTTCTTATTTTTCTTTTATTTTTTCCTATTTTTCTCTTTCTTTCTTTTATTTGCTTCCGTTTTCTTTTTCTTTTCTCTTTCTTGTTTTTCTCTTTCTTTCTTTTCCACGCCATAAGCCAATCTCCTCTTTTTTCTTTTTTTTTTCTTTTCTTTCCTTTCTTCTTCTCTCCTTCCCCGAGATCTTTTCCCTTCTTTTCTCCTCTACTCTTCCATTTTCCTCATCTCTTCTCTTCCTTTGCTTCTTCCCTTTTTTTTCTTATTTTTTTCCCTGTAATCTCACAGCCCGAGCTTTCTCCCTATATTCTCTTCATGTCCTCTCTCTCTCTCTCTCTCTCTCTCTCTCTCTCGTCTCTTCTTTCTTTTTTTTCACATTTTTTTCTCTATTTTCCTTGTAAGAGGGGCAACGAAGGTGGAGGAAAAAGTAGGCGATGAGCAAAAAACCCTTATTATTTTTCTCTTTTATAATTTAATCCCTAATATTTTTATATTTATATTTAGGTCTTAGAAAATAAAAAAACTTATAATATATCTCTTTTTAGAAGTGTAATAGATAGAGATTCAGGAGCAAAAATGTTTATCCGTGCATTAATATTAGATACTCTCGATGGATTGGATAAAAAGATGTAATTTAAGATATATGCATGACATCCGTTTTAATGACTCGTTCAATCTCAAAGTTCAATATAAATATATTTTTATATTTAAATTTTATTATAATTTAATAATAAATAAAATATATGTAGGATAAATTCTTCATGAACTTTTAAGCTCATATTAGTTCCGATATAATAATTTAAAATTTTTTTATCCTCTTGGATCATCGTAATAATACGACGATATTTTGATCTTCATCACAAATTCATTGAATGATTTATTTAGTTTTAATTTAAAAATTATTATGAATGTGTTGGATAAGATTCCTTCAATAGAAAAATCCTAAGAGAGTTTTAGCGTTCAAAATGAATTCTGACCATTAGTGTTTGTTTGGATATCAGAGCGCTGAAGGTCAACTTTTGCAATTAAGGATGGATGGATCGATCTTTATTGTTAACGTGGAACATTTGTCACGTTTGATTGGTCACAGCGACCCATTCTTTCTCTATCGAGACTTTTAATTATTTATTGGATAAAACTTTAAATATTAAATACTAACTAAACAAGAAGGAAAAAAAAAAGGATCAAATATATTTGTTTATTTTATATTAAATAGAAAAATTAAATTTATTTATTTATGTCAAATAGTGGGGCATCATATGGTTAAAATCGATTGATGAGAGCTTCTCTGATCGATCATAAAGACTAACTAAAAATAATAATATATATATTCCTTAATATAAACCAAAAGAATGTCACTTTCTCCATTGGCTCCTTTTTCCATGGAGAGAAAAGACAAGACCAGCAGTGATTGAATTATACTTCGTGGCATGAGGTGACATCTTGTACTCCAATCCAACAACAATCTTATCCCCTTATCGAAGTTGAGACTCCCCACTTGACCGAAAGAAAAAAGTATGAAGGAAGAAAAGATTGACATAAACCCCCTCTCCTCTCCACATCTAATTCTTGCCATAAGACTTCTTCACAGCTGAATCAAAATGTACTGAAACTTTGAATTTGCAGCTAATTGTATGATCAAAGTTCATGAAAACACACGGATACACTAGTAATTTTGAGGCTTCAGTTTAATCCTCAGGATCCTAATGAGCTGCGGAATTAGCATCTGAAGCAGAAGGCTATTAGGACGGTGGAGGACGACGACCCGTCGAAGCCCAGGAGCCGAACACATCGTGCTGACCACCGTGCAGAAGATGGGCTGGAAGGCCGAAGAGCGACATGGACGATGGGTCTGCCTCAGACAAGCTGCCGCCACCGTCGCCATTGCTTCTTGCGCCGTGCTCCGCCGTCGACGGCGCCGCTGCTGCATCCAGCTCGGCGTCGGGAAGGGGCAGCCGCTCGTAGGTGGCGTTGGTGAACGCGGCTGCTATTATCATCACCGGGCCGGACGCCACCAGCTCCCCCACCACGCTCCCGCCAACCACCTGGCCCTCCCTTCCGACCATGAACAACGTCAGGCCGGTGGCGTCCGAAAGCGCCGGCGTCGGGAGGAAAGCCCCCGAGAGGGAGAGGATCTCGAACCGGCCGGGGATGGACACCACGGTGCCCCCCGGCTGAGGCCCCCGCTGCCGAAGCGTCACATTAGTGACCAGGCCGCTGGCGCTGAGGACGGCGACCCCGAGCTGGCGCCGGCGGGCGAAGGCCGCGACGGCGTCCATGATGTCGGCGCCGCTAGATACCTCGAAGACGTGGGAGCGCAGCGCGGCGGCGCTCTCGCGCGTGATGATGACGGGCGGCTTCGGCTTGTTCTTTGACCCGGGCGGCCGGCCGCGTGGGCGCCTCCCGAAGCCGCCGGCGGATCCGGCTTCTGCCATGTCGACGGCGCCGGCGGAGTAGTTCTCGCCGTTAGCGTCGTCGTCGGAATGGTTGTTGTTGTTGTTGTTGCTGTCGCTGCTGTTGGAGTTGTCAACTTGGTCACGGCGGTGCAGGCTGAGGTGGGAATTCGGTAGACGGAGGGAGGTGGCTGAGGGAGAGGAGGTGTCGACGCCTCCCATCGCCTCGGTCGCTGCCCACCACCGATTTGCCAGCTCTCTAAGCTAGTGATCTACTCCAAGTTGCCCTGACCTTTCTCGCTCTACTCCTGTTCTCAAATCTCAGGGGCATCACACTTAGAGTCCTCTCTCTCTGTGCAACTCCAAACCAAATGGGAGGAAGGAAACAGAAAGAAAAGGATTGATCAAGTGGAGAAGAAGCCTTGAGATAAAGAGGTCAGGTAAAGCAACAGTAAGGCCATATGAGCCTTCCCAGGGTACTGTGGCTTACGTTGGTCGGTGACCAGATTCATCCGCCATCGAAGGAACGAGCCTAATCAGTCGACAGCGTCTTCCAGGAAGGAGAGGGGAGAGAGAGAAAGGAAGAAAGCGCCATATCTGCATCCCACCGAGCGCAGGTCGTCGGTCGTCATGATGGTGCGCTCCTCCTCGCTCTATACCTGGACTTTTCCCCGCACCATCTTTCCACCACCGCCTCCCTCGCATTGTCAATGGCCTGCATGCAATCTTGGACCTCAAGGCATCAAAATCTTGACTTAGTCAATACACAAAAAAGTTGCAATTTGACATTGGCAAGTGTGATGGGGGAGTAAAAATCTTCATTACAATCTCGTCTTAATCATTTATTTTTTAATTAAAATAATAATAATAATAATAATAAAATGATGAATATAAGATTTATTATATAAAAAATTATTAGTTAACTTAGTCAAGAAATCTTCTTATTATATATTGTCTCATGCAAATCTCAACTCCCTAGATTTACTAGAGAGAGAAACTACACTCAAAATATTATTTTACCAAAAAAAAATACTAGATCCTCCTTATCTATGTCCAAGGAGAAAATTTTAATTTTTTATCATATGATAATAAAATTTAAATTCAAGGTAACTCAAACTCAAGCACAAATACCTTATAATTGTTTTCACCTTTTCTCTTCCTCTCTTGATATCTATTAAAAAAAAAACCTTAGGAAGACTAAGTATTTTCTTACATTCTCTCTATACCAAAACATAGAGATATATAAAATATTTATTTTTAACAAAATTTCTAATTTTTAGAGTCTATTTAAATATTTATAAACCTCATTAATCTCTCACTAAACTTTGTCACTATTCTTCTCCACTTTGTGACTAATGGTAGAAAATACACTTTGCCTAATGCTCTTATCAATTTTTATTATTTTGTTTTTTTAAGATTACCTATTTATATATTCACCCTTTTTTCTTTTTTTTTTTCATGAGTGAAACCATCTCCTACATCAAAATTTTCCATAACAAAACCTATAAAAACAACTAATGATATTCTTATTGAATATCTAATTATCTTAGATTTTTTTGGACTCTGATACAGTTTTATACGAGGAACACCTTATACCAAAAGAACAATATAAATTCAAAATGACAAACATAAGATTTACATATTATAAAAAAAAAAACAGATTCATTACTGTATGAACAAACTTTAAATTTTGACATAAATCTACTTATACAATCTCATAATTTTTTATTTTTTATTTAGATTTATTAGGGAGAAATCATAAGACACTCAAAGTGTTTTTACCTGATCTCCTCCCACCAATACTCAGAAAATATGTGAAGTACTTAAAATAATAACCAAATCATAATTTTTAAGGCTTATTTTTATATTTGAATATATTTCATTCTTCAAGGATATCAGCTCCCAGACCAATAATAAGTACATTGATCCTCTTGATGTTTTCATTCTCTGTCCATTCTTCTCTCTTCCGTGTATTCTTCTCTCCCCTCAATGTGGCTCTATGATGTCACCTCGAAGCAATCTTCTTCAACGTTGGTTTCATTAACCCGATCTTTTACAGCACTCTTTGCTGTTGCCAACGTTATTTATCTTTGGCACCTGCGATCATCTCCTCTATTACTGGCATCGTAACTTCCAACGAGTACAAAGTTTTCTCCCTTATCCATTTCACTAGCAGCGTTTACGCTATGCTCGATGTGATGGGTTGCTGGAAAAAGCTGTGAAGCTTCACATGCATCCATGCTTGCTTGCAATTTGTTGTGTACGACAGATGATCGAGGCGATGATTGCTGACGATAGTTTGTCCTCCCTACTGCAAGCTAATCTATAGGCACAGCAACCTAAGCCATGGCTAGTAGCAAGTCTTCTTCGGCACACTTCAAAAGAATCGATGGGAATAATATTTTATGTTCGATACGTACTTTCGAGAGCTAAATATAGTATTTTTGTTCGACACTAATATTCTTCTACAGGAAGGGGGTGGAAAGTAGAAAGTGAACTCTCGAATTAATGGGAATAATACTTGTCAGTGCAATATAGTAAATATATTCGGTGTTAGAATTAAATTTGTTTAAGTATCATAAAAAAAATTCACAATGTATTAAAAAAATATATATTAAATAAATTAAATTGACTATTATTTCTTGAAAAAATTTCTTAAAAGAGAATGATTTATTTTAAATATAATTAATATAATATATCTTGGGGGCTATATAAATTGATCGAGTTTCTAAAATTGTAATTTTCAAGAGAAATATAGAAAATTTAATCTTGTCCTATTCTTCCTTTGTTTAATAATTTTTATCCCTTCTTTCTATCAAGTTCAACACTTTGGTATTAGATCATAGGTTAAGCTATGATCTCTTCCCCAAGTATTATCCAACTCCATATCTCCAGATTGATAAAAGAAAATTATGACATATAGTATATCTAAATGAATGTTCTTTTAAGTTCTCAAGATGTATGAGAGTTAGTAGAAGATTAATTTGTTGAACCAAGTCTAGTAGAAGAAGGACCAATGAATGCAGAAGCAAAAAATATAACTCAAAGATAAAAGGAAAAAAGGAGAAAAAGACATTGTTCACGATCTACTAAGGGCTTGATGATATAATATTCGAGATCATCGCTCTAGCAAATACTTCAAAAAAGACTTAGGAAATGCTTCAAAAAGTATTTGGTAGTGTTGATAAGATAAAGAAACTTCGTTTATAAGTTTTACGAGCCGAGTTTCAAAAATTACAATAAGATACTTATGAAACTATCTTTAATTACTTCTCAAAAATCATTTCTATTGTTCATTAAATGAGATGAAATGACAACAAATAAGTTATCAAAGAGTAATAAAAAAAATACTGATATCTTTAGATCTAAAATTTGATTTTATTATTGTTGTAATCGAAGAATATAAATATTTGATAAAAATATCTTTAGAATAACTTATGGAATCCCTTCAAGTTCATAAACAAACGACTAGGAGAAGACAAAACTATGGAGCAAGTACTATAAACCAAGCTTACTCTTAAAAATAAAGATGAATGAAATTCTCAAAGAGAAAAAGAATGTGGACAAATAGGAAGAGGAGACAGAAATCAAACCGATCAAGAATCTCTAAACAATGAAAGTAATAGAGAAAATTCTAGCTAAAGAGGCCGAGGTTATGGTCGAAGATGTGGCCGAGGCCATGGACATGGCAGAAATTATAAAAGGTCTAAAATATAATGCTATATTTGTAAAAAGTATAGACATTACTCCTATGAATATTATTATAATTCTTGTAATCAAGGTGATAAGACAAATTTTATTGAGGAAGAAAAGAAAAAAAATCAAGTTTGCTAATGACATGATAATTTGAAAGAAGATTAGTCTATCAAGTTTGCTAGTGACATCAAAGAGTTATTTTCAGAAATAGATATAAGTTATTCCAGAAATATTATATTTGGTGATTTATCTCCAAGACCAATAATAGGTAAAGATAAATTTTTTCTTGGACTTAATAATGGCAAAGAGTTATGTATTTAAGATGTTTATTATGTTCTTGATGTAAAAAATAATATTATTAGCTTGGGGTAATTACTTGAAAAAGGTTATTGTAATGAGATGAAAGATACAACTCTTTCTATTCATGATAAGAATAAAAAATTAATCTCACATATGAAAATGTTTCCACTACATTTATATATTTTTGATCGATCAAATTGTTTTAAAACTGATATTGAGAACATTTCTACACTATGACGTCTTAGATATGCTAACTTAAATTTTGAGGCATTGAAATTTCTAGAGAAGTATAATAAGGTGACAGGAATGTTAAGAATTGATCTCCTATCAAAATTATTTGAAGTATATGCATAGGTAAGCAAGAAAGAAAGCCTTTCAAAGTAATAAAAATAAAAAGAGCATGACATTGACTTGATTTGGTGCACTAAGATATTTGTGGCCCTATTAATCCAGTTTCACTTGGAGGAAGTTAGTATTTTATTACCTTTACTGATCATCATAGTGACAAAACTTGGGTTTACATGTTAAAAGAAAAGAAAGAAGTTTTAAACTAAGTCAAAGAATTTAAGAATTTAGTTAAAAGATAAAGTGGTTGTAAGATTAAATGTTTAAGAACAGATAGGGGTGGTGAATATATATCAAATAAATTTGAAAGTTTTTATAGAAATAATGAGATTTTACGTCAATTTATCATGCCATATATACCTCAACAAAATGATATCTCAGGAAAAAAAAAAATTTTCTTAAAGAATTTTGGAGAGATGCTATTGCTTGTATAGTTTATTTGCTTAATAGGTTTCCTATAAGGTGAATTAGTAATATTACATCAGAGCTTGCAAAAACCAAGAGTCTATCATTTAAGAATTTTTAAAAGTATTGCATTTACCAAGATACTAGAAGAAAAAAGAATAAAATTGGAGAATAAAAGTCAGAATTGCATTTTGCTAGGTTATCCAGAGAATTCCAATGACTATAAACTCTACAATCCTATCACAAACAAAATTGTAATGTTAAGAGATGTTGAGTTTGATAAGCAATAGATGAATTGAAAAAGTGATGAACAGCATAAGAAAGCTATAGTTTCAAAAGAGGATGATATAATACAAGCAAACATCGAAGTGGCTTTGCTAGAATCATCACCTAGATCAGCTGTTGAATCTCGGATTTTGATGATGAAACCAATTGATAAAATTATGATTTAATATGCATTTAAGTGACGTAAGACTAGCTTCAATCAGGGAAAGACAAATTGGTTAAAGTAGTGGAATCATATGTTGAGCCAAAGTAGAACATGTCAAGAGATTAGACGTCGAGCCAAAGGATCGATCGACGTACCGGCATAAGAACTTCATGCCATAAGTTTGGGCATCCGGCCAAAAAGATCAGATATTGCACCAAGGTGATTAGATGTTGCGGAGGTCAATATATCGATTAGGTAATACGCTGCAAGAGAGGACGATGCGTTGAAAGGATCAGACAAAGCGCCGGATGAACCAATGACATATCGGACAACATAGTATTCTGTTTGTAATTGATTGTGTCTAGATTGTAGTCATAATTGTAATTGAATTGGTTTTGGGAGGACCCTACTAACTCAATTAGGAGCCAATTGGGCTTCAGTTGGAGTTATTTTGGGCCAAGTGGAAGTCCCATTCGGTCACCCATAAAAGGGTCATGTGGTCGCATCGCCAGACTAGGTGGTGGTATCGCTCAAACATAATTTCCCAAACTATGTCAAGCGATAATACCGCCAGATTAGGTGGTGGTACTACCCAGATATAGTCTCCTAAACTATGTTAGGCGATGGTACCACCAGATTGGGTGGTGGTATCATCCAATACTGGTGGTGGTACTGCTAGTACCCTGAAGACTTGGGATGAGATCATTTTAGCTCCAAATTTGAATCCATTTGGGGCCTATAAATATCCCACTCATCCCTACTTGATAAACACATAAACTGAGAATAAAAATTGGGGAAAATACTATTGCAATATTGTAAGAATTCCCCCTCTAGCTCTAAGTATTGATTTCAGTTTAAGAGAAGGGTGGGTGGCTTGTAAAGGTTATCTCCTAAACTTGTGAAAATGATAAAAGGGTTGTAAGAGGATAGTTAATCTCAGCTCATTGAAAGAAGATCAATAGCGGAAGTCGGTGGCCTCGAGTGAAAAGGAATCGGGAGATGACATAGGTCACGATGACCGGACCACTATAAATCGGTTTATATTTACTTTATATTTTTTATTCTTATTATAAACTGATTTACTTATTCACTATACTTATGAATGCTTTCAAGTTAAACGTCTTTCCTGGATTTTATCAAATGAAGTTTTTTGAATAAACATAATTTTTACATAAGCACTAATTCACACGCTCTCCCTTTGAGTGTCGATACTGTCCTAAAAGTTCGTATCAGAGTCAAGTTTTTCTCATTTAGTTTAACACCCAAGAGAAATGATTTTTGTTGGCAATCAAAAGGGTCTTTTTATCACTCATCCTCATATATTTAATGGGATGGACTATACATATTGGAAAACTTGAATGAGAGTTTTCTTACTTTATATGGATTTTGATTTATGGAATATTTTTTAAAGTAGTTTTCAAAAGTCTTCCAAACCAATGAATGAATGAAGTAATTTGGAGAATAAGACATTTTCTTTGAATGCTAAAGTGATGAACATTTTATTTTACGCTTTAGACAAAAATGAGTTTAATTATATTTTTTATATAAAATTACACATGATATTTGGCACACTCTTGAAATTATACATGAAGGCACAAGTAGAGTTAAAGAATCGAAAAATAATCTTTCGATGCATAATTTTGAATTATTTTGAATAAAGCCAAGTGAAACTATTGTTGATATATGTACCCATTTTATGGATGTCGTCAATAGTTTAAAAGCACTTGATAAATGTTTTTCTAATTTTGAACTTGTAAACAAGATTCTAAGATCCCTTCCAAAATGTTGGGATCCAAAAGTAACAACAATACAAGAAGTAAAGGACTTAAACAATTTTCCAATAGAAAAACTCATCGGTTGATTGATAACATATGAAATAACTTATTTGGCATATAACAAACATGAGAACAACCTTCCAAGAATAAGAAGGATTTGACACTTAGAACAAAAGAAGACCACTCGAGCGAAAGCTCAAGTGACGATGACTTTGAACTCCTCATTAAAAAAAGTAAAAAAATTATAAAATAAGAATCTAAGAATAAAAATGAACTTAAAAAGAAGTGGCTGCCAAAGAAAAGAAAGTTTTAAGATAACATGAGATGAATCAAGTGCATTTGAAGATGAGTAGCAAACCGATGAAGACGAAGTGGTGAACTATTCCTTGATGACTTTCGATGATGAGGTAAATGATTCAACCGAAATTCCTTTATCTTACTATGAAATTACTTAATACATTTCATGAGTTATTTGATGATTTTAATTAGTTAAAGGAAATATAAAATGCCAAAACAAAGGGGTGGGGGTGGGGGGGGGGGCGGGTGGGGGGGGATCATGCTTCTCTTTCTAGTAATTTTGAAAAATAAAAAATTGATCATGATAATTGCATGTTAACACCTTACATGAAGCAAGAATGTGTATCTTAATGATTTGTGTATTACTTTTTATTTTCAAACAATGATATAATACTTTTGTGTAAAAGACTAGGACATCACACAAATTAAAACTAAAAAGGGAATGCTTTTTTTAAAAAAAAATTCTCTATCCTATCGAGTTTTCAAGAAGAGATTGAAAAATCTATTTATATCATTTTGAATCTCTTGAAAGTGATTTTAATAATTTGATGATTTGAATTTGAATGAGTTTTATCTAAATATTACACTTGATACTTGAAATTTTTTTTTTGAATTATGATCTTGATAACTTGAGAAATTTTATGCATGAATCAAGTTCTCCTATGTTTCTTTTTGCTATAGAGAAATTTTTATCCTAATCATGATATTGATTTATCGATATTTGATACTTGAGATTTTTTTGTATATCAAGATTTCTTATTTGATATTTTATGTTTCTTTTTACCATTTACTAAAAAAAAAAATTATCCAAATGAATCATGATTGTTCTTTTGATTACAACTTGAAAGTTTCTATGAATCAAGATTTTTCCTTTCACTAAAGAAGAGATTCGTCGAAACAAATTTTGATTCTTTCACTTGATATTTATGAATTGAGATTTATTATGAATCAAGATTTTTCATTAATTGTCCTCCTGATTCTTCTTAGTATTTACTAAAGAAGAGATTTATTAAAATTAACTATGATATGTCACTTGACTTTTTGATATTTATGACTTAAATTTTATTATGTACAATTGCCTTATATTTATGATTTGTATATCTCAATTGAATTATTGATATAAAAAAAGAAAAATTATATATTTCAAGGAAAGAAAACTTGCTAGCTTACAAAAGGAAGCAAAAATTGATAGCTTGTATGTTGTAAAAGGAATCAAAATTACTAGGTTGCACATTTCAAAGAAGTAGAAACTTGTTATCTTACACATCTTAAGAGAAAAGTACTAGCTTACACATATCAAAAGAAGCAAAAATTGCTAAACTTATACATCTCCAAAACTTGTTAGCCTTCATACTTCAAAGAAAAGTAGCACTTGCCAACTTATTAGCTTGCATGTTCTAAATTGATGTCAATCTTACTAAATTGCTAGCTTGAAAAATTTGCTAGTTGCACTTCTCCTTTTTGTTGATGATAAAGGGGGAGAAGTTATGATGATGATCATGCATGGTTTGATGAAATTTTATTTTTTGAAATTATTATGCATGATTTTATGATGCATACAATAATATGATCGATTGGTTCTTTCAATATTCATGATGCATGCAATGATGAAACACTCATGATACTCATAAATTCAAAGGTTTTATCAATATAGCATATTGATATGAGGAGTCTAGTTAAACTCTATCATCAATTTGTTGTCATCATCAAAAAGGGGGAGATTATTGAATCTTGGATTTTAATGATGAAACCAATTGATAAAGTTATGATCTAATGTGCATTTAAGTGATGTAGAACCAACTTCAATCAAGGAAAGATAAATCAATTAAAGTAGTGGAATCAGATGTTGGGTCAGAGTAGAACATGTTAGAAGATTGGACGTCAAGTCGAATGATTGATCAACATACCAACATAAAGACTTCGTGCCATAAGTTCGGGTATTGGGCCAGAAAAATCGGACATTGCACTAAGGAGATCATATGTTGTGGAGGTCAACTTATCGATTGAGCAATACATCATAAGAGAGAACAATCCACCAAAATGATCGGATGAAACACTGGATGAACCAATGACATGCCAGATAATAGATTATTCTATTTGCAATCGATTGTATCTAGATTGAAGTAGTCATGATTGTAATTGGGTTAGTTTTAGGAGGAACCCTACTAACTTAATTAAGGGCCAATTGAGCTTGAGTTGAGACTATTTTGGGTCAAGTGGAAGGCTCATTCGGTCACCCATATAAGGTTCAGGCGGTGGCACCACCAGACTAGGCGGTGGTACTGCCCAGACACAATCTCCCAAACTATGTCAAGCGATAGTACCACCCAGACATAGTATCTTAGACTGTATCCGGTGGTGGTACTACCAATGTTAATGTTTGTGTCAGACTGACAAGCGATGGTACTGCCCAGTACTAGCGGTGTTATAGTTAGTATCCCGAAGACTCGGGATAAGACTATTTTGGCTCCAAATTTAAATCCATTTGGGGCTTATAAATACCCCACTCATCCTTGCTCAGTAAACACATAAACTGAGAACAAAAATTGAGGAAAATACTATTGTAATCTTGTGAGAATTCCTCTCCTCTAACTTTAAGTGTTGATTTTAGTTTAAGAGAGGGATGAATGGCTTGTAAAGGTTATCTCTTAAATCTATGAAAAGGGGAAAATGGTTGTAAGAGGGTAGTTGATCTTCGCCCGTTGAAAGAAGATCAATAGTGGAAGCCTGTGGCCTCGAGTGAAGAGAAATCAGGAGTGGACATAAATCACGATGATCGAACCACTATAAATTGATAAAATTTACTTTATGCTTTTCATTCTTATTACAAACTGATTTACTTAGTCACTATGCTTACGAACACTTTCAAGTTAAATATCTTTCTGATATGGACTTTATCGAATGAAGTTTTTTGAATCAACGTAATTTTTACATACGTACTAATTCACCCCCCTCTCTTAGTGCCAATACGGTCCTAACATCGTCTAAGTCATATGATTCAAGATGTCCGATTATAAGAAGGACAAGATCGATTCAAGAGCTATATGATATGACCTAAAGGATTGATACTAACAATGATAAACTTTCTTTATTTTATCTTTTATAGTATATAATCCATTAACCTTCGAAGAAGCTTGTAGAGAAAAAAAATGGTGATAAGCTATGAATGAGGAGTTTGTGCTATTAACAAAAATGATACATAAGAGAATACTACACTTCAAGAAGACTACCAAGCGATCGATGTTAAGTGGATCTTTAAAACAAAAATAAATACAAAAGGGGAGGTGAAGAAATACAAGGCCCAATTGGTTATAAAAGGATACAAACAATAATATGAGATTGACTATGAAGAAGTATTCGCACTAATTGCTCGATTGGAGACAGTAAGATTACTTATCTCCCTAGCATTTTATTAGGACTATAAATGACACTAAGAGGGGGGGTGAATTAGTACTTTTGTAAAAACTTTGGTTTGAAAAACTTTCGTTTGATCAAACCTATATCAGAAAGATGTTTAACTTATAATATGTATAAAAGTAGCAAGCAATTAAATCAGTAAGTAATATGAATAAAAAAATATAAACAAAAATGCAAATCAATTTATAGTGTTTCGGTCGTCCCGACCTACGTCCACTCTTTACAATTCAGTCGAGGCCACCGGCTTTCACTACCGATCTTTTTTCAATGGGTGAAGTTCAATTATCCTCTTTACAATTCTTTCTTCTTTTTACAGGCTTAGGAGAGAACCTTTACACCTCTCTTTTACAATAAGACAAACCTCACTCCTCCCTTAGAAGAACTTCTAAACCTAGGAGGAAGAGACTTTATACTTCAAGAGAGTTTCAACACTTTTTTCCAAGTATACTTTCCCCCTTTCTACTCTTTTTCTTACTTATATAAGCATGAATAACTAGGGTATTTATAGACCCTAAATGACTTTAAAAATGGAGCAAAAAAATATGTCATCCCTGGTGGTACCATCGCTAGTGTTGGGCGGTACCATCGCCTACAGCATTGCCAACTAGCGATACCACCGCTTGACACATGGGAGATTGTGTACTAGCGGTACTATTGCTAGTTTGGTGGTACCATCACTTGACACTAGTGGTACTACCGTCGGATCTTTTAGAAAATATACACTTCGTATGTTCCAACTCATAAGTTATTCCACCGTTTGTTCTAGCGGTGCCACCACCTAACCCAACTTTGGGTCATAAATGAGCCTTCTAATGGGCCCAAATCAGCCCCAACTCTGGCCCAATAGGCCTATAATTGAATTGACATGATTACACCCAAAACCAAATCATTTACAACCTAAACTACTTCGATCAAGATATGACCGATTACAAACACAAATCCTATGTTGTCCGACATATCATTGGTTCATCTAGTGCTTCGTCTAAACCTTTGGCACATCATCCTCTCCTTTCGCATATTGCTTAATCCATCAGCTTGTTGACCTCCCACAAAATTTGATATTCTTAGCGTAATGTCCGATCTTTCTAGCCCGATGTCCAAACTTATGACGCGAAGTCCTTTTGCCAACACGTCGACCAGTCCTCTGGCCCAACATCCAATCTCCTGACATGATACTCTCCAACCCAATATATGATTCTCCTACTTCAATCAATTTATCTTTCCATGATTGAATTTATGTTAGGATCAATACGACACTAAGAAAGGGGGGGGGTGTGAATTAGTGCGACAATAAAAGAATTACATTGATTTGAAAAATTTTGTTTGATAACATCATTTCGACAAAGCCCATATCGGAAAGTACTGAAAGTAATGACTTAGAGTAAATGTAAAGTGTAGAGTGCAACTAAGTAATGAAAGAAAGCAGTAAGGAAAGAACACACCGGATTTATAATGGTTCGGTCGTTGTGACCTATGTCCACTTCCGATTCCTCCTTCGTCAAGGTTACCGGCATCCACTAATAGTCTTCCTTCAATAGATGAAGACCAACTACCTTCTTACAATACTTTCTCTTTTTCATGGGATTAAGAGATAACCCTTACAAGCCTCACACATCTTCTTGGCTAATTACAAAGCTAAAGAAAGAGGAAGAGGACTCTTAGTACTTTTACAACACTTTTACCCCCTAATACTTATATATTTTTTTCACAATTTTTAGCTCTTTTTATTACTCTTTCATGTAGAAAGGGGTGGGGTATTTATAGGCCCCAAAGGTTTTAGAATTAGAGCTAAAAAGTGTCTCTTCCTAGATTTCCAAGGTACTAGCGGTACCATCGCCATTATTAGGTGATACCACTACCTGATACTCTGACATTGGGTGGTACCACCGCACATTTAGCGTACTACTGCCTGATAGAGCCTCGAAGATTGTGCTCTGATAGTACCGCTTGGCAGCATTAATTGCCCGCGGTACCACCACCCAGACCACCTGGGAGGCTGAGCCTCAGGTTGTTCTATCGCCCACCTTGGGCGGTGCCACCACTTGGCATGGCTCTAACTGGCTGAGTGGGCCTTCCATCCGGCTCAACTCAGCCCTAAATCGGGCCCAATTGACCCCTAATTGAGTTAGTGAAATTACCTTTCAATCCAATCCTAACTCAATCCAAGGTCTAACTATAACAATTAAGACATTTAACTAAACAATATTTGTCTGGAATATCAATTATTCTTTTGGTGAAGTCTCGACAAACTTCCAGTGAACTCTCGGCATGCTTTTGGTGAACACTCGACGAACTCTCAGCAAGCTCCCGATGAACTCTCGGTGAACTCCCGACGAACTTCCGACGAACTCTTGATGAACTCCCGATGAACTATCAGCGAATCTCCCGATGAACTCTCGACGAGCTCCCGATGAACTCTCAATGAATCTCCCGATGAACTCTCAACGAGCTCCCAACGAACTCCCGACGAACTATCGACGAATCTCTCGATGAACTCTCAACGTGCACTCGACGAACTCTCAGCGAGCTCCTAACGAACTCTCGGTAAACTCCCGATGAACTCTCGACGAAGTCCTGACACATCGTCTGAATCTTCATTATATCATCTGATCTTTAACTCCGGCCCAATATCTGCTTTATGTCTTATTCATTATCATAGTTAATCATGCAACACTTATCTCAATATATGGATTAGATTAATAATTTATCAATTGATTTCATCATCAAAATTCGAGATTCAACAATTTAATCTTGTATTACTCAAACGTTGATTATGTCATAAACTCATCAATTGATTTCATCATCAAAATTTGGGATTTAACAATCTCCTTCTTTTTTACGATGACAACCAATTGATGATGGAGTTTAAACTAAACTCCACTTATCTATATGTCATATCGAGATAAACTTGAATTCAAATAAATAATAACCTTCTAATATCGGTTAAAACAATTTTAATCATGATCATATGCAATATATTATATCAACATAAACATTACTTGCATTATCATAAGTTGAAATATTGCATGCATAATTCTTAATCATCATGCATAATTTCAAAATATAAAATCATCATTACTTTGGGTATAACATCCATGATACCAAAACATTAACATTTTCAAACCATCATTTTTTCTCCCTCTTTGTCATCAACAAAAAGGAGAAAATTGCAACTAGCAATTTTTTTTTTTAAACATACAAGCTAGTAATTTAGTAAGTTTTACATCACTTTAAATCATGCAAGCTAGCAAGTTTTTCAAATGTGCAAGTTAGTAATTTTTATCTTAAGGTGTGCAAGCTAGCAATTCTTGTTTCTTTTTTGAGATGTGTAAGCTAGCAATTCTTTGCTTCTTTTGAGATGTATAAGTTTAGCAATTTTTGTTTCTTCTTGAAATATCCAAGCTAGCAAATTTTACTTCTCTTTTGAGATATGCAAGCTAGCAAGTTTTACTTCTTTTTGAAATGTGCAAGCTAGCAAATTTTTACTTTTCTTTGATATTTGCAAGCTAGCAATTCTTTCTCCTCCTTTGTCATTGTCAAAAAAAAGGAAGGAAATAATAGTGTAATTCTTTTCCCTTTATATCAATGTTCAAATCATCAAATGAAAGATATCAAGAAAAATCAATTTGGTAATGAGGTATACAATTCATGAATATGAGATTCGAAACATAAGAGAAAAATCAATTTATGTATACAATGTTCCAAACATCACAGTACATCATCACAAGTTGTGAGTATAAAAAAATCAAGAGAAACATTATGATTCATTTAGATAAATATTCTCTTTAATAAAATAAAAGAATCATATGAGAATAAATAGTAAGAGATCTTGATTCATATAAAGAAAATCTCAAGTTATAAATATCGAGAAATCAAGATCATGATTTAGATAAAACTTATTCAAATTCAATTTATCAAATCATCAAAATCACTTTCTTAATTCAAGATATTCATAAATAACATAAATAGATTCATCACTAAGGATCTCTTTGACGAAAACTCAATAAGATAGAGATTGAGAAATTTTTAAGAAAAACATATTCTCCTTTTTTATTTCAATTTATGCGATTGATTTCAAACAAACATACCCTAATCTTTTATGCCAAAGCCATGCGTCATCGTTTAAATCAAAAAATAAGTTTCATCTTGACAAAGATCACTAGTATAACACATTTAAAAGATAAAACATCTTCAATCAAAAGATTTATTACCAATAATTCTAATTCTAATGATCTTTTTATTATTATTGTAGTTTCAACTAGTGAGCTCTTGAAGTGTTTTGAATCTCCAATCATATGCCTTGACCATCCATTATCAAGATATCATTTTTGCTCCTAGCTTTTGATTGTAGATATTTCTACAAAAATATGGGTTTGCTTTAGGTACCCATTTGACTTTGGGCCCCTCATGATTAGATCTACCTATAAAGTCATTTATGGTTCTTTTAGGAGTCCAAAGTAATTTACACAAGTCATACTTCTTAAATAAATATTTATAAGTAAAATATCCACATCTACCATAAGATTTACATTTATTTTGAAGGGAAATATATATGTAGGTCCTTTAACAAATATAGTTGGCTTTTTTTAGTGTTACTCACAACGTCGATTCCTTTCTTTCTACATATATAATATTTATTAGCAAGGATCATGCTTAATGATTTGCTATCAATTTTAAATTTGTTTAAAGTTTATTGCAATAATATATTTTCTTTTTTGTATGAATCTAACTCTTTATATTTAGTACAAGAGGTTATCATGCTCATTTTTTAATTTTTCAAATTTACTAAAGAGAGAAGCATGATCCTTTTTTAACAATTTATATTTTTTACTAAGTAATTTAAAATAATCATATAAATAATGAAAAGTATTAAGTAATTCATTGTAAGGTAAATGAGTTTCGATTGAGTTACTTATCTCTTCATTGAGGGCCATTTGAGCGTAGTTCGCTATTTCGTCTTTACTGATTTGCTCTTTATCTTCTGATTCATTTGATTCGTCTCAAGTCACCTTGAGTGATTTCTTCTTCTTTTGAAGTGCAAGTATCTTCTTCTTTAATTGTGGACATTTGTTTTTCAAGTGCCCCAGCCTTTTGCATTCATAGCAAGTTATTGTGTTCTTTTTAAGTTTGTTTTTATTCTTAGTTTCTTGTTTTATGAATTTTTTAAATTTTCTTGTGAGAAGTTCAAATTCATCATTATCACTTAGAATATTTGCTCGAGTTGTTTTCTTTTGCTCCAAGTATCATATCCTTCCTATTCTTTAGAAGGTTATTTTCATGTTCGTCATATGCCATACAAGTCATTTCATAGGTCATTAATAATCGTATGAGTTCTTCAAGAGGAAAACAATTCAAGTCCTTTACTTCTTAAATAGCAGTTACTTTTGAATCCCAATATTTTGGAAGAGATCGTAAAATTTTATTAATAAGTTCAAGATTAGTAAAATTTTTATCAAGTACTTTTAAATCATTGACAACATTCATAAAACGGGTGTATATGTCACTAATGGTTTCGCTTAACTTTATTCGAAACAATTCAAAACTATACATAAAAAAATTGATCTTAGATTCTTTAAGTCTACTTGTGCCTTCATGTGTAATTTCAAGTGTGTGTCAAATATCATGTGTAGTTTCACAAGTCGAAATACGATTAAACTCATTTTTGTCCAAAGTACAAAACGAAACATTTATAGCTTTAGCATTTAATAAAAATGATTTTTTCTTAAAATCATTTAATTCATTCATATGTTTAGAGAATGTTCGAAAACTAAGTTCAATGATATTTTATAAATTGAAATACAAAAAGAGCAAGAAAACTCTCATTTGTGTTTTCTAATACATACAGTATGTCCCATTGAACATAGAAGGACGAGTGATAGAGTATCCCTCTAGATTGCTGACAAAAGCAATTTAACCTCTCTTGGGTGTTAAACCAACCAAGAGAAACTTAGCTCTGATACTAACTGTTAGGACTATAAATGACACTTGGTGGGGGGTTGCGCACGGGAGTGGGGAGTGAGCAAGTAAATAAGTAAGTAATATGAATAAAAAGCATAAACATAAATGTAAATCGATTTATAGTGGTTCAGTCGTCTTAACCTACGTCCACTCTTGATTCCTCTTCACTCGAGGCCATTGATTTTCACTACTAATCTTCTTTCAACGAACAAAGATTAATTACCCTCTTTACAACTCTTTCTCTTGTCATAGGCTTAGGAGAGAAACTTTATACCTCTCTTTTACACTAAGATACATCTCACTCCTCCCTTAGAAAAATTTTTAAACCTAGGAGGAAGAGACTCTATACTTCAAGAGAGATTCAACACTTTTTTCTAAGTATACTTTCCCTCTTTATACTTTTTTTCTTACTTACCCAAGCAGGAATAACTGGGGCATTTATAGACCCCAAATGACTTAAAAAATGGAGCCAAAAAATGTCTTATCCTGAGTTTCTGAGGTCTTGGTGGTACCATCGCCTACAACACTGCCAATTAGCGTTACCATCACTTGACACATGGGAGATTGTGTACCGGTGGTACCACCACAAATCTAGGTGGTACCACTGCCAGTATGGGCAGTACCATCACTTGACACTAGCGGTACCACCATCGGGTCTTTCGAAAAATATACATTTTGTACGTTCCAACTCAGAGGCAGTTCCATTGCATGTTCTGGTGGTGCCACTACCTGACCCAACTTTTTGGGTCATTGAATAGGCCTCCCAATGGGCCCCTAATTGAGTTGACATCATTACACCTAAAGCCAACTCAATTACAACCTAAAATACTTGATCAAGACA
Organism: Musa acuminata AAA Group; assembly: GCF_036884655.1. Taxonomy (NCBI): domain Eukaryota; kingdom Viridiplantae; phylum Streptophyta; class Magnoliopsida; order Zingiberales; family Musaceae; genus Musa; species Musa acuminata. Next base: position 1,362,227 of record NW_027021350.1, on the reverse strand, counting down.
CGACCAATTACAAACATGAATCCTATATTATCTGACATATCATTGGTTCATCTGGCACTTCATTTGAATCTTTAGTGCATCGTCCTCTCCTTCGACATATTACCCGATCCATCGACACGTTGACCTCCCGCAACATCCGATCTCCTTGGCACAATGTCTGATCTTTCTGCTCGATGCTCAAACTTATTGCATGAAGTCCTTCTACTGGCACGTCGACTAGTCTCCAACCCAATGTCAAATCTCCTAACATGATGCTCTCCAACCTATTGAATCTCATATTTTGATGATGAAATCAATTGATGAATTTATGATCTAATCCATGTTTTGAAAAAAATGATGCAAGACTAACTACGATCATGAAAAGGTAAAATAATTAAAGCAAAAGAATTAGACATTGGGCCGAAGTCAAAGATCTAGCATTGGGTCAAAAGAATCAAACATTGCGCCAAGATCGAATATTGCAGGAGTCGACATGTTAATAGATCAAGCGATACACCGAAGGTTCGAACGATGCGCCGAAAGTTCGGATGAACAAATGACATGCCGGACAATTGAGATTGCTTGTATTATAATTGTTTAAGCCTCAATTATCATAGTTAGGTCTTAAATTGAGTTAGTTTAGGAGTAATCCTACTAACTCAAATAGGGGCCAATGGGGCCTGAATCATGGCTAAATTAGGCTTGCTGGTTGGCCCATTAAGTGACTTGGAGCCAAGTCAAGCAGTGGCACCGCTAAGGCTAGCGATGGTGTTAGGACTGTTTCGGCACTAAGAGAGGAGTGTGAATTAATGCTTACATAAAATTACGTCGATTTGAAAAACTTCGTTTGATAAAAGCTTATATCAAAAAGATGTTTAACTTGAAAGCATTCATAAGTGTAGTAAGTAAATCAATTTGTAATAAGAATGAAAAGGTAAATACAAATCGATTTATAGTGGTTCGATCGTCTCGACCTATATCCACTCCCGATTCCTCTTCACTCGATGCCACCAACTTTCACTACCAATCTTCTTTCAACGGGCAAAGATTAACTACCCTCTTACAACTTTTTCTCCTTTCACAGGCTCAGGAGAGAACCTTGATACCTCTCTTTTAGACCTCACTCCTCCCTTAGAAAACTTCTAACTCTTGGAAGAAGAGACTCACTAACTAAAGAGAGATTACACAATTTTGTCTTAGGTATACTTTTCCCCTTTCTACTCTTTTTCCTGCTTACCTAAGTAAGAAAGAGCATGGTATTTATAGACTCCAAATGGTAAAAAATAGAGCCAAAAAAGGTTCAATCCCAGGTTTCCCGTGTCCTGGCATACCACCGCCATTACTGGGCGATACCACCATTTGCCAAACTGATAATTGGTGATACCACCACTTGTCAGTCTGACACTGAGTAGTACTACCTATTACGATCAATACAACACTAAGAAGGGGGGGTGAATTAGTGCTTCGATAAAAATCACGTCGGTTCTGAAATTCATCTTGATCGATAAAATCGTTATCGGAAAGATATTAACTTGAAAGCATACGAAAGAATAGTAAGATTAAGAAATCAGTTTGCAATATAAAGAAAAGATATAAAGTAAATGCAAACCAGATTTTTATAGTGGTTCGGTCGTCATGACCTACATCCACTCTCAATTCCTCTTTACTCGAGGCAACCGGCTTTCACTACCGATCTTCCTTTAATGGGAGAAGATCAACTACCCTTTTACACTATTTTCTCATTTTCACAGACTCAGGAGAGAACTTTTACACCTATCTTTGAGACCTCACTCCTCCCTTAGAATCCTTCTAACTCTAGGAGGAAGAGACTCACTAATCTAGTGAGATTACAATTTTTATTTAAGTATTCTTTCCTCCTCTTTTGCTCAAATTCGTGTATCTCCATGTAGGAATAATTAGGGTATTTATATACCCTAAAAGGCTTCAAAATTGGAGCCAAAAAAGGTCTCATCCTAGGTTTCCTAAGTCCTAGCGATACCATCGCCTGACACTAGGTGGGACCACCGCCTAGTCTGGTGGTGCTACCGCCTGACATAGGCTTGGAGCATGTGTCTCGGAGACTAAGCCACTAGCGGTGCCACGACCTAAACTGATGGTGCCACCACTTAACCTAACTTTTGCGTCATTGAATGAGCCTTTCTCTTAGCCCAAAACAGCGCCAATTCGAGCCTAGTTGGCCCCTAATTAAGTTGGCTTAATTATATTCTAAATGAACCTAATTACGATGTAAACTAACTCGATCTAGACAAATTATTACAAAGCACGAATCATCTGTTGTCCGACATGTCATTGGTTCTTCTAGCGCTTCGTTTGATCCTTCAGCACATCGTCATTTCCTTCGGCGTATTGCCCAATCGATATGTTGATACTCACAACTTATAATCTTCTTGGCGTAATGTCCGATCCTTCGACCCGATGCCCGAATTCACGACACGAAGCCTTTTGCCGACATGTCGACCATTCCTCTAGTCCGACGTCCAATCTTCTGACATGTTCAACTCCGGCCCAACATTTGATTCCTCCTGCATCAATTAATTTGCCTCTTTTAATCGAAGCTAGTCTTGCATCACTTAAAATGCGGATTAGATCATAACATTATCAATTGGTTTCATCATCAAAATCCGAGATTCAACACCACCACCCAGTCTGGATGGTATCATCACCTAGTCTCGTTGGTACTATCACTTGACAACTTTACACTAGTAGTACTACTGCTAGTCTAAGCAATACGACCGCCTAACATAGCCTAGAAGACTATGTCTGGGCGGTACCACTACCTAGTCAATGCTTGGGAGATTGAGCTTCTAGCTGTTTAGAATGTAATTAAGCCAACTCAATTAGGAGCCAATTAGGCCTTAGTGTTGGACCAGGTGAAAGGCTCAAATAGGTGAAATCGTCGTGGCACAGTCTACAAGACTTTGTCAAGCAACGGTACCGCCCAAACACAGCCTCCTAGATGGTGGTACCGCCTAGTGGTAGGGTGCTAGGCAGTGGTATTGCCCAATGTCAATACTGTAGGTGATGGTACTGCCCAACATAAGCGGTGGTACCGCTAGGACCCGGGAAACCTAGGATGAGACACTTCTAGGCTCTAAGTTTGAATCTACTTGAGACCTATAAATACTCCTCTCAACCCTAGTTAACATACACAAGAATTGAGAGCAAAGAAGGAAGAAAATACCATTGTAATCTTATGTGAACTCCAATCAAACTCGAAGTGTTAGTGTGGTTTAAGAGAGAAGTGAGTGAGGGTATAAATGTTATCTCCTAAGCTTGTCAAAAGAAGAATAGAGCTGTAAAAAAGAGGTTGGTCTTCGCCTATTGAAGGAAGATCGTTAGTGGATACTAGTAGTCTCGACGGAAGAATAATCGGGAGTGGATGTAGGTCACAATGACCGAATCACTATAAAATCTGATTTACATTTCTGCTTTGCTATTTACATTTATTGCAAACTACTGTACTTTCTCATTACTTTAGTTGCACATTCTTACGAACGCATTTTAAGTTAACATATTTCCGTACGAAGTTTTTTGAACCAATATAATTTTAATGCCGACTCGATCCTAATACATTTTTCTTCTCTTCTTTTCTTTTCTTCCTTTCTTCCTCTCTTTTCTTTTCTTTCCGTTTTTCCTTTCTTTTGTTCTCTTTTCTTTCTTATCTATTATTCTTTTCTTTTTACACCTCTCTTTTCCTCCCTTCTCTTTCTTCCTCTTTCTTTCTTCTCTCTTTCCCTTCTTCTCTAACAGCCGCAGCCCTTCTTCCCTCTCCTTCTCTCCTTCCTTTCTCTTCCTCTCTCACAGCCGCAGCTGCCACCTCCTTTTCCTTTCCTCCTCTGCTTTCTCCCTTCGCCTTCTTCCTATTTCTCTCTTATCCCTTTCCCTTCTTCTCCCGCAGCCACCACCTCCTCTTCCTTTCCTCCTCTGCTTTCTCCTTTCTCCATCTTCCTCTCTCTCTTCTCTTTCTTCTCTCTTTCTCCCTAAACTGCTGCCCCTTCTTCCCTCTCCTTTCTCTTCTCTCCTTCCTCCCTTTCTCTTCTTCCGTTCTCCTCTTCTCCCACGACCACGGCCCTAGCCGCAGCCGCAACCTCCTCTTCTCTTCTTCTTCCCTTCTTCCTCTCCTTCCCTTCTCCTCCACAGCGCAGCCTTCTCTCCTCTTCTCTCCTTCTTCCCCTTCTCTTCCTCTATTCTTCCTCTCCTTCCCTTCTCGTCCACCGACTTACGTCCTGCAAAGGTGCGCGGGAGGCGGTGGGATGAAATGCATTTTTTCTTTTGGTAACTTTTACAGTTTATCCTTTTAATATTTATATTTATAATACTAAAACATTATATTCTTCTCTTTAAATAAAGATTTAAGTTTTATAAATTTTACCTATGTAATCTAAAAATTAATCAAGATTGATATATCATCAAATGCATCAATATTTTAAATTATATAAAAATTTAATAATATTTTTCATCTTATATATTGATCCTCGAACATAAATACTGCTACTATATCCTAAATATTAAGATAATTTAACTTTGTATTAAAGCCCGTTAGAATATTTGGATTTTTTATATTATATTATATGTAAATGTCATGTACTTATATGCAAATCAAATTTATGTATTTAAATTTAATTTTTTATATTATCATATAAAAAATATGAGCATATTATTTATCATATTCATAAAACATAATTATCATAAATCATATCATAAAATGAAGATTATATATATATATATATATATAATGTTTCTATTGACATGCTAGTTATAATTCAATATGTGTGAGACTCGAGCATTATATTATTATCATAATTTAATCTCATGTTTAAATCTACTAAACTTATTACGTTATGCTTAAAATAAATATTAATGCTTATGTATATATAGAACACTAAGAATAATAATTTTAGAAATCATGTATGTTAATCTTAAAAAATAAAACTTACCAAAAAAAAAATCTTAAAAATAAAAAATATGAGCATGTCATTTATCATATTTATAAGTCATAAATATTACAAATCATATCACTAGGTGAGGGTAACATATATATATTATTTTTTATTTTATTGACATATTAAGTGTAGTTTAATGTGGGTAAGACTCGAGCACTCCATTTTTCTTCTCTCCTCTCTAACTTTTTTTTGTTTCTTCTTAATCTCTCTCTCAACATGATATTAAAGTGGGTTTAATCATCAAGATCAAATTAGATCTTGAAGAGATAGATCAAGAGAGAGAATGATCCACCCTAAGAGAGAGGTGTGAGATCTAAGAGAATAGTAAATGTTGTGAGTGCATATTTTATCCCATCGAAAATCCTGATTAGATCCTATTAGATTGAAAAAATAAATCTATAGTGAGAGAAATAACACTATTTAGAGAGAGAAATAATATTGTAAAGAAAGAAATAAGCCTATTTAGAGAGAGAAATAGCAATATAGAGAGAAATGATGCTTTTTAAAGAGAGAAATTCTATTGTTAAAAGAAAAATAATAGAGAGAGAAAAAGTATAGAAAGAGAAAATCCAAGGATAGAGAAACTATAGAGAGAAGAATTCTTAGAGCAACACTAGTGATATCAACCACATGGCTTCCTTCAATAATATAATTTAACCTCAAATTCTTTGATTCACTAGTAAAAACTATTATTACTTGAGCATCTAAATAAAGGTATTTTTTAAATATCAAGATATTTGAGATATTATTAACAAAGGTTTTACATAGTCTAGTAAAAAAAAAAAAAGAAAATTTCTACACCCCAAATCAAAAGGTCGAGTTCAAAGATCATAGAAAAAAATTATCAGAAAGGCTCTTACCTTTATTTATTAAGCAGTAGAACCCAATATCTTTGAGAAGGATCTCCGTAACCAAAACTTCAAATGATGCTCAATCTACTCAATACCTTTAAGAAGATTTACCAAGGCATGACTAAGGTGAAGAAAGTATACCTACGAGCACTGAGATCAAAGTTTAGAAGTTTGAAGATGAATCAAAGTGAATCTATCTCAGATGATTTTTCTCCTACTTTGGTTTTCACGAATAAGATGAAAACCAATGGTGAAGAGGTTAGTGACAATAAAATTTTGGAAAAGAATCTTATATCACTAACATCTCAATGAGTATATATAGTTTATTTGATCAAGAAATCCAAAGATCTTAAGAAGATAGACAATGATGAATTAATGGGTTCTTTGATGGTCCGAGAACCAATAAATATGTATAACTAAACAGGTTCTATAATCAAAAACACCACCACCTTGATAAAAGAATATATAAAGGTCGAGGCAAAAAGGCAAAGATAACAATTAAGGCAGAGACAAGGGTACTAATAAAAATTAAAAATAATAATAATATTTAGTCCTCCAATTGCCTGCTGATAAAACATTTTCAGATTAATAACATCTCGATCAGTACACTTGATTCCATATTCTCTGGTGACTTTTATTGTAACATACACAGTTGTTTTATGCTATCTAAGGTGGGTGTCACAGCATTGCCAAAGCTTCCATTAATTAATGGAACAATCCTGTCTTCACACACCCCAACCAAGCCTCATTCCTATCCTGAGTTGTATAAACCCTAATCTTCACAAACGACACCTTCCCCACCATGTGCTCTACTTCATCACTGTTCCAACACTTTTGCTCAGAATCAAACAACCTCTCTCTTTCTGTACTTCCCTACTCCACTAGCTGTTCATGTCTGAACGAACTTGCGTCAGATCCAGCATCCCAACGTAGAAGAAGACAAAGCCACTCCCTTTGAATACTCTATCTTGTGTCACAGACCTCTCTTGCATGCAGCCTCCACCTTCACATCTCTTATATTCTTCTGTTGCCTTTCCATGATATATATACTCTCTGGAGTTCATTAGGGTTTCAGTGAAGTGGTTTATGCTGCAGATAATGCGGTCATGCAGCAGAAGGAACAAAAGAGCAGCGAAGAAGGCGGTCGAGGTTATTCTCTTCGATGTTGTCAATGGAGGCTGCATGGTGAGCTACTACTATAATGGTGTGATTCCCTGGTGTTATCGGATTTGGAGCCTTGCAAGGGGGAGAAAAGCCAGAAGCAATGCTCTTAAATGCAGCAGAAAAGGGAATCCGTGTACTGATGCTTTTGGAGTTGCACATTCTAAACAAGACCCAGATTTATAGGGTTTGATTCGACTGGCCGAATGTGTCAGTGAGTGAACTTATTAGGCTGGAAATGTAGGAGCAGAAAGAAAGCCAATCGATCTCACCACTTCCCATGCACACTAAATCTCAGATTTTTCTGTTTCTTATGTTAGAAGATATTTATGTTTGATGAGAGATTGAAAAAAACACTAAGAAAATAATTATATGAGTCCAACTCATAATTTATTAGTTTAAAATTTCAGATTGAATTGATATTTGACTTAATATATATTAATCCTGACTAGTTTAATTCACTCATCTCTTTTGAGTCGTTGAGTCTCACTCACTCAAACAAAAATGAATAGAAAAGAAAGAATAAATGACTCCACTTAATTGCATGCAAAGTATTAATCTTCTCCTCTGTGTTTATGGACAAAATTAAGACACTAAAAAGAAGTAAAAAGCATATATGCCATATTCAAATTCCTTCACTCATGCAAAAAAAAAAAAAGCAATCTGTTTTGTCTATGTTATGACAAAAATATATATTTCTAGAACATATACATTTAAATAATTGAATTCTTCCTTGTATAATTGATAGTTTGCCATCATGTGTTTCTGCAATTTAAGGAGATGTTTGCTAGAAAGAAATAATTAGAATATTGTGATTTCATGGAAACCTATTTGATCCTTTCTAAAATGTTCATTATGCAAGAAGTGGATGGTTTGTCACTTTGGTCTAACATTAGAAAAAGAAATCCTTAGAACAAACACATTCTTTCAGTAGATCTGAAAGACAAAATCCTTATTATGTTAATGCTTGTCTTTCTCAAAAAAAATATTCTATTATCAGATCTTTAATGGTTATTTGAAATAAATCCGATCTTTAAGGTGCAACAGCATATCTCTCTCTCTCTCTCGTTCTCGGCTTGTAGATGATCACTATATATCCCTATGCAAGCAATCCTTAGTCATAGAGAAGATGATGCTTTATTCTAATTGTTCTGCATCCATGTTCTCATAGTTAAAATATCTAACTAAGGAGAAAATTTGAGTTCCAAGGAATATGAGAAGAGAAAGGGAGAAGAGACCTCACAATTAGAAAGATAATTGAGATAACTAAGAACACAAGGTTAATATACATACTGATGAAAGCAGAAGAGATCCAAATTCTAGTTGACTTTGGGAGCATCTCCAAGCCTGAGCTCAAGATCCAACTCTTCAACTGTGTCATGGTTTAGTGCCTCAGGTTGAACTCGTCGCTGATCACAAGAAAAGGATTTCATGAAGAAAAAAGGCGTTGTCTCAGTTCTTCTTCTCTTGTTACGGTTCTGCTCCTCATAGTCACAGGCTTTCTTGGACCCCAAGTTTTCCACCCCGAGCTTCAGCTGTGGGCCAAGAACCAGATGGAGAGGTGTAGAATGCTCCATGGAACCAGCTCTGGATGAAGAGAAGGAAGGGGAGAACACGGCGTCCTCAGTCCAATTTCCTTTGGTGGCTGCAGCAGGAACCCTAGGAGGGACAGATGATGCTGGAACGCCAGAATTAGGGTTAGGGTTAACCTGCGGTGGATGCTCTGAGGCCATGGCCACCATTAAGCAAGGATTTGGATGCTGTTGGTCTTCGCCAGCTTCTCCGCCGACGCTCGAACATTGCCTGAGCCTGGCTCTATCCCTTCGGTGCACGTTCATGTGCCCACCGAGAGCTTGTGCTGACCGGAACTCTCGTCTGCAAAAGCTGCATGAATAAGATCTCGGAGGCCACACGCAGCCTCCCAAGTGGCCTGCAGCGTCTTCGGCGAAGGCTTTCTCCTCCCATGATTGGTTGTAGGAAGATCCAAAGAGGAGTCTATGGATCTGAGTGCTGAGGTGAGGCCTGCTGCTGTAGTTTGCTCTTGCCCACATCCAACATCTCGCTTGCTCCATACCTCTCGTTCCTGGATGAAGATCTTGACGAGCTGCCCACTACTCAGCTGCTGCTGCTGCTGCTGCTGCTATGCCGGTGTGCTGCCATCGAAAAGCGTAGAGAAAGAGGGATATAGTTGGAGCAGCAGAGCATCGGCATCCAAGTTGAAGACAAGGAAAGGTACATGGGAATCTATGGAGGAAATGCAAGGCTAGAAAGTCTCTTCATGGGAAACTTGGAGGCCCTTTTTCGCTTGTCATGACGCTTCTGATTCTATCGGTAGAGTTTGCTTTCCACCATCAGCAGCGATTGATCCCACCCACTACTCAGCTTGTTTTGTCCATTATAGAAGTTCAAGGTTGTTTCTTCCGATAAAGAGTGGAGGTAAATATGCATCACACGATTCTATGATGAAGAATGGGACAGCCTTTCAATTGTGGTCTGACTTTGGATTAACTGGTCAGATTTTTGGAGTCTGTGTTTTAATTTAAGTATAAAAAAACTTTTATATGTCAAAGAAAAAAGAATCTTAAAAATTAGGGTTTAGTTATCTTATTGATACTCGATCTATCTAAGGTATTTGGTGTTCTTAAAGTTTCACGGTGTTTATGCGAGAACATCTATATAAAGATTTGTGTAGCCCAAAAGAATTTATAGTTTGGTAAAAAAATTTATTTGTTTTTCGTAGATATAGACAAAGAGTGTCCAGTTACATAAATCTTATGTTGATTATTTTTTGGATTTACGATAAAAAAATATATTTTCATGAACATGAAATCATCTTGCTTTGATAATCAACCTACTAAATTGTGCATCATTTTTTGGATTGGAATTTTCGTGGTATTGCATGCACTTGAGTATTCAACTGCGTCTTCTAGATTAGGTTAACTAAATCTAATAAGAAAAGATGTTGTTATCCACCTCTTAGAGATCGGCATCTTCTCCTCAATAAAAAAAGGATAAACTTGATAGCAGATGAGATTTCCCTGTTTGAGGAAATTTCTCTATTTTGTTGAGAGAAATCCTCTAATCTATTGGGAGAGAGACATATTAATACAAATCAATAATTTCTTTCTCTATCCCTTTTCTAACATGGTAGCAGAGCAATAACCCCAGTAATCTGAGGGCTATATCTCGCCTCAAAACCACGGTAACAAAGTATTCATCCTGCCTATGTACACCTGCGTCACTGTTCTTCTCTTTCGGTTGTAAAAGGCAGCGCCATTGTGTGGTTCGCATACTACTCAACTAGTTGGCTTTGTCGAACGCAAACATCGGCATATAGTAGAAACTAGGCTCACACTTCTACATCAGGCTTTCATGCCTTCAACTTTTTGGACAGTAGCCTTTCAAACTACTGTCTACCTTATTAATCGAATGCCTACCCTAGTACTACAATACTAGTCTCCTTTTGACACACTATTTTATAAACCCTCCTAACCTTCATAAACTCAGAGTGTTTGGTGGTCTATGTTATCCTTGGTTATGTCCTTATATCTCTTATAAGTTAACATCACGATCTACTCCTTGCATCTTTATTGGTTACTCACTTGAACATAATACTTTCCACCGCTATAATCTCAACACTCATAAAGTCTTCATATCACGTCATGTTGTTTTTGTTGAGTTTAACTTTCTTTTCTAAGACCTTCACTCTCCTGCCATGCGGACCACTTCATTATCTCACTAGAGTATACTTCCGATTCAATCGAACGAGCCTCTTATGACATTGTCCAGTTCCTCCCCTCCCGATCCACACTATACTACTCCAGTTCAGCAATTGCCCATTCCTTCCATTTCTACTCTACTCCTCTCTTCCCCAATTGATGGGGTAATATGTTCCGAAACACAATCATTATCTTTACCTCTTTTTCGACCAAGTGCCCTTGACATGTCTCCACTTGACCCAACTTGTGCCACTGACCCTTAACCGCTTATTCCACCAACACTGCCTCCCGATCTTGTAGTCTGCAACCATCCTATGACCATATGCTCTAAGAGTGGTATTTTCAAACTGCGTTAAGTCCTTAACCTACATGCTATCAAGGATTCATCATCCCCCACTGTTGAACCCACCACCTTCACTCAAGCCCAAAAATCTCTACATTGACATACCGTCATGTATGAGGAATATAATGCCCTCCTTTATAACTCAACGTGGGATCTAATACCCTTTCATCATTCACAAAACATCATCAGGTGTAAGTGGGTCTTTCAAATTAAGCGGAACCCAGATGGCTCTGTTGCCCGATATAAGGCACACCTCATCGCCAAAGAGTTTCATCAACGACCTGGAGTTGATTTCACTGAGATGTTTAGTCCTGTTGTTAAGCCCACTATAATCTGGCTTATCTTGAGTCTGGCTACCACTAAAGGCTGGCAATTACGATAATTGGATGTTAATAATACCTTTTTATAGGGGTCTCAAACCGAAGATATTTTTATGCAACAACCTCTTGGTTTCACTCATGCTCAGTATCCAAAGCATGTTTGCAAACTTTGGAAAGCCATTTATGGACTTCGTCAGGTTCTAAGAGCTTGGTACACTGAACTTAGCTCCTTTTTTACTTCCGTTGGTTTTCTCAACTCCAAATCTAACACTTCATTATTTCTACGACACCATCATGGAGACAATATATATTTTGGTATATGCGGATAATATTATTGTCATAGGCAACAATCCCATCAAAATCCAAGCATTCATTAAACAGTTGGCGGATCGATTCTCGCTTAAAGATCTAGAATCCATGAACTACTTTCTGGGCATCGAAGCTACAATCACATCTTTAGGTCTCTTTTTATCACAACGAAAGTACATTCAAGATTTGTTATTAAAGACAAACATGCAGGATGCAAATGCAATTACAACCCCCCTCTCTACTAGTGGTTCTCTTAAATTATCTTATGAAAGTTCTGCTACGGAACCCACTCAATACTGCCAAGTTGTTGATTCTTTACAGTATTTAGCTCTCACTCGTCCAAACATCTCCTTTACAGTCAAAAAATTATCATAGTTTATATAGCAACCGTCTACTATGCATTGGTCTGCGGTCAAGAGGATTTTGCGATATCTTAAAGGGACCCTCAATCATGGTCTCTTCTTCATAAACACTCTCCACTTCGTCTTCATGCATTTGCCGATGCTGATTGAGCAGGCAACCTTGATGATAGAACATCCACATCGGGGTATATTATCTTCCTTGGCACTAATCCAATCAATTGGAGTTCTAAGAAGCAAAAGACAATCGCACAGTCTACAACTGAAGCTGAATACCGTGCCATTGCTACTGCTATTGTAGAACTCAATTGGATCACAAATCTACTCCAAGAATTCAACATCAATTTCACTCCTATAATATATTGTGATAATGTCGGAGCTACCTATCTGTGCGCTAATCTGGTGTTCCACTCCCGCTTAAAACATATTACCATCGACTTCCAATTTGTGCGTGATCAAGTTTCTCATGTCCATACGGCTAATCAATTAGCCGACTCACTCATGAAGCCTCTAACTCGTAAATATTTTGTATTGCATCGGTCCAAGATTGGTCTCCTTGATAGGAGCACCATCTTGCGAGGGCATGATAGCATATGAGATTTTCCTAACTGTTTGAGGAAATCTCACTACTAGAGAAATCTTCTAATCTATTGAGGAAAATCCTCTCTCCTAACCTCTAACCTGTATAAATACAAGAGGGACATGTTAATATAAATGAGCATCTTCTGTAATTTTTTTCTTTTACTGATATTGTCTATTTGATATCATCCTTAAGTGAACTCCGTAAACGGTAATTTAAGAGTAAAGAAAGAACAGTGCAGCTATCAGTGTGTTAAAGACAACTACTACATGTGTGTGTGTTTCTTTTGGACAAGAAAGCTACTGCTAATTGTTACAAGCATGCTTTTTCATGACCGTTTGTTCTGTGTACTGAATTCGAACAGTCCTCTATTTGCTATAAAATGTTCTCTTCCCTTCCTTCATCACAGTAATATTCCTTCATCTAATGATCTCATCACAAGCTTTGTTACTGAATGTTAGGTGACAGTATACTTTGTAGACCTTAAGCTTTTGCAGAAGAGTGAGTAAATGTTTGTTCTTCAAGGAATCGAACAGGCGGCGGCCTACAAAACTAGGATTTAAAGTACATAATTGTCAGTTTGAATTGTGTTCTTTTCTTCTTGTGATCCAGATGGACATGAATTAACAACAGTTCAAAGTATTTAGTGGTCTTGGTAGATGGCACCAAATTAGGTTTCCATTGTTTTGATTCTTGCTGTACTTCTTTTTCCTAGAAATTATTCCCTATTTCAGGTCATTTTATTTTTGATTATATGATATGATAGATTTTGCTAGGTGAGATAAACTGCAGCACTTTCAGCCCATATGGAAATGGAAGAAGATGACTTCAATTGATTTACGAGTGTTTTATAGTTAATTTGATTTTAAGTAGTTTTGGCCACATAATTCTATTCAATTTAGACATCGCAACTTATCTCAGAGCCGACTTAGTACATGACATGTTGAATGGTCTAAGTAGAAAGGACGGTGATAAAGATTTGATTCTATATTATGCTTGGATCTTTGTCTTCTCTTTCTATTATGTTCACGACAACATCACACCCATAAATGAAAGTATTAGGATTAAAGATTTAATCGTGGATTATAATTGGGTTTTAACGAGGATGTTAAATCACATGGTCTATCAAGAATAAATCGATTATCTCTTGTAATCGGATCATGACATCAAAAAATGCTTACGAGGGTTTATGCCTTGAAATATATCTTTTTTCTTGGCCTTTTGCTTCGGACTTTTAAGTGAATATTTGGTGAATCATTATCAAAGTTAATTATTAATATTTTTATAATAACTTTAAATCAAGAGTTTGTACATCTTAGATAATTCACTTGTCACTACTCGACCTAATGATTGATCTAAAAAGAATTAGACTCTCTTAACTACTAATTGTTAATTTCGTTGATTTTAAATCACTAGTTCAAAATATTTAAGCTCAAATTAATGATAATATATTGATGAAATCTTTATAAATCAATCGAAGTATTAACTCACTTTCAATATGAGATTAAATATATGATTAATAATACTAGTAATAGATCATGAAGCTCTCTACTATCATCAGAAATCAATTTATGACAAATCTCTTGATCTATGTTGTTGACATGACCAGATTTCTTTCTCCTAGTGAATGAAAAGAAGTATGAAACCAATGTGGAATCATGAAACAGATTACTAATATTGTCAGTGGTCTGACTCTTTTTGGCTGTGTTGCTGAACACCATGTCTGGTTGGCTCCCAAATGCCCCAACTTAAATATACATGCATTAATCAAATCAAGAAGCATCAAACTGGTCCTGCATGATTTGCATAAAATGTTAACACCTCTCACAATTAATTTCTCTACAACACTGTTGATGTGCATCACTTGACATAAACTACTCACTAAAATGATAGCAATCAGTTTCAACTCAATTTCCTTTCTTGTGAATCTTATTGAATACCTTGTAGATCACCCCAAGGTGCAGAAACCATCAGAAAACAACAAGCTCCACCAGAAATGTATAATATGTCCAAAGAATCTTAATGATGATCCTTCAACTAGACTCCAAACTCAAATCAGATTAGTTTAATCAAGCTTGCAAGAGACTGAGCCAAGTTTTGTTTGCAAGTTGGGTCACATGATGAAGAACAAGCTTTGATTTCTTCAAGAACACGCTTGAAAAAGATCCTACTGTCATCCCTCACAATCATAAATCTTACTGCATATTATTGTGTATTGACTTGAACCACATTAAAACCTTGATATTCCTGAAAAGAAAAGATGATATATTTTATATAATATGGAAGACTACTTATCGGTAGAATGAGATAAAAAACATCCTCCTAGATCTACCACTGTCTCACCACACAAGTCAATTGTTGAATTGATCTTGAAGCCGCAATAGAATTGAGAATTAAGAGTTTTATTAGCAATGAGAGTCCTAAAAAGTATGAAGTTATTATAGGAAGAGAAATATTTCTTTCGTGAATAGTTAAATATTATTTTGATAAAAAATAAAATAAGAAAGAATTGCTTAAGATAGTATGTGCATGTACTAAGATAGTATATGCATGATAGTAATCAAAAGAGGTAAAATCATTATTAGTTACACGAAAACAAATGGATGAAGATAGAAAACTATTTTAATATTAATTATAAGTAAAAACTAAATATTTTTATTTCAATAAATACTATAAATAAATATTTAAATAATCTTCAGTTAACTAAAGATATATAGTCAACCCCAAATAATTGAACTTTATGACATTATTGTCATTATTGTTGTACATGACCCTTAAGAATTAGAGAGATCGAAAGAAAATAGAGCAACGGTGATTAATAAATTTTAATATCAATGTCTCTTATTTTTCTACATCATTATTTTTTAATGAATTATAAAAGTCTATTCTTGAGATTTATGATTATTATTTAATACAATTACTAAAAGAATGCAAATGCCACATGGATTATTAGGTTTTGCTTGCCAAATCAAGATTGGTAAATATTAGTCTATATAGTTATGCCAAACACGAGAGGTCAAGTCTTGATATAGCAAGTCAGATTGTTTTTTCTTCTAATAGTTCGAGTTTTAGGTAGTAAAACATGCTCAGGAATAAGTATAAAGAGTCTCAAGCAATTGGATGTTTTCAGAATAAAAGGTTCACAAACAGGTTACCTTGAAGATTTAAACCTAAATAAACACAATGTTTGAGCATTACACATACATAATTATCATGATGAGATCGGTGGATCAACTGATTGGACTATTATGTATTCTATTAAAAATATATAACTAATATGGGTTAATTCTATGGAAAAGCTTTTTTTTGACTTTTTTTTTTTGGGATATCTACTCTTTCATATTTCTCAAACGCATCTTTTATTTATTATAATCTTTCAAATACCCCCGATAACACAATTAGAACGGTACCTATTGGCTATACCATATAAAGAGATAAATAAGATAAAATTCTTTTATTATAGTATTTTTGAATAGATTTATAATATTTTCGTGGAGGTGACGGTGGCCAAAGACCTATGCATAGAGGCAACCAGGGGCGAAAGAGCAAGTGACTAGGGGTAGAGGTGATGATCGATGGGGCGTAAGCAATGGACAAAATTATATTTTATGAAAAAAGACACTCTACAAAAATTAAAAAAATAAGAATGCTCTATAATAATTTCTTAAAACTAAAATTTTTTTCGAGAATTTATCAAATAAATAGTTGAGGATAGGATACTTCCATCTGGTTCTTCGGTTCTCAGTTGGGCCAAGTAGCCTATGCTGGCCCTTCAACTTTGGCCATTCAGAGAAAACTAAGAATAATCTCATCAATCAATCAATCAGAACACAATGTATCTGCATATATGTCTTCGTTACGGCGAATTATGATCGACTCTCAGTGGAAGTCATCTCATTCTTTCAGATTACTTTTCAGACAACATTAACCTTATTTTTATATATTTATAAATATATTAGATTTAAAGTAATTAATATTATCTATAATTAGTCGTGATTAATCCGAGTTAAACGAGTCAATTGCCAACTACCCGTGCCCACCCGTTGCCTAGTGGGCACGTGCCCCATCGGATAGGCCACGTGCCCCATCGGATAGGCCACGTGCCCACGCGTTGCGTCTCTTTCTGTCCACCAACTCATCCGCTTTCGTCTGGCACTCCAACGCCTGTTTTCATGGACTCGCTTTCGTGCCCTGCACTCGTCTACACATTCCGTATGCAACCATCAAAGAATTCAGAGGCTCTTCATCTTTTCCCTTCGGCATACATGGTAGAGAAAACGTATCAGCATCCGTACGTATGTACGCGAGAAAACGATCATCTATGGGCAATGCTGCGGACGAGCCACCGACACTTGTCTTCCTACAGCTGCCAAGCATCACCGACACTTGTCTGCCGGAGGAGTTGGGGATGTCGATCGGGCGTGGACACACCTCCGTCCAACGAGGTGGGAACGCTCTCTTTCACCGAGAACCAGAAGCCACTTGGAGTCTTAGTGGTGCATGTCTCATGAAATATATTAATAATAATAAAAATAATTTGTATCAAGTACTTTTTTAAAAAATATATTAGATATATATTTTTTCTATTTTTTTTAAAATATGCCCTTTGTTTTTTGTTTTTTGTTGATATTGTGTCGCTAATCTCATAAATAATCCTTCTTTTCTTTTTTTTTTTTTCATCTATCGTCGTTGTCTTATCATCGTCACTTGCTAGTCGTGTTCACCCTTTACTTCCACCGTGAGACCTTATCACCTACGTACAATATTGTTTCTCACGTGTTGTCTTTGTTCATCGTCTTTGTTTCTTATCCATCTATTGGTTAACAAATGTACCGTGATTGATGAGTCAACACGATTAGGCCCACGTGCCAACGTCGGGAACTTCTGGTGGGAATGCGAGGGTTGTCTTTCCAAGGTTCGTCGACCTCGAGCTTCGTTTGTGGGAAGACGTGTCCGCTCGTCCCTAGGATAGATAACGACCTTCCTCACCACGCGAGCTCCTCTTTGGATCGGGAGATGAGACTGGCACCTGTCGGATCCGAGCCACTGGGTTGCCCTCCTCTGCGTATTGGGAGACGACTTTGGGGTGAAGGTGCCTACGGCTTGATGACGACCACCTCCCTGCAAAAAGGCCTTCGTCGGGTGTGTTCCGACTTTGGCCCCTCCGACGAACAAGTTAGATTGGTTTTTTTCTCCTTTTTCTTCCTCCCCTTCCTTGGGGTTGGCTGGAGATATTTATCCCTGCGTGCGAGAGTCTGTCGCACCTTAGTTTGGTATGCCCTCTGACCCTTACGAGGGTGGGACATCCCCTCTGACAAGATGGTGTCTCTGGGGGGTGCTTCTACAGTGTCAGACGACACCGCCCTAGGCTCTTGGGGTGGTTATGTTACATAGTTGTTGATAGAAATTAAGCGAAGAAAATAGAAAGATAGAAATTGTAGAAGAAACTATGAAATGTATAAGATATAATTGCCTAATACATTTTGATAGTGAGTTCTTGACAGCCATTTATACACACTCAGTAGGGAAGTTATACACATTCAGCATGGAGGATTTTTCTCAACTGCTGAGAGATTTCCTCAACTGCCTTGAGGAAATCTTATCTGCTTCTCAACTGCTGAGAGATTTCCTCAACTGCCTTGAGGAAATCTTATCTGCTTATCATGCCCCCGCAAGATTGAGCTTCCATCAAGGATGCCGATCTTGGACCGATGAGATGAAAATAGTTTACGGGCGAGAGGCTTTGTGAGTGAGTCGGCTAGTTGATCTGCTGTATGTACATGAGAAACTCGGAGTTGATGTCTGGCAACTTGATCTCGCACAAAATGGAAGTCGATGGCTATGTGTTTCATGCGGGAATGGAACACTGGATTGGCACATAAATAAGTAGCTCCAATATTATCACAATATATTGTAGGAATAACCGTGGAGTTGACGTTGAGTTCCTTGAGCAAATTTGTGACCCAATTGAGTTCAGCAGCGGCGGTGGCGACGGCACGGTATTCAGCTTCAGTTGTAGATCGTGCAACCGTCTTTTGTTTTTTAGAACTCCAACTGATTGGAGTAGCTCCAAGGAAGACAATGTATCTGGACGTAGATGTTCTATCATCAAAGTTCCCTGCCCAATCAGCATCAGCAAAGGCATGGAGATGGAGTGAAGTATTTTTGCGAAGAAAAATGCCATGATTAAGAGTCCCTTTAAGATACCGCAAAATTCGTTTGACTGCAGACCAATGCGTAGTAGATGGTCGATGCATGAATTGCGATAACTTATTGACGGCAAATGAAATATCTGGACGGGTGAGAGCCAAGTACTGTAAGGAGCCAAGGACTTGTCGATACTGAGTCGAATCTGTAGCAGGACTTCCATCACATAATTTAAGTGATTCACTGGTAGAGAGAGGAGTTGTAACCTCTTTCGCATCCTGCATGTTTGCCTTTGATAATAAATCTTGAATATACTTTCTTTGTGATAGGAAGAGACCTGAAGAAGTAAATGTTGCTTCCACTCCCAGAAAGTAGCTTAAAGTTCCTAGATCTTTGAGGGAGAATCGATCGGCCAAGTGCTTTAGAAATGCCTGAGTCTTCAAAGGATCATTTCCTGTGACAATAATATCATCCACATATACTAAAAGATATATTATGCTTCCATTGTGCTGGCAAATGAATAACGAGGTATCAGACTTTGAATTGATGAAGCCAATTGAAGTCAAAAACGAGCCAAGCTCGTTATACCACGCCCTTGGAGCTTGACGAAGTCCATAAATAGCTTTTTGAAGTTTGCAGACATGCCTCGGATATTGAGGATGAACAAAACCAGGAGGTTGTTGCATAAAGACATCTTCAGTAAGTGACCCCTGTAAAAAGGCATTGTTAACATCCAATTGTCATATGTGCCAGCCCTTTGAGATAGCCAAACTCAGGATAAGATGGATTGTTGTGGGTTTAACAACGGGACTAAATGTCTCTGTGAAGTCGACACCAGGTCGTTGATGAAACCCTTTGGCGACTAGACGTGCTTTGTATCTGGCAATGGATCCGTCTGGGTTCCGCTTAATTCGAAAGACCCATTTACACCCGATGATATTTTGTGT
Source organism: Musa acuminata AAA Group (assembly GCF_036884655.1). Classification (NCBI taxonomy): domain Eukaryota; kingdom Viridiplantae; phylum Streptophyta; class Magnoliopsida; order Zingiberales; family Musaceae; genus Musa; species Musa acuminata. The sequence continues at coordinate 1,342,548 of NW_027021350.1, read as the reverse complement.
GTGATGAAAGGGTACTAAGGTCCATGTAGAGTTATGGAGGAGAGCATCATATTCGTCACACATGGCTTTACGCCAGTGAGAAGATTTTTGAGCCTGAGTGATTGTAGTGGGTTCACTGGCCTCAGTGGAGGAATTTGTTATAGCATGTAAGTCAAGGACTTGACGTGGTTTGAAAATACCACTTTTGGAGCGTGTTGTCATTGGATGTCTAGGGGGGGTGGAAGTGGTAGATTGTGTTGGTGGTATAGCCGAGGGCGAGTCACTGTCATGGACCGGGTCAACCGTTGGCACAACAATGTCACTAGATCTAGGAGAAGGTAAAGCCAGTGGCAATGTTACCGAGGGTATGACTTCATTAATAGGAGAAACTTGTGAGGAAGGGAGTGGAGGAATAGAGGGAGTGAGAAGCTGTTGAACTGGAGTAATAGTAGTATGTGAATCTTGAGAGTAAGGACTGGACGGTGTCATTGGAGGTTCGTGTGATGAGATCGGAGGGATATTCCAGTGATGTATGTTTATTGGAGTAGTTTGCATGGTAGGATTATTTTGAAAAGGAAAGACAGACTCCTCAAAGATAACATGACGTGATATAAAGACCTTTTTAGTTTGGGGTTCATAGCATCGAAAAGCATTATGTTCAAGAGAGTAGCCTATAAAAGTGCAAGGCTTAGATCGTGGTGTTAGCTTATGTGACGCATAGGGACGGAGCCATGGATAACATAAACAGCCAAAAACTCTGAGTTTATGAAGGTTTGGAAGTTTGTGGAATAATTTTTCAAATGGTGACTGGTATTGTAAGACTGGAGTGAGCATACGATTAATGAGATAAACTGCAGTTTGAAAAGCTACTGACCAAAAAGATGGTGGCATGGATGCTTGATGTAGAAGGGAGAGACCAGTTTCAACGATATGCCGATGTTTGCGTTCGGCAGAACCAACCAATTGGGGAGTATGTGGGGGTGACTTGAGGTGTTGTATACCACAAGCAGAGAGACAGGATGTGAGGGCTTGATATTCGCCTCCACCATCAGAGTAAACTGTTTTAATGGAAGATTGAAAAAAATTCTCGACCAACTTTCGAAAGTTGGTAAATACAGTAGAAACATCAGACTTATGATGGAGAGGATATAACCATGTGTACTTAGTAAAATAATCTACAAAAATGACATAAAAACGAAACTTGTCAAAAGAAGGAATTGGGGCAGGGCCCCACACGTCGGTATAAATGATTTCAAACGGTTTAGAGCAAGAAATGGAGGTTGTCCCAAAAGGCAGTTTATGACTTTTATTGCAAAGACAAGCATCACAATGATTAATAGTGCTATTGATTTTCAAGGTAGGAAGAGAATAACGAGAAAGTAATTTTTGCTGAATAAAAGGGGAGGGATGACCAAGACGACGATGCCATACATCAACCGGAGCTGCGATTGAGGAGTGAGCAGTAGGAAGGGTAATTTGTGAAGTGGATGGCCACTCATAAATGTTGTCTTTGTTCTGGCCCTGGACCAAGGATGCCCCCGTGCTCAAATCCTTGACAAGAAAAAAGTTAGGAAAGAATTCAATTGATGTATTATTTTGTTTACAGAATTGAGAAACGGAAATGAGGTTTCTTTTAATGTTAGGTGCACACAAAACATCATCGAGTGTAAAGGTTGTGGTAAGTGAACTAAGCGTTGAGGAACCAGAATGAGTAATAGGAATTCTTTTACCGTCACCGATGATGATATCTTCATTTCCGTCATAGTTGTTGTGGATGGATAAGTTTTGAAGATCAGAGGTGATGTGATGAGAGGCGCCCGAATCCACAATCCAATTAGGTTGAGTAGGAGTTGGAGTAGCCATGAAATTCGCCTGAGGCCACTGTGATGGAGTAGGGAGTCTGGGACGAGACCGACAGACTTTCGCGGAGTGTCCAACTTTATCACATAGTTGGCAAACAACTCGTTGGCGGCCTGTGAAGTCAGGACACGACGGCTGAGTATTATGAAAGTTACCACCTTGATATGGGTAAGGAGGGTTTGGTCTGGGCCCCATAAGGCTAGGAGGCAGCTTAGCCAAATCGTTGTTGACGTGCTTATTGTACTGGTTGTTCTTCCTCTTGGATTTTTGATTGACCTGAGCTGTAATAGGTGGTCCGGGCAACTTATCATCACGCTTCAAGTACGTCTCATAGTCGATCAACTTATCATAAAGTTCTTCGAATGATATTGGTGAGTCACGTGCCCGAAGTGCTGCTGTCAGTTCTTTGTACTCGCCTCCTAAACCATTGAGGGTATGGATTAGGACTTCTTCATCGCTGAGAGAATGACCTATCAAAGCTAAATCATCGATAATAACTTTGATATTTTGTAGATAATCAGCAATAGTACTTCCCTCTTGTTTCATTTTCATCAGATTGGAGAGAAGTCCGAGCATGCGAGTACGCGAGCGATTTGCCAAAGTTGTTTGTAATTTGCACCATGCTTCTGCAGCAGTCGTACATGAGGATATCAGCGGGGCAATGGATCCAGCAACGGAAGCTTGAATAGCTTGGAGGATGAGGCGATCTTGACGTAACCATAGTTGGTGGGCTGGATTTGGCACTGGATTGGGTTCGCTTGGGATGTTGATCATTTCAGGTGGACACTGGAGAGATCCATCAATGTAACCTAAGAGATCATAGCCAAATAAAAGATTAGAAAGTTGTGCCCGCCAAGATGCGTAGTTGCCACCTTTGGATAATTTGAAGGGAATGAGTGCTGCAGCATTGATGGTGATAAGACTTTGAGAAGTGCTCAGAGTCCCTGCAGAAATAGGGACAGGAATATCGGAAGAGGAAAATGAAGACATCTCAGATATTTTGTGGCGGGTCAAGTGATCTTTATAGAAGATGTAAAGATATAGGAGGAAGGGAGGAGGAGAAAAGCAGATCGATGCGCTGTAGAGTAGGCTGCAGAGCGATGAACTACAGAGAAGGGCGAGCAATCTGCAGCAAGAAAGGCAGCGATGTGGAAGAAATCTCTGCAGCTTGCAGCGATTTCTGCAGCGATGCTGGAGAAATCTGCAAGGTTGGAGATAGTTGCAGTAATGCAGTATTGGAGTTTGGTGGCCAGAAGAGCAGCGGAGTTTTCAGCGGAAGACTTTAGTTGGCAAGGGAGTAGCAGCCGGCGGTAGAAACAAAGGTCGTGACTGTGCTTCCTTTAGGATCTGATATTAGCAGTCGCAAGTGCTGCAGTAGGCTGCAGCGAATGGCTACGGCTGAGGGGCGGAGGCGTCACCACGAGAGGGATGGTTGGACTCCGGAGAAGAGGGCTTGCTCTAGGCAAACGGCTCTGATACCATGATAGAAATTAAGCGAAGAAAATAGAAAGATAGAAATTGTAGAAGAAACTATGAAATGTATAAGATATAATTGCCTAATACATTTTGATAGTGAGTTCTTGACAGCCATTTATACACACTTAGTAGGGAAGTTATACACATTCAGCATGGAGGATTTTTCTCAACTGCTGAGAGATTTCCTCAACTGCCTTGAGGAAATCTTATCTGCTTCTCAACTGCTGAGAGATTTCCTCAACTGCCTTGAGGAAATCTTATCTGCTTATCAGTTGTATAGTTGGAACTTGACGTGACATGCACCTCATGGTTCCGATGGCATGCACCTCATGGTTCCGGTGGCGTATTGCGGGAGGTCGCGGAGGCGGAGGCCGCCGGGACGCGGCCGCCGCCGGAGAACGGGGACGAGGAGATCGGCGGCCACCTGTTCGACTTCCTATTCGCGGCGCAGGACGCGTCCACCTCGTCGCTGCTGTGGGCGGTGGCGCTGCTGGACGCGCACCCGGATGTGCTGGCGCGGGTCCGGGGGGAGGTGGCGGCGCTGTGGGCGCCGGAGTCGGGGGCGCCCATCACGGCGGAGCAGGTGCAGCAGATGCGGTACACGCAGGCGGTGGCAAGGGAGGTGGTGCGGTACCGGCCGCCGGCGACGATGGTGCCCCACATCGCCGGGCAGCCGTTCCCGCTGACGGAGTGGTACACGGTGCCGAAGGGGGCGATAGTGTTCCCGTCGGCGTACGAGTCGTCGTTCCAAGGGTTCACCGAGCCGCAGCGGTTCGACCCAGACCGGTTCTCGGAACAGCGGGCGGAGGACCGGGTCCACAAGCGCCACTTCCTGGCCTTCGGCGCGGGCGCCCACCAGTGCGTGGGCCAGCGCTATGCCATCAACCACCTCGTCCTCTTCATCGCCCTCTTCACCTCGCTCGTCGACTTCGAGCGCCACCGCACCGACGGCTGCGACGAGATCGCGTACGTGCCAACCATCGTGCCCAAGGACGACTGCACCGTACACCTCTCCCGGCGAGGCGCTCCCTCACTCTGACCCCATCCCAACCCCGACCTCGCCTGTGTGGGTCCCCGCGTGTCTCTCTCGGTGTTGGTGTGTGTGTTCCCGTGGGTGAATCGTCTATTCACATCGTCTTCTCCCTCTTCTTCTCCTTCTCCATGTTCGTGGTTTGTCTGCACAGTGCGAAGCTATTCAGCAGGAGGTGAACGTTGTATGTGGTTGGTCGTATGTCCTGACCGATTAGGCATTTGGTGTTGGTGATCGTTTGTCCTGAAACACTCGCTGCTTCTTGATTAACAACATCATCGTCTTCTGACGGAGTTCGATCCAATAATGCCTGGGTGATAGAAATTAAGCGAAGAAAATAGAAAGATAGAAATTGTAGAAGAAACTATGAAATGTATAAGATATAATTGCCTAATACATTTTGATAGTGAGTTCTTGACAGCCATTTATACACACACTCAGTAGGGAGGTTATACATATTCAGCATGGAGGATTTTTCTCAACTGCTGAGAGATTTCCTCAACTGCCTTGAGGAAATCTTATCTGCTCAACTGCCTTGAGGAAATCTTATCTGCTTATCATGCCCCCGTAAGATTGAGCTTCCATCAAGGATGCCGATCTTGGACCGATGCGATGAAAATAGTTTACGGGCGAGAGGCTTTGTGAGTGAGTCGGCTAGTTGATCTACTGTATGTACATGAGAAACTCGGAGTTGATGTCTGGCAACTTGATCTCGCACAAAATGGAAGTCGATGGCTATGTGTTTCATGCGGGAATGGAACACTGGATTGGCACATAAATAAGTAGCTCCAATATTATCACAATATATTGTAGGAATAACCGTGGAGTTGACGTTGAGTTCCTTGAGCAAATTTGTGACCCAATTGAGTTCAGCAGCGGCGGTGGCGACGGCACGGTATTCAGCTTCAGTTGTAGATCGTGCAACCGTCTTTTGTTTTTTAGAACTCCAACTGATTGGAGTAGCTCCAAGGAAGACAATGTATCCGGACGTAGATGTTCTATCATCAAAGTTCCCTGCCCAATCAGCATCAGCAAAGGCATGGAGATGGAGTGAAGTATTTTTGCGAAGAAAAATGCCATGATTAAGAGTCCCTTTAAGATACCGCAAAATTCGTTTGACCGCAGACCAATGCGTAGTAGATGGTCGATGCATGAATTGCGATAACTTATTGACGGCAAATGAAATATCTGGACGGGTGAGAGCCAAGTACTGTAAGGAGCCAAGGACTTGTCGATACTGAGTCGAATCTGTAGTAGGACTTCCATCACATAATTTAAGTGATTCACTGGTAGAGAGAGGAGTTGTAACCTCTTTCGCATCCTGCATGTTTGCCTTTGATAATAAATCTTGAATATACTTTCTTTGTGATAGGAAAAGACCTGAAGATGTAAATGTTGCTTCCACTCCCAGAAAGTAGCTTAAAGTTCCTAGATCTTTGAGAGAGAATCGATCGGCCAAGTGCTTTAGAAATGCCTGAGTCTTCAAAGGATTATTTCCTGTGACAATAATATCATCCACATATACTAAAAGATATATTATGCTTCCATTGTGCTGGCAAATGAATAACGAGGTATCAGACTTTGAATTGATGAAGCCAATTGAGGTCAAAAACGAGCCAAGCTCGTTATACCAAGCCCTTGGAGCTTGACGAAGTCCATAAATAGCTTTTTGAAGTTTGCAGACATGCCTCGGATATTGAGGATGAACGAAACTAGGAGGTTGTTGCATAAAGACATCTTTAGTAAGTGACCCCTATAAAAAGGCATTGTTAACATCCAATTGTCGTATGTGCCAGCCCTTTGAGATAGCCAAACTCATGATAAGACGGATTGTTGTGAGTTTAACAACGGGACTAAATGTCTCTGTGAAGTCGACACCAGGTCGTTGATGAAACCCTTTGGCGACTAGACGTGCTTTGTATCTGGCAACGGATCCGTCTGGGTTCCGCTTAATTCGAAAGACCCATTTACACCCGATGATATTTTGTGTGTGATGAAAGGGTACTAAGGTCCATGTAGAGTTATGGAGGAGAGCATCATATTCGTCACACATGGCTTTACGCCAGTGAGAAGATTTTTGAGCTTGAGTGATTGTAGTGGGTTCACTGGCCTCAGTGGAGGAATTTGTTATAGCATGTAAGTCAAGGACTTGACGTGGTTTGAAAATACCACTTTTGGAGCGTGTTGTCATTGGATGTCTAGGGGGGGTGGAAGTGGTAGATTGTGTTGGTGGTATAGCCGAGGGCGAGTCACTGTCATGGACCGGGTCAACCGTCGGCACAACAATGTCACTAGATCTAGGAGAAGGTAAAGCCAGTGGCAATGTTGCCGAGGGTATGACTTCATTAATAGGGGAAACTTGTGAGGAAGGGAGTGGAGGAATAGAGGGAGTGAGAAGCTGTTGAACTGGAGTAATAGTAGTATGTGAATCTTGAGAGTAAGGACTGGACGGTGTCATTGGAGGTTCGTGTGATGAGATCGGAGGGATATTCCAGTGATGTATGTTTATCGGAGTAGTTTACATGGTAGGATTATTTTGAAAAGGAAAGACAGACTCCTCAAAGATAACATGACGTGATATAAAGACCTTTTTAGTTTGGGGTTCATAGCATCGAAAAGCATTATGTTCAAGAGAGTAGCCTATAAAAGTGCAAGGCTTAGATCGTGGTGTTAGCTTATGTGACGCATAGGGACGGAGCCATGGATAACATAAACAGCCAAAAACTCTGAGTTTATGAAGGTTTGGAAGTTTGTGGAATAATTTTTCAAATGGTGACTGGTATTGTAAGACTGGAGTGAGCATACGATTAATGAGATAAACTGCAGTTTGAAAAGCTACTGACCAAAAAGATGGTGGCATGGATGCTTATCATAGAAGGGAGAGACCAATTTCAACGATATGCCGATGTTTGCGTTCGGCAGAACCAACCAATTGGGGAGTATGTGGGGGTGACTTGAGGTGTTGTATACCACAAGCAGAGAGACAGGATGTGAGGGCTTGATATTCGCCTCCACCATCAGAGTAAACTGTTTTAATGGAAGATTGAAAAAAATTCTCGACCAACTTCCGAAAGTTGGTAAATACAGTAGAAACATCAGACTTATGATGGAGAGGATATAACCATGTGTACTTAGTAAAATAATCTACAAAAATGACATAAAAACGAAACTTGTCAAAAGAAGGAATTGGGGCAGGGCCCCATACGTCGGTATAAATAATTTCAAATGGTTTAGAGCAAGAAATGGAGGTTGTCCCAAAAGGCAGTTTATGACTTTTATTGCAAAGACAAGCATCACAATGATTAATAGTGCTATTGATTTTCAAGGTAGGAAGAGAATAACGAGAAAGTAATTTTTGCTGAATAAAAGGGGAGGGATGACCAAGACGACGATGCCATACATCAACCGGAGCTGCGATTGAGGAGTGAGCAGTAGGAAGGGTAATTTGTGAAGTGGATGGCCACTCATAAATGTTATCTTTGTTCTGGCCCTGGACCAAGGATGCCCCCGTGCTCAAATCCTTGACAAGAAAAAAGTTAGAAAAGAATTCAATTGATGTATTATTTTGTTTACAGAATTGAGAAACGGAAATGAGGTTTCTTTTAATGTTAGGTGCACACAAAACATCATCGAGTGTAAAGGTTGTGGTAAGTGAACTAAGCGTTGAGGAACCAGAATGAGTAATAGGAATTCTTTTACCGTCACCGATGATGATATCTTCATTTCCGTCATAGTTGTTGTGGATGGACAAGTTTTGAAGATCAGAGGTGATGTGATGAGAGGCGCCCGAATCCACAATCCAATTAGGTTGAGTAGGAGTTGGAGTAGCCATGAAATTCGCTTGAGGCCATTGTGATGGAGTAGGGAGTCTGGGACGAGACCGACAGACTTTCGCGGAGTGTCCAACTTTATCACATAGTTGGCAAACAACTCGTTGGCGGCCTGTGAAATCAGGACGCGACGGCTGAGTATTATGAAAGTTACCACCTTGATATGGGTAAGGAGGGTTTGGTCTGGGCCCCATAAGGCTAGGAGGCAGCTTAGCCAAATCGTTGTTGACGTGCTTATTGTACTGGTTGCTCTTCCTCTTGGATTTTTGATTGACCTGAGCTGTAATAGGTGGTCCGGGCAACTTATCATCACGCTTCAAGTACGTCTCATAGTCGATCAACTTATCATAAAGTTCTTCAAATGATATTGGTGAGTCACGTGCCCGAAGTGCTGCTGTCAGTTCTTTGTACTCGCCTCCTAAGCCATTGAGGGTATGGATTAGGACTTCTTCATCGCTGAGAGAATGACCTATCAAAGCTAAATCATCGATGATAACTTTGATATTTTGTAGATAATCAGCAATAGTACTTCCCTCTTGTTTCATTTTCATCAGATTGGAGAGAAGTCCGAGCATGCGAGTACGCGAGCGATTTGCCAAAGTTGTTTGTAATTTGCACCATGCTTCTGCAGCAGTTGTATATGAGGATATCATCGGGGCAATGGATCCAGCAACGGAAGCTTGAATAGCTTGGAGGATGAGGCGATCTTGACGTAACCATAGTTGGTGGGCTGGATTTGGCATTGGATTGGGTTCGCCTGGGATGTTGATCACTTCAGGTGGACACTGGAGAGAGCCATCAACGTAACCTAAGAGATCATAGCCAAATAAAAGATTAGAAAGTTGTGCCCGCCAAGATGCGTAGTTGCCGCCTTTGGATAATTTGAAGAGAATGAGTGCTGCAGCATTGATGGTGATAAGACTTTGAGAAGTGCTCAGAGTCCCTGCAAAAATAGGGACAGGAATAATGGAAGAGGAAAATGAAGACATCCCAGATATTTTGTGGCGGGTCAAGTGATCTTTATAGAAGATGTAAAGATATAGGAGGAAGAGAGGAGGAGAAAAGCATATCGATGCGCTGCAGAGTAGGCTGCAGCGTGATGAACTCCGACTCGCAGCTCACCGGCCTAGCTCTTATCCGAGTCGCTCCATGTCGATTCCCGACTTGCGACTCGCTGGACCAGTTCATTGCCCGAGTCGCTCCATGTCGATCCCCGACTTGTGGCTCGCCAGCCTAGCTCTTGCCCGAGTCACTCCAGATAGATTCCCGACTTGCGGCTCGCTGGCCCAACTCTTGCCCGAGTCGCTCCATGTCGATCCCCGACTTGCGGCTCGCCGACCCAGCTCTTTCCCGAGTCGCTCCATGTTGATTCCTGACTTGCGACTCGCTGGACCAGTTCATTGCCCGAGTCGCTCCATGTCGATCTATGACTTGCAACTCACCGGCCCAACTCTTGCCCGAGTCGCTCCATGTCGATCCCCAACTCGCGGCTCGTCGGCCCAGCTCTTGCCTGAGTCGCTCCATGTCGATCCCCGACTCGCGGCTCGTCGGCCCAGCTCTTGCCTGAGTCGCTCCATGTCGATTCCCGACTTGCGACTCACTAGACCAGTTCATTCGCTCCATGTCAATCCCCGACTTGTGGCTCACTGGCCTAGCTCTTGCCCGAGTCGCTCCATGTCGATTCCTGACTTGCGACTCACTAGACCAGTTCATTCGCTCCATGTCGATCCCCGACTTGTGGCTCACCGGCCCAGCTCTTGCTCGAGTCGCTCCATGTCGATTCTCGACTTGCGGCTCGCCAGCCCAACTCTTGCCCGAGTCGCTCCATGTCGATTCTCGACTTGCGACTCGCTGGACCAGTTCATTGCTCGAGTCGCTCCAGGTCACCCCCGACTTGCGACTCGCCGGCACCAAACTCCGAGCACGCCAGGTCACCATATCATGACCCACGATTTACGACTCGCCGGCGCCAACTCCAAGCACACCACTCAGCCAATCCAATGCCCGAGTCACGCTTCACAGCCAGACGCCTCTCGGCCTATCCAACGTGCGAGCCACATCTTGCCGGCCTAGTCCATCGTCCAAGTCACTCCATGTCGATCTCCGGCTCGTGGCTCAACAAATCTCTAATCGAGTCGCCCCAGCTCGCTCATCGACTTGCAACTCGGTGGCCGTAACTCCGAGCCACGCCAAATCAGTTATCCGACCTACGACACGTTGGTCTCGTCTCATTTGGCCCCGTTTGCCCGATCAGCAAAGCCAACCCTTCCCGAGGCCCGGGGCCTCGCCCCTCTAAACCGCCCCACAATGGCCTGATCTAGATCCCATTCACAAGCGAGCCAACGCAGTCACATCACTCTGACCCGGGCACGCCCCTCGGCCCTTTCAGGACCCCACGACGCGCCATGTCGAGGGGGGGGGGGGGGGGGAGAAGTGATAAGGCATGTTTTGCCCCGCGGATACGTCACAGTTGATGCCATAGGCCACGTCTGTTTCGCCCCACGTCCACGTCACAACTGATGCCACATGCCACGTCAAAACTCGTACCCCAAGACACTATTCGACATGCCTGGTCCCGACAATCATAGGATGGCAACGCCCCGCACACCAAGCCGAAATCCGTACTAATGTCGTGTTGTGTCCACCACGTTAATCTACGTATGACCGACCCTCCCACGCTAGTATAAAGACCTTTATCTCAACCTCCAGAGACCAGGAGGAAAAAAAATAATACCACCCACAAATGACTTGCTCGTCGGATGGGCCAAAGTCGGGAATCACCCGACGAAGGCCTTTTTTGTAGGGAAGCGGTCACCCACGAGCCACGAGCACCTCGCCCAAAATCCACCATATAGTGAACGTGGGCGAGCTCACCTATCCCGGGAACGGAGAGACGCAGCTCGACGCAGACGACGCTGACCAACACCACGTTGCGAAGGCCCGACCTACCTCAGTGTCCAGCTCAGCCGCAAGAGAACTCCCGACATCGAGATCCCTCTCCCTTCTTCTCGGCGACTGTTCCTGACGACGACCTTGCGCTTGGTGGTTGGCAGCCGGATCGACCGGACGAGCTACGACGGATCGAGGCAACGGGCGAAGTTGATAATAGTACACTCATTAGACCCTTATAAGTCAATCTTAATCCTGCCCACTCAAAGGCTTGACATCCTCGTCTACGGATAGCCCTTTCCTACTCGAGCCCCCTCACCATGCCCAAATGCTAGGTCGGCTCTGATACCAAATATTATGACTCAGGACTGATAGGCTAACTAGCCTATCAACTTCGTTTGGTCTAAACCACTGATCAAAATGCTTAAGCTGAAGTTGATAGTAGTACACTCATCAGACCCTTATAAGTCAATCTTAATCATGCCCACTTTCGATGTGGGACTAATCAGGGGTGTTACAGGAAGGAAGGGGACAAGTGCCTGCTCCTAGCGAGCGACGGGCTATGGGACGTGGTGAGCAACGAGGGGGCGTGCGACATCGCGCGGACGTGCCTGCGGTATAGCACGACGACGACGGGGGACGACACGACCGAGGGGGACAATTGCGATGGGGGTTCGGACAAGGGGTGCTCGAACGCGACGGTCCTACTGACGAAGCTAGCGTTGGCACCGCACAACTCGGACAACGTGACCGTGGTAGTCATTGGTCTAAGAAGACTTTGAAGTGTGAAGAAAACAATTCAACCATATTTAAATTTCATTGTATCATTACTATTTTAATTTTGAGAATTAAGAAGATATTTTTTTAGTGGGAATTAAACATTATAAGACTAAAACAACAATATAATTTTCATTTTCCACACTCAAGGCAGATAATAATGTTAATAATAATAACAGTAGTGCAAGCATTATCCAAACCAATATGCTGCGTTCTTAGAAACAATTTAGCATCATGAAAAATGTGCAAATCTCAATATCAAGTTTACGGACAAAACAAAAAGCAGCAGAAAGAAAAGGTTCCTCATCTGAACAGCTTGAAGCCAGAAGAGACTCAATTGGGCCTCGGTGTCGCCCACTCGACTCGCAGAATGAGGTTGTCATAGCCATAGCCATTAAGCTTGTTGATGGCTCGCTCTGCGTCTTCCCTGTTGACAAAGTTGACGAAACCAAAACCTCGACTGACTCCAGTCTTCTGATCTACAGCAACATACACGCGAGTGACAGGGCCAAAGGTCCGGAAGAGTTCCATCAGGTCCGGCTCACGGGTGTCCTCCGAAAGATTGGTGACACGCACGGAGTTCTCATCGTTCCGACGCCTCATCTCCGTCCCGCTCCTCTCTGCACCCGCTCTCATGCTGGGCGGCACATACGCACCCTTGCCGGTGCCAGATTGCGACGCAACGGTCTCAGCACCTGGGGGCTTGTCGATGAAGCTGTCCGTTGGCGGTGCGAGATCCTTGTATGGGCACTTCGATGTCCAGTGGTCACCCTTCTTGCCACAGGTCCTACACACCATAAGGACGGCACCAGCTTTGCCCATGGCAGCTAATGGATCTCCAGCGACCTTTGGCTCTTCGGCTTTGCTACCTGTTAAAAGGTGGATGTCGATGGACAACAAGAAAAAAGAGAGATAATTATAAGGAAAGCATGCATGATAGTCTAAATTTAAATTTGAGTAAAAATACAGGTCCTGTCTCATTTGTTTATTGTGATGTTGAATTCATGTCATAACTGTGAAGCTTATGATGTCTTATATAGCATTGGCCTAAAAAATCCACAAAAGATTGAACATGAACAAATGACTTTTTCTATAGCTAAGAACAGCACGATGATATATGAACCAACTTTAACTAATCATAATAGAGATGGAGATCATACATGATAGCAAGACACCCACACAACTTCACATGCACAATCCCCAGTTGACATATGAACAGTATCCCCCTCAAACAAAGGCTAAATCAGAACAAATATATGGTCCTTATTATCACACATTTATCAAGAATCAATGACACGATGCTGCATCTGATTGAGCAAAGTGCCAACTTCATCACTCCACTACAAATACACACCTAAGTCATACATTTTCTTCTAAAAATATTCCGTGCACCAATAGTGTCACTGTCAGTATCATTAACCCTCCGACAGCATCCAAAAATCAGCTAAACGTATGCTAAACCTCAAAACTATCAATTATATTAAGTGGTTCTCCAAACAGAACAGCATTGTTCTGGTTCTATTGAGACTCCTTGCGCTGAATCATGACTAGCCGAGGATAAAATGTCTCATCATCAAAATAATTTTAAACTTACTTGACATGATCTCTCCTGTCTGCCCTCTATCACTGAAGTCACCAAGTCTTATCAAGAAAAATCAACAAGACTAGTAATCAAGTGAATTTATCATAACCATACTTGTCAACTTTTGAAACATTATGTATCTCAGGTTTATCCTTAATCACCTAAGGAAGAAGTCACATCATCAAAGTCAACAGGACTAGAAACAACGTCGATCTATGCATCTCACAGTACTAACAACTTTCTAAAGATAATTTGTCTATGTTTTTGTTTAATCATCCTTCTTGACATTAATATAATGTGATGCAAATGCCTACTTAGATTTGTTTTTGCCTCCAGATCCAATGCTTTTTGAAAAATCCATAAAATCATTGATTCATACCTATACGTCCAACCTTTACGGGCATAAGATGCATCATTCCTTTCTCTTCAGCGGATAGTTGCTAGTGTTAGAAATGGGTTTCAAAATGTACTAAAGCAGAAATCAGGAAAAAGGTAAATTATGAAATAGTTCAGGTACTCCTATGGATAAAAAACAAATAACCTAACAGAAGAATTTTTATCTTAGTATAGACTAACAACACGAAGTAAGATTAATAGTGGGAGTTTTCTCTAGTTTCAGTGTAACAAGGTTAGAAAGGAGATCCAAGTGTAAATACAAGAATCCCTTGTTTAATCTTTCTCTCAAACTAAGACTTCCTGTCAAATAGGATTGCTCGGGAAGTAGAATGCAATCATCAGTGGTCAAATGGGTAGCCACATTGCCATTACATCCTCCCTTCCTGTTCCCTTTCCATGACCATCCTTAACCTTTTTTCTTTTAGTTATCTGTTTCCTTTGGGTTGATCGATCCCACAAACTTATAAACCTAACAGCAGAAGTTTCCCAATTCAGTTTCATGAGAATGCCAGCTCGAGTGGGAACTGATTTCTTAGTAACAATGCCTCAATCTCCATCAACACGAAAATTTTGCTTTCGCTGACCCATATGCATCTTCTCTTCAAACTCCTGGACACCATCATTGTAGTGCCCAAGTTCTCACACTACAACACACCTAGCATGTTAATAGAAGCACAAATAAAATACATATATTATCATTACTTAAAAATATATTTAAATGTCTATGCTTAAGAAGTATGATATATGACAGGCTTATGCTATCAGTTTTTATATTTGATGTACATGCTTTCAACAATATGATGCACAAAGTTCTTCCAAATATTTTTTGAAATATATATAAGCATTGATAACTATTTTAAGTATGTTTTATAGCAAAAAGGTATGATCCTCTGACTCGACAAACTTAATTATACTAGCGGACTTAGTATGAAGTTAAGTCATGAAAATAAGTAAGCTTGAGATTTAAACATCATATATATAGAAGATAATAAGTTACTTATGCATGCATGGAGTAATGGATAATTATGTGGAGATAAAAATAAAAAAGTGTTCCCCTAAAAACTGCTAAGATCCATAAGTGAGATTGAAGAATAAACATAAAGTGAAAACCCTTTATTTTTATCAACCCAAACTAAACTCATATTAAGTTGTATTAACATTCAAATGATGCCAGGAAAAGAAAAGAAAAAAAAAACTGCAGATGAGGCATATGGGATTGAACGCAAGACTCCTTAGCTGCCTCTTAAGCAGATCTAGTTTTGGTCTTATCCTCCTTACCAGCCCAACCCCTTCCCCTAATTTTTCACTTTCTCCCTCAGTTGCTCAATCCTTTCTTCGTTGAAGCTCAAGAACCCTGACTATAAGGAAGATTAAGATAAAAAAACCTGACTCTTCCCCCTCTATATCTAGGGTTTTAGTTTAGCATATTGTCTTTAAGTTGCTTTTGAGTAACCTAAAATTTGATTTAATGTTTGATTTTTAGATATGTTGTATATGAATTAATTATGTTTCTAAGGCCTCTGATATTGTCTTAATATGATATTGGTATACAGTGTTATGGGTGTTTAGAATCCTTGTTTTTCGTGAAGGGATTCTGTTCAAGCCAAATTAACACCCATAGGGATATAATTAAATCTTGCTCTTTTGATATGTCATAAAAGGATCCCTAGGGTTTTGTAGGATTTGAAATTAAGTGAATATCATTTTTGTACCCCAAGATATTAGCCTTAGAAACTCAGGCAGTCTTAACCGAATTTCAATAGAACAGAATAAAAAATGATAGTTGAATTTGGAGGGTACTTTAGCCTCCTAATGATTCTGTTTTTAGATGAAATTTTATATACATTTAGTTTTCTATGTCTCCTGTGCTCCTACAAAATTTTATAATAATCTATGATAGTTTGGTTAACAAAAATAGTGAAATAAGATTACTTTGTAGTATTGTGTAGTTGGTTAATTGGTAATCACCATATGATGGATTATAAGTTGCATAGTTGGCAAACTGATAATGGAATTTAGATGAATTTATAAGTTAGATATAGTATAATTCAGAGAACATTATACCAAAATTAATTTGCATTGGGAGTTATAAGCTATATTTTTAATTTCAAATGATACCGCCCATACCGGGCAGTACGTACCGGTCCGCCAGCAGATCGGTACGCGGATCACCTGCTACCGGGCGATACCGTCGATTGGGGTTGTTTCCGCCCCGTTATCACGTGAAATCAGTCGGTGATGGTCGATTTCAATCGTCACCGCCCGCTACTGGGCGGTATTAGCCGAGGGAGAAGGAAGAAGAGGGAGAAGAAAAGGGAGAACCTAGAGATCCGATGTCACTCTCCCTCGACAATCCCGATCCGTCACCGCCCTCCCTCGCCGGACGCCGCAAATGAGATGTTGCCTCCTCATCTGAGGCGACGAGGCCTCGACGTCGTCGGCGACTTCTCCTCATCCGCATAGGGAGAAGAAGCTTCGCGAGGTTTCTTCTCCCCACGTGGGGAGAAGAAACGAGACCATGTCACTCTATATATATATATATATATATATATATATATATATATATATCGAGCAATATGCTCTCGGTATACTCGTACCGTACCGAGCTGAGCTCGATACTTCGGTAAGATACACAATTACAAACCTTGGTTATAAGTGAATTAAAATGAAAGGATTTTAATTTAGACGTATCATGACCCTATGTTCTAAATTTGATATGTTTTCAGCTCCCTAGCACACCCAACCAATAAGGATCATCGCCTTATCACGAAAACTTCATTTTAAGGCAAATAAAGTATAAGCTTAATTTACTACAAAATAATGATTATATATATATATATATATATATATATATATATATATATATGTGTGTGTGTGTGTGTGTGTGTGTGTGTGTGTGTGATGTGAACTCAAAATGTATTTTGAAAGCATGTTTTGAATAATAAGATCGACATGTTTTTAATTTATGTTCGAAAGTATATTTTAAAAGATAAGATGATCAAGAGCGTAATGTATATTTAAAAACATGTTTTGAATGACAAGATGGTCATAAGCTAGGTCTAAACTCAATATTAATGTGTGCATTGCATAAGCATGAAAATATATGAATTGCAATGAAAAAAAATGATATGCATGTATATATTATAATGTGCAATGTGGGAATGCTCATATATATTATAACGTATAATGTGGAAGTGTACGTAAATATTATAACATGCAGTATGGGAGTGCGCGTATATGTTATGACATGTGATATGAGAGTGCACGTATATACTATGACATATGGTATGCGAGTGTACATATATGTTATGATATGCGGTGTGGGAGTACATATATGTATTATGACGTGCGGTATAAGAGTGCACATATATATTATGAAATATGTAATAAAGTTCATGAATATATTATAATTTCTATTGCAGGTACTATGAATTATCCTTGAATATGTGTATTAAATCAGAATTTTATCTCCTTATTAGGAATCTATCATGTTGTGATGCATCTGTCGTGATATGTTTAATACATTTGATTTTGAAATGTTGAAAATATAACACAATGCATGCTCATCTTAATATGTTAAATTGAAAGTTTATACTTCCTGAGTTATCACTAATTATAGATCTTGATTTGCAAGTAAGGATATTGTTAATCCATCCATAAGATACATAAGGAGGTGAGCAAGTACGAGCCCATATCAAAGCAAGTATAGATGGCGACCTATAGGCACATTTTTATGTACATGAGTTTTGGATTGAAAATGCATGTGTGGTTTGAGATTGTGTTTATAACGTATGTATAGGTGTCAAACACCAATATGTATAAGGAAACCTTGTCATTTTGTTTAGCAAATTAACATATTTCAAAATTATCCTTTTTTTGGCTATATTATTTTTTATAACATTAGTAAATGAAAAGGTAGTATCCTATTCCAGTCATGCATATAGGATATAAATGAAAGTAGAAATATGGTGCTACAAGTTGTGGTATCAGAGCCGTGGTCATGAGCCATGTGGACTATCTATATCTGTAAAAGCATGGACACTGCTCGATCATCCGATAAGTTTTAATCAGGGATTGTCGTATTGCCCAAAACGATGTAGTTTAGGTGGTACGTACCAATACACAAACCACCCCGTTTCGAGTGATCCAAATTAAAATTATAAAAAAATAAAAAAGTGATGGACCCCAATCCATTTCAGCACTAAAAAAGGCAAATTAGGGCTCTTCTTACGTACGAAGCTGTAAGCTGCCTCTTCGCCACTTCGCCGTAACGATGTTGTAGCGGCACCGCCTCTTTGCTGCTTGCCACTGCAACGACACTACCTCTTCGTCGCTGTGATATCGTTGCTTCCCTTCGACACTATCACTACTGTCGCTACTTCCCAAGTATCGTTGCACTTCTCCTTTTCTTTCTTCTTCTTCCTCTCTCCTCCTTCGTCTTCCGTTCCTTTAACAGACCTTCCTCTTCAACCTCTTTTTTTCCTCGTCGAAACACGGTACGCATCGACGTACTGTGTTGATACACCAGTACAAAGCAACACATGTGCCGTTGATCGACACACCAGCTCGGACCAGTAAGTCAAACCTTGGTTTTAATAAGTGAATTTTCTTGATTTGTTTCCTTGTCAAGGTTCACAATTTCGGTCTACACCAGCGTACCGAGCCTTACTCAGTACGGTATGTACTGAGGTGTATGCCAAGGCCTACCGGGCGGTACACCTAAAATAACTGAAAACCCTTGCTCGCATATCTTCCGAGTCCCTGAAAAAGAAACACATTAAGATTCAACTTCTACATAAGCAACATTCACTACAAGCAAGATCAAACAAATATCCCAACTCACGGAGCTCGTAGTATTTATGCAGAGAGAGCAGAGAGGTCCGCAGCTCCGATAGCATCTGCACCAAGTACCTGAGCGCATCCTTCAAGTCATTGGAATCCTAACACAGGATAGGAGATCGGGGTCAAACGAGAAGCAAAACAATGTTGGGCGAATGGTGAAGGTTACGTTTAGCAATTAAGGCATCAGAACAGGATTGGGTTCCAACTAAGGCATTGTGCTAGATGTCGACGATGTCCCCCGCCAGCCACGTCTCCTCGTCGTTGTGGTGCGGCAGCATCTCCACGCCCTACAATCGATCGATGGGGCTCCTTCCGACGCCACCATAGTGATCTCTCCTCGATCTAGGTCTTCTTTCTCTACCTTGGATTTGATCCCCTTCTTCTTGCAACTAATATTTTCCGCTACTACGATTTGGGTCAAGAATTTGACGATGGGACTCTGCTTGCATCAGTGTTCGCTGGGTCGAGCGTTGAACAATCTTCACAAGTTTGCATGTTAGCTTGACGGGAACTTGCCTTTGTGCCCAACACCAAGTGAGCAGTTGTTTACAGACTTACAATTGTTCGTTCAACCTTCTAAAGTCCTTGTTTTCTCCTTCATCTCTTTTCTCTCTTGCACTCAAGGTGCTCACTGAATTGCTTATAAAGCTTCCCTCTTCGCGAAACATCGGGACTTGTTCGCCGCTCGTTTTCAAACTAATCAACTTGCTATTTTACAGATCCTTCGGGACCTATACGAGGTTGCAACTAGGCTAACCTTTTGCAGACGCATATATCGCAAAGGCGCATCATGACTTAGGCAATACCAGCTAAGTCCGAGAAGTTGCCGCAAGAGTGCTTCACGACTTAGGCAACTCTAGCTAAGTCCGTGACTTTGCTACAAGGGCACCTCATGACTTACGCAATTCTAGCTAAATTTGTGACAAAGTGTCAAAATCACTGTGTACAGGGAGAACTCTATCATTTTGTTTAGTAAATTAACATGTTTTACTTTTAAAATTGCCTACTCTTCTGCTACACTCCTATTGATAGTAGTAAAAGAATTAAAAAGTAACATCCTACTTTAGTCATACATGTAGGGCATGGATGGGACCAAGAGTAGGGTGTTATAAATTATTTGACTCATGATTTGAAATTGACAATGGTGGTATTTACCCTAGAGATTTGGTGGCATCATTCGTATGGGATAGAAATGTGAATTCTATAATGATCACAAAAATTTGAAATACTTCCTTAAAAGAAGTTGAACATTAGGCAAAAGTGATGGCTGGAATCAACAAAAGATTATGATTATATGATTAATTAACATCCTAAGAAAGTAAATGTAATTGCTGATGTTTTAAGTAGAAAGTCAACCAACCTATCTACTTTATCAATAGTTTAAAAGCCTCTCCAAATAGACATGTAGAAATTTGAAACAGATATGATCATTAAATGTTTAATTGGGAGACTAGCAACTTTGTCATTGCAACCAACACTATTAGAGAAAATTAAGGCGCTACAAGTTAATGGTCCTTGCTTGAACCAATTAAGGTCTGAGATTAAGGCCAAAAAAAATGATTTTCAAAGGGAGTAATCAGATTTTAGTATAAATTGTGTGTACCAAAAGAAAGTGGCATAAAACACAAAATCTTAATAGAGGTACACTCAGCTTTATACTTAGTGCACCCTAAAATAGCAAAAGTGTACAGGTATTTGAAATAATACTAATGGTGGCCAAGAATGAAGAAGTATATGGTCTAATTTGTTGAGAAGTGTCTCGTATGCTAACAATTAAAAATAGAACATCAAGAACCACCAGGTAGTAATACCCCAATGGACATGGGAAGAGATCAACATAAATTTTATCATAGGTTTGTCTAAACTAGTAAGAGATATGATGAACGTTGGGCTATTATGTCAGATAAATACTCAAGATTCACATTAGGATTTTAGAGGAGTCTTTATAAGGCAATGAGAGCAAAGTTAGCTTTTGACATTATTTTTCATCCTCAAAGAGATGATCAATCTGAAAGAATCATTCAAATATTAAAGGATATGCTAAGAGCATGTGTTTTAAACTTTAAAAAATCATAGAGCAAATATTTACCATTGACACGTTTTGCCTATAAATAATAGTCATCAAAGAACAATTGAGATGGCACCATCATGCGACAAGAAATCCAAATCACTTATTCATTGGGTTAAGATGGATGAAAGAAAATATATAGATCCGGATTTGATTAAAGAAACAAAAAAAGTAGTAGAAAGATTCGCTAAAAGATGAAAATGACACAACGTAGGCAGAAATGTCATGTAGATATTGTGAAGAGCTCTTTAAAATTTGAGATAGGAGACAAGGTATTTCTAAGGGTGGCATTAATAAAAGGAGCTGTAAGGTTTAGAAAGTAAGGTAAACTAAGTCGTCGATATGTAGGACCATATAAAATTCCTGATGAAGTTAATGATTTGGCCTTACCTCCTACATTAGTAAATGTGCATAATGTATTCTATGTATCAATGTTAAGGAAATATATTTCAAATCCTTCTCATGTCGTAGAAGAAGAGCCAATAGAATTGGGCGAAAATTTGACATACATGGAGTATGCTATATAAATTTTTGATATGGAGACAACTTCACAAATAAGAAGATTTCATTAGTCAAAGTGCTATGGAGGAATCATAAAATGAAAGAAACAACTCAAAGAGGAAAAAACAAAAGTAAGAAATGTCCAAAGCTACTGAAGTAGGAAATTTCAAAGACAATTTTTATTCGATGGAAGAATTGTAGTACCTAAATTCTCACACATACAACACACCTAACATGCCAATGGAAGCACAAATAAAATACATATGCTATCATTACTTAAAAATATATTTTATGATGTCTATGGTTAAAAATCATGACATATGACATGCTCATGTTATTGGTATTTATAATTGACATACATGCATTCAAGAATGTCATGCACAAAGTTCTTCCAAATACTATTTAAAGTATATATAAGCATTGATGTCTATTTTAAGTATGTTTTGCAGCGAAAAAGTATAGTCCGATGTGACAAACCTATTTGTGCTAGCAACAGTGATTTAAAAAAGAGGAAGCGGCAGCGGGAGAGGGAGTGTAAGGAGGCAGCAGCAACAGGAGCGAGAGTGTAAGGAGGCAGTGGTAGCGGGAGTGTAAGGAGGCAGCGGGAGCGGGAGTTGGAGTGTAAGGAGGCAGCGACAGCGGCAGCGGGAGCAGAAGCGGCAACAATAGCGAGCAGCGGCAGCGTGAGCAGGAGCGGCGACAACGACAGCAGTAGTGAGCAGCGACAGCGGCGAGCAACGGGAGCGGGAGCGACAGTGGCAACGAACAGGGTTAGGGTTGGGCAGCGACAACTGATATTGGTTTTAGTTGGTTCGATTGAACCAACTAACCATCGGAGACCGAACCAGACCTAAAATCCTGGTTCGGTCGCCTGGTTTAACCCAGGCACTCGCCCGAAGCGCCCAGCGCCTGGGCTCGGGCGAGCGCCCAAGCGGCGCCTCTTTGAACCGCGCCGCCTAGAAGTGAAGCGAGGCGCTCGGGCCTCGCCTCGCCCGAGCGCCTTATTAAATCGCTGGCTAGCAAACTTGAGTATGAGGTTAAGTCATGAAAATAATCATCTATACAATGATTAAAAAATATTTTTGTATTATACTAAGCCTTAAGTGATTCTCAAGGCTTGAATAAGTTTAATCATGTTTAAAGAAAGTAAACTTGAGGTTTAAACATCATGTATGTAGAAGATAACAAGTTACTTATGCATGAATCGAGTAATGGATAATTAAGTGAAGATAGAAATCAAAGAAGAGTGTTACCCTAAGAAATATTGAGTTCCATAAATGAGATTGAAGGATAAACTTAGAGTGAAAATCTTTTATTTTTATCAACCCAAATTAAGCTCATATAAAGATGTATTAACATTAAAATTATGTTCAGAAATAAATGAAAAAAAAAAGGAAACTTCAGATGAGGCATAGGGACTAAACCCAAGACCTCTTGGCTACCTCTTAAGCAGCTTTAAACGAGCACCCCTTGTTTTGGCTTTATCCTCCTTACCAACCCAACACCTTTCCCTAATTCTCCACTTCTTCTCCCTAAAGAGTGAGGTAAGAAAACCTAACTCTTCCCCCTTTAAACCTAGGGTTTTAGTTTTGTAGATTGTAGACTGAACTTCTTAACTGCTTTTGAGTAACCTAAAATTTGATTTAATCTCTGATTTTTTAATATGTTGTATATGAATTTGTTATGAATCTAAGGCCTCTGTATTGCGTTAATCTGAGATTCGTGCATAGAGTTATGGGTGTTCCAATATGTGCTCAAAATCTCCTTTTTTTTAAGCTAAATTGGCATCCTTAGGAATATGACTAAACCATATTCTTTTGATATGTCGTAAAAAGATCCCTTAGGGTTTTATAAGATTTAGAATTGAATGAATATCATCTTTATACACCAAGATGAGCATGAGAAACTCAAGTAGTCTCAACCTAGTTTTAGCAGAACAGAATAGAAGATTCTAAAAATTTTGTATACATTTACTAAACATAGTTTCAAATTCATTCAAGTAGTGAATTTGAATGGAACTTTAGCCTCTTAATGATTCTAGTTTTAGTTTTATATGGCTCCTGAGCTCCTACAAAATTTATGATAATTTATGATGGTTTGGTCAACAATAATAGTGAAACAAAATTATTTCGTAGAATTATATCTTTCGTTAATTGGTAACCACTATATGATAGATTATAGGTTGAATTATTGACAAATTGATGATGGAATTTAGGTGAATTTATCGGTTAGATATAGTCTAATTCAGAGAATACTATACCAAAATTTTGCTACAAATTATTGTTTGTATTGGTAGTTACAAGTAAATTAAAATAAAAGGATTTTAATTTGGACATATTATGACCCTGCAAAATATGTGTTTTACATTGGGAGTTACAAGTAAATTAAAATAAAATAGCTAATATGTTGTTTGATATGTTTTTGATGGTAGAATAATGTTAACTAGGAAATAATTAAGATCTTTAATGTTGTGATTAATACGTTTAATATTGATTTTTTTCGAAATTAGACACTTAATAAGTCAAATATTTATATTTCATGCATATTAAGGATTCAATCATATATTTGTGATGGTATATTAAGTTTAATTAGGTTTTTAATATCATGATTAGTAACCTTAATGATGATTTAATCGAAATTTGATCGATATTAGGTCAATTCAATGTAATCAAAAAAGATATGTGATACAATTCTTTCTTAATTTATATTTTTTTTGCTAAAATTATACAAAATTTATATTTATTTCTAACTTAAAAATTCTAATCTAACTTTTTTTTTATTTTTCAAGTATTTTTGAAGGTTTTTTTAATGATTTTGGGAGTATCATCGGTACACCTTGGTACACGCCATACCAAGCAGGGCTCGATATACTGGTATTGATCGAAATTACAATCTTTGGTGCTAGGTACTATGAATTATTCTTGAATAGATGTGTTTTGATTCACTTTAAGTGAGAATTTTGTCTCCTTATTAGGCATATGTCATGCTATGATACATTTGTTGTGAAATGTTTAATGCATTTGATTTAAAAAGATTTAAAATATGGCACAATGCATGCTCACGTTAATATGTTAAATTGAAAGTTTATACTTTCTGGGTTATCACTCATTGTATACCCTATTTTGCAGGTTAAATATACTATTCCTCCATCCATGAGATGAGTAAGGAGATAAACAGGTATGGGCTCATGCCAAAGTAGATATAGACAATGACTAGGCACATTTTTATGTACATGAGTTTTGGATTAAAAGTCCATGTGTAGTTTGAGATTATGTGCTTATAACATATGTACAAAATTCAAACACCAATGTGTAAAAGGGAAACCCTTGTCATTTTGTTTGGCAAATTAGCATTTTTCAAAATCGTCCACTTTTCTACTATACTATTTTTTATAGCATTAGTAAACGAAAAGATGACATCATATTCCAATCATACATGTAGGATATGAATTAGGAGTATGGTATTACAATAACAAATTAAGACTACTCAAAATAACCCTTCCCACCCAAAATTAGGTCTACTACTAATAATTGCCCACTTAGTTATCTCAGTCCTCATTTAATTTCCCTCACATGGTCACACCATCATCTTAATAAGTTTCCCTCGATTTCCTACAGTATCTATAAAATCACATAATTGTACATATTGAGATAATCCTAAAATTCTTCATAGTCCAACCTCAAGAGAATAATTAAACTTTTACCTATCACTAGCTAGCAACCTAAGATAGATCTCCAGACAGTGCTGAGTCTCCATACAAAGTAGTTACACTTCTACCTATCACTAGCTAGCAACATAAGATATCCAGACAATGCCGAGTCTCCATACAAAGTAGTTAAGCAACACAGTTTCTTCCACAGGAACCTGAAAATTTTCTATAAATATCATTCATGTTCATGACTAAATTAACATTATCTATTGATCCAGATTGTTGCCAACTGCCAAGTTGTGTGTATTGTGAAATTAGGTGTTGAGGACACCATCAAGAAAAATGGTCGACAAGATGAATATTATCTCCCATCACAACTTAAACTCCACCAAATAAATGAGTTAAGCATTTCCATATCAGTGAATAGCACTTTTTTCAAAATATTTAATTAAGACATGATAGAAGGTATAATAGAGGGAAGTGTAGATAAAGTTGCACAAAGCACGTAAAAAATACATATACAAAGTATCTAAAACAAAACATATCCCATCTAGCATATGGGAAAACCATGAAAAGTTTAGGTCCAAACCGAAATATGCCTAAGATAGCAACCTTATTCATTATCAACATCAAGATGCAAAAATGATCACTCATAAATTATACAGGCTCATAAATTATACAAGCAGGAATATAGAGTAAAGTTACAGTCCAAAGCAAGGTTGAATAGAATGACAAAAATAACAATAATAATCTTTGAACAAAAGATACCATTATCATAAAATAATTATTAAGCACAAAAACAATGATAACATAGTGAGTCACTAATCCAATGAGCTACTAATATAACAAAAGAAACCACTAGTGAATCCCATATTAGGACTAAGTTACATTTTTTCACACTTATCCTCTTAGTTGGTGCTATAACACAACAAAGTTAATCACGTTTTAGTTACCCTGAATGACTTATTTTATTAAAACAATAACAAGTGCAATCACTAGAGGACTGAGAGGTAAGAGGAACCTCCTAAAAAACTATTGTTTTCTCTCTTTAATCCTTCAACCCATATAAATTAGACAACATGCCCTTTAAAATGATTTGTTGGATGCTACAAGCTAAATGCCAATATATCACCCATACATAGCTAAGTTGTCACCCAAACTAAACTGAAACTTCAGGCTCCCCTTCAAGGCTTTCATCTGGACTCATTATATGGTACAATGGAGAACTAAATCTCATGAAGAAGATTAAAAATGAGACATAATGATGTGAACAATATTCTTGAACACGTGAAGCCAACCAGTCCGAGTACTGGACATGGCACGTCAGCTTGACATCTAAAGGAATAAGCATTATATAAGAAGGCCCCTCCAAGTGTGATCTCAATTCGAACTTACTAAGACTGAACACCCAACCTTCTTACATGTTCTTCTTGCCTGTGATGAACAGACTAATTTTTGTGGCAGCAACTCTTATGCCATTTTTTATAAACATGGACCAAATTACAGTATCAATGGTGGTAAAAGATTTATATAATCGACCCCAAATAGTTGAAACTTATGGTTTTGTTGTTGTTGTTGTTGTTATTGTAGGACCAAAACAAGATGGACCTTTTTTTAACGTGAGAAAAAATTTTCCTTGATTGGGTCGTGACTGCAATCCCTCAAGGCAGTTTCCCCTCTTCCAAACGTGATAACACCCACAAAACAAGCCAAGTCAGATAAATTGTGTCACATCAGGTTGACACAACCAAAATTGATTATATCATAGTGCTATAACAAAAGCCAAGTCAGACACATTTTAATGTCCCCGAATGATTTGTTGTATTAAAATAATAAAAAGAGCAATCACCAGAGAATTGAGAAGGAAGAAGAACCTAAGAAGCATGAACACAGGGACCCAGATACAACACAACATGGACACGACAACATGCCATTTTAAAAAAAATTAGGACACGAACACAGCGAGAACACATGTATTTTTTTAATATGTATATATAATATTTGATTAACATGAGTTTTATAGTATTTATATTTAAATTTTATAAAGTCAACAATATGAACAAATAAATATCATTATACAGGTTAAAACAATTAAAATTATCAAAATTTAAGTATCCAAAACAAAAGATGAGTCCGTCAAATAATATTTAAGAATGTTTGAATATAATTGATATATGTTTTCTTGTGACCATCTCCAGATTTCTTTTCTTGTAAAGCATATGGCACTCTGAGGACCACACGAGTGCAGTGCAGCAAGCAAGTATCTGACACATGTGTCCATGTGTCTTGACACGTCAACCAAAAGCACGTGTTTGTGCTTCTTAGAAAAGAACCTGTGAGGCACTTGATTTGCCTTTAATCCTTAAACCCATATAAGTTAGAGAACATGCCCCTTATAATTATTTGTCGAATGCTACAAGGTAAAGGCCAATATCACCCATCACCTAGCTAAGTTGTCATCCAAACTGCACTGAAACTTCAGGCTCTCTTTAAAGGCCTGTATTCGGAATTATTGGAAATGGTACAATACTGTCCTGCTTTTCATGAAGAAAATTAAAAGTGAGACATACAAAGGAATCAAGAAGCAGCCCGAATTCGCTTCACATAACATAATCAGATATTGTAATTGGCTTTTCAACTCAGATCCAGATAAAAGTAATCAAGGAAATCAAAGGATAAGGCAAGGTCCCATATTGATCCCCTAAATTAAGCCACGCAACTTCAACCAAGTCCCACTAAGTGCCTTAAAGACATGGATTTGCGCCATAGATCCAGGACTGAAAACTTCCTCCATGAAAACACCTTCTTTTTTTTTTTCGCAATAGGAGAAGGAAAAAAGAAACTGGCATCACCAATCACAAATAATGACCTTTTGACGTTCTTTTCTTCTTCAGAAAGAATTAGTGTAAACAAGATCGATCGTACCCATGAAGAAAACGACTAGATCGAGTATTAATAGAAAACCCTAAAAAGATGACTACCGAGTCTCCCGGAAAGAAAAAGGAGAAAGAAGGTAACGAGGAGGAAGGGAAGGGAAAGGATCGAACCGGGGGCGCGAGGGCGCTCGAGGATGATCTCCTCGGTGGAGACCATGGTGAGGCGGGCGCCGGCGTCCTCGTGGGCGGCATCGCCGAACTTGGGCCAGGATCGGCGCTCGAGGGCGCGCTTGCAATTGGCTTTTCAACTCAGATCCAGATAAAAGTAATCAAGGAAAACAAAGGATAAGGCAAGGTCCCATATTGATCCCCTAAATTACGCCACGCAACTTCAACCAAGTCCCACTAAGTGCCTTAAAGACATGGATTTGCGCCATAGATCCAGGACTGAAAACTTCCTCCATGAAAACACCTTCTTTTTTTTTTTCGCAATAGGAGAAGGAAAAAAGAAACTGGCATCACCAATCACAAATAATGACCTTTTGACGTTCTTTTCTTCTTCAGAAAGAATTAGTGTAAACAAGATCGATCGTACCCATGAAGAAAACGACTAGATCGAGTATTAATAGAAAACCCTAAAAAGATGACTACCGAGTCTCCCGGAAAGAAAAAGGAGAAAGAAGGTAACGAGGAGGAAGGGAAGGGAAAGGATCGAACCGGGGGCGCGAGGGCGCTCGAGGATGATCTCCTCGGTGGAGACCATGGTGAGGCGGGCGCCGGCGTCCTCGTGGGCGGCATCGCCGAACTTGGGCCAGGATCGGCGCTCGAGGGCGCGCTTGCAATTGGCTTTTCAACTCAGATCCAGATAAAAGTAATCAAGGAAAACAAAGGATAAGGCAAGGTCCCATATTGATCCCCTAAATTACGCCACGCAACTTCAACCAAGTCCCACTAAGTGCCTTAAAGACATGGATTTGCGCCATAGATCCAGGACTGAAAACTTCCTCCATGAAAACACCTTCTTTTTTTTTTTCGCAATAGGAGAAGGAAAAAAGAAACTGGCATCACCAATCACAAATAATGACCTTTTGACGTTCTTTTCTTCTTCAGAAAGAATTAGTGTAAACAAGATCGATCGTACCCATGAAGAAAACGACTAGATCGAGTATTAATAGAAAACCCTAAAAAGATGACTACCGAGTCTCCCGGAAAGAAAAAGGAGAAAGAAGGTAACGAGGAGGAAGGGAAGGGAAAGGATCGAACCGGGGGCGCGAGGGCGCTCGAGGATGATCTCCTCGGTGGAGACCATGGTGAGGCGGGCGCCGGCGTCCTCGTGGGCGGCATCGCCGAACTTGGGCCAGGATCGGCGCTCGAGGGCGCGCTTGCTGAGGCGGGCGCGGGTGAGCTTGCGGACGCGGGTGGTGGTGGTGACCCGCACCTTGTTCCCCTCCTCGTCGAACCGGTACTCGATCACCTTCTTCACGCCGTTCTCGTCAGGCCCCACCACCACCCGCGGCGGCAGCAGGAAATCCAGGTCCTCGGCGTCGTCCTCCAGCTCCCCCCATCGCAGCTTCCCCATGTCCACCGCCATCTTCCCCTCTCCGCTTCCTTCAGAACAAAGTCGACATACGGAGGGTGAGTTACATCTGAGGACAACCCTAAGCCGGTTTCGGACCGCTGGAAAATTTTGACTTGGTTAACCATAACATCGTAGTTAATTGGACCACACTCTTATGCCTCAACATTCGTGCCAATTATGAGGCTAATCTGATCGGACCCAGTGGCCCGACATACTTCATAATTGTTGTTCGCATGACAGAGAAAAGATCGCATATGTGTACATATAATGTGAAGTAATCATATATTGCTTACTTTACGATTAACTATATCACAATTAATCAACGTTTCGTTCACACGAGGGGTTTAGTCCCACATCGAAGAATCTGAGGGTCGCGAGAACGCAGAGATGCTTAAAAGAAGATTCGTGCTACGATTGTAACATACTTACCTGGACGGGGTCTATGGTCGATCAAGAAGGCTCATGGCCTAAGCCAATGGCCTCCATTGCACGTTGGAGGAGCATTGGCTTACCATCTCCCCAAGTGGGAGAGTGGACGTCATAATTTGTGATAGGGGGGTACGCGCACGCGCGGCCCCTACCAATTTTATGCCAAACTTTTGTTCGTTCGACTTCATCTTTTTCGGTCAATGTGACCAGTTGGGTTGCGCTCGGAATCGATTTGGATTTATTAATTTAAAATTAATTAATTTGATTTAGTTAGTTAGTATATATTTTAAAATTAATTATTCTGGTCGGTTTGATTAATTAATTTAAATCAATTATGATAATTAATTAGGTGGTTTCGATTTGATTCAATTTTCTAATTCCATTTGAACACTCCTAGCGTCGGTAGCCCCACGCAGCGCCGGCACGACCTGTTGCACCGCGGCGGGGTGGAGTTGGTGCAGTGGTGGCAGCATGGGTTTGTCCGCTGCCTGCGCCTCTCTCCTTCATGGCCTCGGCTTCATAGCTGCAGGTGGAAGAAGGAGAACAAGGCCGCCACCGTGAGGACCACGCTGAGAGCCACCAGCTTTGTAACTCATATCGTTGCTTCTGCTTCTTTATGTCGGTACAGGCTCAGTTGCAGTGCGGGCTTGGCGTTTACGATCAGACTTTGCCAAGACTTGTTGCTGCTGTAGGAGTGGAAGAAAGAAGACGATCATATCACGGGCAACAAGGAAGCAGTCCAGGTTTGCGCACCAAAGCATTCGATTCCACTTCCACCCTAACAAGCAAACCTTGAATGATAGAAGGATTAGTGACAGAGTGACCATTTAAATTACCAGCAAAAGCTATTTAGTCACTCTTAGGTGTTAAATCAATTTTGAGAAACTTGGTTGTATACTAATTGGTAGGATCGTATCGACAGAAAGGGTGAATTAATGCTTTCGTGAAAACATCGGTTTAAAATTTTCATTCAATAAAGCTTGTATCAGAAAGCATTTAAACTTAGAGAGCAAGTGAGAGTAGTAGATAATTGAATCAATAAGTAATGACAATGAAAAGTAGAAAGAAAGTGCATACCAAGTTTATAAGCGATTGGTCATCGCGACCTATGTCCACTCTCGATTCCTCTTCTGTCGAGGCCACCGATGTTTACTAACGATCTTCTTTCAATGGACGAAGACTAACTATCCTCTTTAGAACTCTTTCTTCTTTTTACAGGTTTAGGAGAGAACCTTTACAAGTCTCATACATCTCTTAGAATAAGCCCAAAACTTAAAAAGGAGGAGACATTTAGTACTTTTCAAAACTTTACAATTCAGAATCACTAGGTTTTTTGTTCACTTTTCTTGTTTCCTCAAGCAGAAAATAGTGGAATATTTATAGGCCCCAAATGACTTCAAAAATAAAGCAAAAAAGTGTCTCATCCCCGGTTTCAAGGGTACTAGCGATACTACCACTAGTACTGGGTGGTACTACCACCTGCACCCTGATAACTAATGGTACTACCACCTAGTCTAGGCGGTACTATCGCTAGACTTTATGGGAAACCATGTACTAGTGATACTACCATCAATCTGGGCGATACCACCATCGAGTCTTCCAGAAAATGTACACTTGATACGTTCTAGCTTATAGGCAATTCCACGGCTTGGTCTGGCGGTACCACCGCCTGACCTAACTCTAGGTCACTGAATAGGCTCAACTCAGTCCCAGATCAGGCCCAAAGGGCCCCTAATTGAGTTAGTACAGTTACACCCAAAACTAACTCAATTTAAGATCTAACTATGATAATTAAGACTTAAACAATTACGAGACAAGAAATTTAAGTTGTCCGGCATGTTGTTGGTTCATCCGAACTTCCAACAAACTTTCGACGTGCCGTCCGAACTTTCAACGTATCTCCCGATCCATCGGCATGTTGTCTCCCACAATATTTGATCTTAGCGCAATGTCTGATTCTTCTAGCCCGATATCCGATTTCTGACTCCAACCCAACGTATGATTCTTCTTGTTTTAATCATTTTACTTTTTTCTTATCGAAGTTAATCCTATATTATTTTTATCAAAACACATATTTGATCATAAACTCATC
Organism: Musa acuminata AAA Group; assembly: GCF_036884655.1. Lineage (NCBI taxonomy): Eukaryota > Viridiplantae > Streptophyta > Magnoliopsida > Zingiberales > Musaceae > Musa > Musa acuminata. Next base: position 1,310,693 of record NW_027021350.1, on the reverse strand, counting down.
AATCAATTAATTTCATCATCAAAATTCGAGATTCAATAAGAGACTCCTTCCTTCAAGAATACTTAATTATGTAATTTCTCAAATATTATTTCTTCTTATCTAAGTCTTCTAAGGAAATAAACTTGGTAAGTCTTTCTATAGCTACAATTGCCTTACCAAATCGGTGGCATTGATGTCAATTGGAGTTTCAATATTGATATATTGAAGTGGGAGTTAAAGAACTCAATTGCTTTTAAGAACATTGAGTTTGTTGCAAGAAAAAAAGCTGAGACAACTCAATCAAAATACTTCCATTTAGAATTATGTAAAGTAATTTTTAGCATTGATGCTCTATAAGGCATGCTCAAGAATAAATATAACCCAAGATTGTATATTCTAGAGTTTGAAGGAAAAATCAATGTTGATGTCTTTATCGATTAGTTTAATATAGTGGAAAGAATTTTTTATTTTTATAAACCACTAAAATAAAAGAAGTAAAAACTTATGGCACTCACATAATTTATCTTTTTGGTAGAAAAATCTGAAAAAACAAAAAAGAATATGAGGGGAAGAGTATGATCGTGACATGGGAAAAAATGAAAAGGAAGTTGAAGAGAAAATACTTACTTGACAACTATAGGCAAGCGATCTTTCTCAAAATCGATGATTTCAAGCAAAAAGATCTTAGTGTAGAGGAGTACACAGTAGAATTCAATAATCTCATGTTAAAAGGAGAGCTTGTGAAACTAGAAGAGCAAACTATTGCAAGAAACTTAGGACATTTGAAATATGAGTGTGCTAAAATGGTTCAACTATAACCATATTGATCTTTAAATGATATGAGCAAGTTGGCTTTAAAAGTTGAAAAAAAATAGAAGTTTGAAAAGAGTTCTCAGTATGGGTCAAAAGATGGCTATACAAAAGAATAAAATTTCAAACCTACTATCCAAAGCAAGATGGTATCAAAGGTGTAAGACAAGGGTGAAGGGCCTGCTGGCAGCAAATAAACACATAATTCTTTTATGCCAAGTGGCCGAAAATACTTCAAATGTCATGGTTTTGGGCATATTATTTTATATTCCAAATAGGAGGATTGTAACTTTAGTTGAAGATCATAGTGATGGAGGAGAAGATGAAGTCGGTGATGAACCAAAATATGATGATGATTATGAGGAAAAGGTTACTTATATTGATCATGGTTTGTCTATTATACTACAACGTAGCTTACAAGTGTCCTATGTGGCTGAGAATAAAAGTTGGATAAGAAAGAACATGTTTCACACTAAATGCACTTCTCTTAGCAAAGTGTGCTGGGTGATTATCGATAGTGGTAGCTTTGAGAATATGGTATCTTTGGAGATGTGCATAAGCTAAAGTTGGACATAATCCCTCATCTACATCCTTATTAGGATCAATACGATACTAAAAGGGGGCGGGGGTGGGGGGGTGAATTAGTGCAGCGATAAAAATTATGTTGATTTAGAAAATTTCATTCGATAAACTCATTTTAACAAAGCCCGTATCAAAAAATAATGAAAGTAATGACTTAGAGTAAATGAAAAGTGTAGAGTGTAGCTAAGTAATGAAAGAAGGTAGTAAGGAAAGAACACACCGGATTTATAGTGGTTTGGTCATTATGACCTACGTCCACTTCTGATTCCTCCTTTGTCGAGATCACCGACGTCCACTAATGGTCTTCCTTCAATAGGGAAGACCAACCATCACTTTACAAAGCTTTCTCCTTTTCATAAGTTTAGGAGACAACCCTTACAAGCCTCATACCTCTTCTCTAATGATTACAAAGCTGAAAAAAGAGGAGGACTCTTAGCAATTTGACAACACTTTTACACCCTAACACTTTAAGATTTTTTCACACTTTTCTGCTCTTTTTGTTACACTTTCATGTAGAAAGGAGTAGGGTATTTATAGGCCCCAATAACTTCAAAATTGGAGCAAAAAAGTGTCTCATCCCAGATTTCTGAGGTATTAGCTGTACTATCATCATTACTGGGCAGTACCACCGCTTGACACTTTGACACTGGGCAGTACCACCGCCCAGTCTGACGGTACTACCGCTTGATAGAGACTCGAGATTGGGCTCTAGCGGTATCACTACTTGATAGGGCGATACCATCGCTTGGCAACATTAATTATCGATGGTACCATAGCCTAGTCTGGTCGGTACCATCGCCCAGACCACCTGGGAGGCTGAGCCTCAAGCGGTTCCACCACCCACCCTAGGTAGTGCCACCGCTTGGCAAGGCTCCAAGTGGCCGAGTAGGCCTTTCATTCGGCCCAACTCAGTCCTAAATCAGGCCCAATTGGCCCCTAACTGAGTTAGTGGAATTACCTCCTAATCCTAACTCAATCTAAGTTCTAACTATGATAATTAAGGTATTAACTAAGCAATCTTTATCTGGTATGTCAATTATTCTTCCGATGAAGTCTCGACGAACTTCTAGTGAACTCTCAGCATGCTTTTGGCGAACTCTTGATGAACTCTCGACGAACTCTCGATAAACTCTCGATGAGCTTCTGATGAACTCTTGGTGAGCTCCCGACGAACTCTCGACGAACTCCCGATGAACTCTCGACAAACTCTCGATGAACTCTCAGCAAGCTTCCAACATATCATCCGAATCTTTGGCGTATCATCCGATCTTTGACTCCAGCCCAACATTTGCTTTATGTATTATTCATTATCATAGTTAAACCTGTAACACTTATCTCAACATATGGATTAGATCAATAATTTATCAATTGATTTCATCATCAAATCCGAGATTCAACAATCTCCCTCTTTTTGATAATGACAACCAATTGATGATGGAGGTAACCTTAACTCCCCTTATCAATATGTCATATTAAGTTAACCAAACTTGAATTCAAAAGGAATCATGACCTTTGAATTCAAGTGAAACAATTTCGATCACAAGGATCGAGTATAATATATTAAATCAAAATTTCATATGTTTGTGCATCATTACATTTTATCCTCACTTCATGCATGATACCAAAAATAAATCAATATCACTTTGCGCATATGATACTAAAGCATTCATGATACATCATTTTGGGCATATCACACATGATACTAAAGCATTCATGATACATTATTTTGGGCAGATCATATATAATGTGAAGATATTAAAATTTTAAGCATTTATCACTTCATACATTAAATCAACATTTTGATTATGATACTAATCATCATTTTATGATACTAAACATTCATCATTTCTCATGCTTAAATCAACATTTTGATCATGAGACCAATCATCATTTCATGATACCAAACATTCATCATTTCTCATGCTTAAATCAACATTTTGATACCAATCATCATTTCTCCCCCTTTGTCATCAACAAAAAGGAGAATCATTCAATAATGCAAGTATTTAAAAATTATTGAAGTAAGTTTTACACCAATTTATCCAAGCTAGCAAAAAATGAGAAGTTAAGCAAAAACTTTGCATGATAGCTACTTTTGCTTTTTGAAATGGGTAAGATAGTATTTTTGCTTTAGATGTGCAAGAGCTTTTTGGTTCTTCTTGAGATGTACAAGCTTTTTTCTCCCTTTGTGATAAAAATAAGAAGAAGAGCAATGGAGGAATTCATTCTCTATGAAAAATCAAGAACCAAATTCATGAAAGTTAAGTTTCATTGAAACAAGCTTCCACTGTAGCAAAGAGGATTCATCGTAAAGGATCAAGATGTCCAGAAAAAAAAAAATCAAATCCCTATTCTTGCAAATGATTATCACATACTAAATGTCCATGGATAAAAATTCTTCTTTCGTAAGTAGAGTGAGGAAGAATTTATGAGAAAGGATCATCAAATGAAGGATCAAAAATCCATGAATAAAAATTCATAAATCAAATCCCTTTTCTTGTAAATATAAGGAAGAAGGATTCATAGGAATTGATAAAAGATCAAGTCATTAATCAAAAATCCATGAATCAAGGCTCTTCTTTTACAAATAGGAGGAAGGACTCATGATCATCACATGAAAAATAAGGCATCAAGTTGTAAATACCAAAAGTCCATGAGTTAGAATCTTTTCTTTTATAAATATCATGAGAAAGAAAAATTGATCTCGATTTAAAAAGAAAACTCAAGTTATGAAAAACCAAGAAATTCAAAAAATGTATCAAGGAATTTATGCATTCAAAAGATTTATCATGCCTAATTTTTAGAGTGTGGCATGCATTATACCATCATCAAGAAGTGCATCATAATATTGAAAAACACATAATGTCAAAAGGTATATCATAGAATATAAGAAGTATAGTATATTAAAGAGTACAACTCATCATGGTACTTTTTAGTTCCCTACTCTCTTTTATTAGTAAAAGGAAATACATAACCTATTCAAGTGGTGGTAAATCAAAATACTTAAATAAAGTATTAAGTTGCCGATAAATTTACTACATCTCGGTTAAGATATGATCTTGACGTAGTTCAATTTGATTTAGTCGAGTCACAATTGAATCGACATATGAGGAGGGTGCTTGCTCTATTAGAGGTGCTGCCTCAAAGGGACTGATAGGAGGAGAATGACTTTCCCTATATAGGTGTTTTTAGTTCTGGTTCAAGTGGGGGAGGTTCAGTACTCTTGTATAATCTAGTCCAAATTTCGTTTCTTACTATACATCTTAATCTCCTTAATAGATTTCTATTGATACCATTGAATCGATCTAGTTTTAAGGTTTCTTCATTAGGTGGAATAACTATGTCATGGGTATGCATTAGTCTAGTAATTAAACTACCATATGGAAGCATCATAACTTTTGTGGATAGATCAATCATGTTTTATCGTATTAGATATCCAAAGCAATTTTCTGTCCTACCATAATCCAATATATTATTCCTAATTTTATTTGACTGACTTCATCATGATGATATTATTTTGGAAGTAGAATACTTATTACGATGTAATGAAGCAATTTTATGCTAAAGGGTAGTAAATGTTCACAACATTTTGGAACGATAGACAAATTTAGGTTACCAAAGATAGTGCCTAATGCCTTAGAATATGTAGCCCCAACTGATTCAATGTCTCATTGTCCTCTAAAGCAGCAACCTCTTCTTTTTTTAGGAATTTCTATAAGATTGCAAATTACACTATCCGTAATGGGTATGTGATGTCCTAGGAGATAAGTGGACACCCTATCATTTTCATCTATATGCAAGTTGTTAAAATTGTTGAATCTTAGATTTTGATGATAAAGTCAATTGTAAATTATTTGATCTAATCTATATGTTAAGAAAAGTGTGCAGGATTAACTACGATAGCAGGAAGATATAAAGCAGGTGTTGTACCGAAGTCAAGATCGAGATCTCATTGGGAGTTCGAGAGTTCGTCAGAAGTCCGAACGTTCGTTGGAAGTTTTATCGGAACCAACCGAGAAGTCCAGGAGCTTGCCCAAGAAGCTTATCGTAACTTGCCAAGAAGATTGTCGTAAAGTCCAAGAGCTTGCCAAGAGTCCACTGGAACATTATCGAGAGTTTGTCGGATGTTCGTCGAAAGTTCCCCGGAAGCTCACTAGAAGAGCAATTGACGCATAGGAACAAGAAGTGCTATAATTATATCTTAATTATCATAGTTAGATCATAAATTAAGTTAGGATTGGGAGGTAATCCCACTAACTTAATTAGGGGCCAATTGGGCCCTTAATAGGGCTGAATTGAGCCGAGTTAAGCAACCCATTCAGCACCTGAATTCTTCGGTGGCAGTGGCACCGCTCAGGAGATAATGTCCCAGGTTGTCTGGGTGGTGGTACTACCCAAACTAGGTGGTGGTACCACCGGCAATGAATGCTACCAACGGTGATACCGCCCAGTGTCAGACCAACGGCGATAGTACCGCCCAGTAACTACGGTGGTACCGCTAGTACTCCAAAATTTAAGGATATGACACTTTTTGGCTCCAATTTTGAAGCCATTGGGGCTTATAAAAACTCCATCCTTTTCTACATGAAAGGGCACGAAAGTATTAAACATCTTCTTGAATCTCTGGGGTATTAAGTGTTGTAAAAGTTAGAAAGAGTCCTATCCCTCTCTTAGCTTTGTAAACATCCAAGAAAGAGGAGTGAGGTTTGTAAGGGTTATCTCCTAAACCCGGGAAAAGGAGAAAGCACTGTAAAGAGGTGTTTGGTCTTCACCTATTGAAAGAAGGCCTTTAGTGGATGCCGGTGACCTCGACGGATGAGGAATCCGAAAGTGGATGTAGGTCACATCGACTGAACCACTCTAAATTCTGGTTTACTTTTCATTTGTGCAATTTACATTACTACAAACCTCCTTAATCTTCTCTTTGTACTTTTATGAAAGCTTTCAAATTTAATTTCTCTCCGGATTGAATCGAAACTATTTTCGTCGGAATTTGTTTTAATTGAAACGAAGATACTTGAAATCGGGAAAGTTTTCCACTGCACTAATTCACCCCCCCTCTTAGTGCTATTCTTGATCCTAACAGTTGGTATCAGATCAAGTTTCACTCTCATTTGGTTTTAAACTCAAGAGAAATAGCATTTGCCGGCAACCAAGAGGGTCATTCAATTATACATCCGCCCATGTTCAATAGGACGGATTACATATATTAGAAGACTAGAATGAAGATCTTCTTAATTTTAATGGATTTCGAATTATGGAATATTATAGAAAATGGGTTTCAAAAGTTATCTCTTCCAATGAACGATTGGAATGAATTGGAGAAGAAGACTTTCACTTTAAACGCAAAGGTTATGAATGTCTTGTTTTGTGCTTTAGATAAAAACAAGTTCAATCGTGTATCTATTTGTGAAACTGCGTTTGATATTTGGCATACACTCGAAGTGACTCATGAATGCACCAATAGAGTGAAGGAATTAAAAATTAATCTTTTAGTGCACACTTATGAGTTGTTTCGGATAAAATCGAGTGAGACCATTAGAGATATGTACACCAGATTTACGGATGTCGTCAATGGTCTAAAAGGACTTAGTAAAAGTTTCTCGGATTTTGAACTTGTTAATAAAATTTTAAGATTCCTTCTAAAGAGTTGGGAACCTAAAGTCACGGTCATTCAAAAGGTCAAAGATTTAAATAACTTTCCTCTCGAAGAACTAATCGGGTCACTAATGTCCTATGAGATGACTTATAATACTCATAAGGGCTTGAGAATAACCTTCCAAAGAACAAGAAGGATATAGCTCTAAGAACTCAAGAAGACCACTTGAAAGAAAATTCAAGTGATGAGGACTTTGATGAAGACTTAGCACTCATAACAAAAAGGTTCAAAAAATTTATAAAAAGAAATAAATTTAAAAGTGATACTAAAAATAAAATTGGACCTAAGAAAGAACAAGTGATATGCTATGAATGCAAGAAGCTGAGACATTACAAGAGCGAATGTCCCCAAGCAAAGAAGAGACAACCAAAGAAGGAGAAGGCTCTTAAAGCAATGTGGGATGACTCAAGTTCATCCAAAGAAGAATAGCTAACTAACACCGAGCAAGTTGCTCACTAAGCACTAATGACTATTGGAGATGAGGTAACAAGTTCATTAGATGAAAATTTATTTTTCGATGAGCTTTTAAGTGCATTTCATGAATTATTTGATGAATGTAGAACCTTGAGTAAAAAGTATAACTCTTTAAAAAAGGAATATGCCTCTCTTATTAGCAATTTTGATAGACTAAAATTGAGCATGATGATAGTTTAGCTCCATGCATAAAATGTCATGAAGTAGAAATACTTAGAAAGGAAAACTTGCTACGCAAAAAAACCTTTAAAAAATTTGAGGTTGGTAGCAAGTCCTTGAACATGATCCTTGTCAACAAGGGTCACATTCATAGAAAAGGCAGAATTGGATTTATGAGTAGCTCTCATCAAAATCTAACCACCTTTGTTAAAGGCCCTACTTTACATGTTTCACCCCAAAATAAATGTAAATTTTGATATAAATTTGGACATATAGCTTATCATTGTCCATTTAAGAAATATAGTTCATAAAAATTGATTTGGGTTCCTAAAAGAACCTCAAATGACTCAATGCAACATGATAAGCTATATAGATCAATTTTTGAGGCACCCAAGGTCAAATGGGTACCTAAAAATCATCCTTTTTTGTAGAAACGTTTACTATCACAAGCTAAGAGCAAGAGATGGTACCTTGATAGTGGATGCTCAAGGCATATGACCGGAGATTTGTCTCAATTTTCTAAGCTTACTAGCATAGACGAAGGATATGTCACCTTCGGAGACAACAACAAGGGTAAAATCATTGGCAAAGGAACCATAGATAACAAATTCACCTTTTCTATTGAAGATGTGTTATTAGTTGATAACTTAAAGCATAACCTTTTGAGCATTAGTCAATTGTGTGATAAAGGATACATCATTAGATTTGAGTCCAATGCTTGGATTATTGAAAAATCATACAAAAATACATCTATAATTGCTCTAAAACAAAATAATGTATACACTATCGACATTAATGATCTTTATAATAAAATATTTTTTCGATTTTGAATGATAATGCTTAGCTTTGGCATAGGAGGTTAGGTGATGCAAGCATGAAACCAATCTCTCAAATTTCATCTAAAGAACTTGTGAGAGAAATTTCTCATATTAAGTTCGTCAAAGATAATGTATGTGATGCATGTCAACTAGGAAAGCAAATAAAAAGTAGTTTCAAACCAAAGAACCAAATAAGCATCTCTAGGCCATTGCAATTAATCCATATGGACTTATTCAGACCAATCGCTACATCAAGCCTAGGAGGAAGCAAATACGCATTTGTCATCGTGGATGATTATAGTAGATACACATGGACTTACTTTTTGGCACACAAAAGTGATTGCTTTAGGTATTTCTCTAAGTTTTGTAAACTTGTTCAAAATGAAAAGGGTTTTATGATTTCATCAATTCGGAGTGATCACGATGGTGAATTTCAAAATCATGATTTCTAAGAATTTTGTAAATCTAATGGATACAACCATAATTTCTCTACTCCAAGAAATCCTCAACAAAATGGAGTAGTAGAAAGAAAAAAATAGAAACTTACAAGAAATGACTAGAACCATGTTAAACGAACATAACTTACCCAAATATTTTTGGGCCAAAGCCGTAAATACGACGTGCTATGTCATGAATAGAGTTCTAGTATGACCATTACTCGCCAAAACTCGTTATGAGTTGTGGAACAATAAAAAACCCAATATTTTATATTTTAAAGTTTTTGAGTGTAAGTGTTTTATCTTGAATGAAAAAGATGCCTTAGGAAAATTTGATGCAAAATCCGATGAAGGGATTTTTCTTGGCTATTCTTCTATTTCTAAAGCATTTTGTATCTTTAATAAAAGAACTTTAATTATAAAAGAGTCTATTCATGTTGTTTTCAATGAAGTTTCCGAAGTTAAGAAAAATAATTTTAATGATGATGTTAATTTTGATGCTTTGAATTTAAATGAAACCCCTTCTCCATCTAGTAACTTAGATGCATCTTCTTCCGAAACATCCTTACCCAAGGAGTGGAAGTATATAGATGCTCATCTTAAGGATCTAATCGTAGGAGATATATCAAAAAGGATTCAAACTCGTTCTTCTCTTAAGAATTTTTGTGTCAACGCTACTTTTCTCTCCCAAATTGAACCAAAATGCATTGACAAGGCTTTGAAAAATGATTCATGGGTTATCGCAATGCAAAAAGAGTTGAATCAATTTGAGAGAAATGAGGTATAGAAGCTTGTTCCTAGGCCAAATAATCATTTAGTTATTGGTACTAAATGAGTATTTAGAAACAAGCAAGATGAATTTGGTATCATGGTTCGAAATAAGGCTAGATTAGTGGCCAAAGGTTTCAACCAAGAAGAAGGTATCAATTTTGAAGAAACCTTCGCTCTTGTGACACAATTAGAAAGCATAAGGATGATCCTTGCCTATGCTAGTAGTAACAATTTTAAGTTATTTCAAATCGATGTTAAAAGTACTTTTCTTAATGGCTTTATTTCCGAAGAAGTTTATGTTGAACAACCTCCCAGATTTGAGAATAATAATCTCCCTACTCATGTGTTTAAATTAACTAAAGCTCTGGATTGAAACAAGCCCCAAGGGCTTGGTATGAGAGACTCAGTTCATTTCTTATCGAAAATAATTTCTCTAAAGGCAAGGTCGATACTACATTGCTTATCAAAAAATTTAAAAATAATTTTTTTATTATTCAAATTTATGTTGATGATATTATTTTTAGTTCCACGAATGAATCTCTATGTGAATCATTTGCTAAAAGTATGAGTCTTGAATTTGAAATGAGTTTGATGGGGGAATTAACTTTCTTTTTAGGCTTACAAATCAAATAACTAAGTAATAATATTTTTCTTAGTCAAACAAAATATGCTTTAGATTTGCTAAAAATGTTTAATATGGATAGCTCAAAGGCTATCAATACTCCTATGAAATACCTCCACTAAGTTAGACATTGATGAAAGTGGAGAAAGCTTTAATCAAAAAGCTAATAGGGATATGATGGGAAGTTTACTGTACCTCACCATAACTAGACCAGATATCATGTTTAGTGTAGGACTTTGTGCTAGGTTTCAATCTAATCCTAAGATATCTTATCTTAAAGCAGTTAAGAGAATTCTTAGATATCTTAAAGGTACCACTAATCTAGAATTATGATATCCAAAATTCGAGAACTTTGAACTAATTGCTTACGCTGATACGGATTTTGCTAGATGTAGATTAGATAAAAAAAGCACATTTGGAACATATCAATTTTTAGAATACGTACTTGTTTCTTAGTCTTCCAAAAAAACAAAACTCGATTGCACTATCTACAACCGAAGCTGAGTACATTGCAGCTAGTGCATGTTGTGCACAAGTTGTGTGGATGAAAAACACTTTAGAGGATTATAAGATTCATCTTAAAAACATTCCCATAAAATGTGATAACACAAGTGCAATATGTTTAACAAAAAATCTCATTCAACACTCTAGAACTAAACATATTGATATTAGACATCACTTTATACAAGATCATGTTAATAATCATGATGTAATCCTAGAGTTTATTGATATGAAATATCAATTAGCTGATATTTATACAAAGCCTTTAAGTAAAAAATAATTTGATTTTATTAGAAGAGAATTAAGAATGTTAATTTGTCCGAATGCATGAATTTGTTAAATTTTATTTTCGGACTTTCTTGATTTTTTGGATCACTCACTTAAATCATGATCTTATAGTATGCGCAATGAGCCATATGCATTTTCCCATACGAGTTTTATATGAAGTTTGAGTATGAATCTTCTCCTCTTATGATGCGAATTTTACATGATGATGTAAATAAGGTTGTGTGCTTCATGATAATAAAATGCTTACTTCGATGTTATAACTCTTACTTTGATGTCAAAACTATGTGTTGAAAATTTTATAATGTTGTGATCTCTTTATCATATAAATGATGCATTATCAAATTCTTAATATTGTGAACTTTTGAATTATATAATGCAATAATGATATTTCATTCAAAGAGTAATGAAAGGCTATGCCGAAATATTTTATCATACATAAAGTGATTGTGTATTTAAATATCTTGATGTTTGATATATGGAAGTCATTGACAAATGTATCTCTCACGGATTTCACTCTTATGAATTTTTAATGAGAAATGGATTTGATGTAATACTCTTCTCACTATAAAGTTTTATTCGTGAATTTCTCTTTCATATGATACTCCTCTCCCATGAATTCTTCCTTATTCGTCTCATGCAAGATAAATTTTAGGAATTCCAATGGATATCTTAATCCTTGAAAGATGAATTTTTGTGTGTGATAATTACTTGCAAGATTGGGGATTTGATTTCATATGAATATCTCGATCCTTTTCATTAATTCATTCTTTTTGTCAAAATGAAAGCATGTTTTAACGAAAACTTATTTATCATTTTTGACTTGATTTAAATCATTTCATAAATTTAGTTCTTAATGGATTTCCCCCTTACCTTCTTTCCTCTTCTTCATGCAAAATTATGATGACAAAGGAGGAGAAGTTGATGGAATCTATCGCTTTAATGTTGATAACATTTAATGATGAGAACTTTTTGAGTGTGAAATTTGCTTGAATTTTTTTTACCACACTTGCATTGTTGAATTGTTCTCCTTTTTGTTGATGACAAAGGGGGAGAAATAATACCAAATTATGGCAAATTGATGACAAATGTATGCAATATATTTCATCATATATACTTGAAATATTTTCTTGATAAAATGATAAGATATCTAGAGCTTAACTTGTTATTTTACAATTGATATATTGCCATAAAATGATGAATTACTATCTTTGTCATCTTTTATATTTGAAATATCATACTTGAAAATGGATGTCATGCCTTGACATCATTTTGATAAATACTTAGCATCGTATTTTGAGAATGTTAGATCATGATAGGAATCATGATATACATATTGATAAGTTTAATGAACTTATCTTATCAGTTTGTTTCTTGAATTCAAAGGCCTTGAATTCAAGAATATCTTTTCTCAAGTATGGCATATAGATAGAGGGAGTTAAGGTTAATTCCATCATTAATTGATTATCATCATAAAAAAGGGGGAGATTGTTGAATCTTGAATTTTGATGATGAAGTCAATTGTAAATTGTTTGATCTAATCCATATGTTGAGAAAAGTATGTAGGATTAACTACGATAGCAGTAAGACATAAAGCAGGTGTTGTGTCAGAGTCAAGATCGAGATCTCATTAGGAGTTTGAGAGTTCGTCGGAAGTCCGGACGTTCGTTAGAAGTTCTGTTGGAACTAATCGAGAAGTCCAGGAGCTTACCAAAGAAGCTCATCGGAACTCGCCAAGAAGATTGTCGTAAAGTCTAGGAGCTTGCCGGGAGTCCATCGGAACATTGCCAAGAGTTCATCGGATGTTCGCTGGAAGTTTGTCGGAAGAGCAATTGACGCAAAGGAACAAAAAGTGATATGATTATGTCTTAATTATCATAGGTAGATCATAAATTAAGTTAGGACTGGAAGGTAATCCTACTAACTTAATTAGGGACTAACTAGGCCCTTAACAGGGCTGAATTGGGCCGAATTGAGTAGCCCATTCAGCACTTGAATTCTTGGCCGGCGGTGGCACCACTTGGTACACAGTGTCCCAGGTTATCTGGGCAATGGTACCGCCCAGACTGGGCAGTGGTACTGTCGGTAGTGAATGCTGCCAGCGGTGGTACCACCCTTGTTAGGCGGTGGTACCGCCTAGTGTCAGACCAACGATGGTAGTACCGCCCAATAATGGTGATGGTACTGCCAGTACTCGGAAATCCGAGGATGTAACACTTTTTGACTCCAATTTTAAAGCCATTGGGGCCTATACAAACATCACCCTTTTTTGCATGAAAGGGTACGAAAGTGTTAAACATCTTCTTGAATCTCTGGGGTGTTAAGTATTGTAAAAGTTAGAAAGAGTCCTCCCCTCCCTCTCTTAGCTTTGTAAACATCCAAGAAAGAGGAGTGAGGCTTATAAAGGTTATCTCCTAAACCTGGAAAAAGAAGAAAGAACTGTAAAGAGGTATTTGGTCTTCACATATTGAAGAAAGACCTTTAGTGGATGCCGATGACCTCGATGGAAGAGGAATCCAAAAGTGGATATAGGTCACATCGACTGAACCACTCTAAATTCTAGTTTGCTTTTCATTTGTGCAATTTACATTACTGTAAACCTCCTTAATCTTCTCTTTGTACTTTTACGAAAGCTTTCAAATTCAATTTCTCTTCGAAATGGATTGAATCGAAACTATTTTCATCGGAATCGGTTTTAATCGAAATGAAGATACTTGAAATCAGAAAAGTTTTTCGCTGCACTAATTCACACACCCTCTTAGTGCTACTTTTGATCCTAACAAAAATAGCCGAACAAGTCTTGGGTAAATGGGTTCACTCATTTGAAGAATCGAAAGGACATTCAAGTTAACAAACCATTGAATTGGTTCCAAATTACTCAATTATTCAAAATCTACATATTTTCCCTTGTGTACACTTATAGACTTAAAGGTTAGGAATTTAAGAACATGTTTAGGGGAATCAAAGAGTCTGGAATTATAGGTTTCATCTAATCTCCTCTTTCCTTTGTCCCTTAAGGATTTTTTATATGTCATGAAACTACACATATTATCAATAAGAGAACTATATATAAGAATCAAGATCTATCAATGAATTGAGAGAAAGGTTTTGAGGATTACTCTTGTAGTGATCTCTTGGAAAGTTGAGATTGATCCTTAGATTTGCAAAGGATAAAGGTTTTCTTAAGTTTCTAGAGGGAAAGTAAGAGGAATGAGGGGTGTGGAGAGGTTTAAAGGGGTGTAGAGAGAGTTGGGGCAGTTCTACCACCAGCCATAACTTGGGTTTTTATAGGGCAGAGTTGCGGGCGGTGGTATCGCCAGTTGGGCGATGCTACCACCTACAACTAGTGTGTACTAGCGGTGCTACTACCAGTCTAGCGATGCCACCACCAGTGCACTATTTTCCTCAAGCTGTTTGTTTTCTTTGTTTAGCATTATTACTTTTCTTTTGAGATGCAACAAGCAAGTACTCTTGCCTCCTTTTTTCTTAGATAAGCAAGATCACAATCATTATGTGGTGCAAACACTTATTTACGTAAATATCATATCAAGTCATTTCATGAAACGAAGTTTGACTTTTGTAAATAGAAGGAAAAAGAATTCTTATTGAAATGATCTACCAATGATCCATGAATCAGATTTCTTGTTTTGTGAATTGTAAATAGAGGGAATAAAAGTAAACGATCTCAAAAAAGAAGACTCAATATTCAAAAGTCAAAAAATCTGAAAAATATAAAAGAGGAACTCATGCATAAGAATTCTCAAGAATAACCATTATTCATTTGGATAATTTTCCTCAGTAAAAAAAACATAAGAGATCAAATAATCATTACATTATTAAATCATCAAGCATAATTTTATTAAATATAAAGCATCTTCGATTAAAATTATTTTGTTACCGATAGTTCTAATTCTAATGATATTTCCTTTATTGTTTTGGCTAGAGAGTTTTATGAAGTATTTTGAATCTCAGGTCATAAGCCTTGAGTATCCACTATCAAGGTATCATCTCTTGCTCCTAGCTTATGATTGTAAATATATTTACAAGAAAGGGAGTTTTCTTTTAGATACCAGTTTTACCTTGGGTTCCTGATCTACCTAACTTATCATTTTACATTGTGTCATTTAAGATTCCTTTAGGGACTTAAATTAACTTATGTGGACTATATCTTTTAAAAGGATATTTATGAACATAATGTCCAAATTTACAATAAAAGTTGCATTCGTTTCGGGATGAAACATGTAAGGTTGGGCCTTTAACAAAAATGGCTGGCTTTTGGTGAGTGTTACTCACAAAGTTGATTCCATCTCTTCTATAAACATAATCCTTTTTTGCAAGGATCATATTTAAGGATTTGCTTCCTATTTCAAATTTTTTTAAGGTTTCACGTAGTAGCAAATTCTCTCTTTTAAGCATCTCTAATTCTTCTCATACAAGGAGGCGATATTTTATTTTCATGCTCAATGTTCAATATATTGAATTCACTAACAAGAGAGACATGCTCCTTTTTTAATAATTTATACTTTTTGCTAATTATTTTACATTCATCAAATAAATCATGAAAAGTATTTAATAATTCATCAAAAGATGAATGAGCTTCGATTGAGTTACTTACCATATCGCCAAGTGCCATTAAATTGCAGTTAGCAACTTCTTTGTTGGTTGGCTCCTTATCTTCGGATGCGCTCGAATTGTCCCAAGTATCTTTTAGTGCTTTCTTCTTCTTCGATTGCTTCTTCTTCACTTGGAGACATTCACTTTTGAAGTACCATAGCTTCTTGCATTCATAGCAAATTATTTGGTCCCTTTTAAGTTCAATTTTATTTTTAATGTCATGTTTAGTTTTGTTCTTTTTTATGAATTTTTTAAAATTTCTTGTTAGAAGTGTCAAGTTATCATCATCATCATCATCATCATCATCATCATCATCATCATCACTTAAGTTTTTTCTCAAGTGGTCTTCTTGAGTTTAAAGTGTCAAATCCTTCTTGTTCTTTAGAAGGTTGTGTTGGGATCAGGTGAATTAGTGTAGCGGATAAAAAGTTTGGTTTTGAAAATCTTCGAACGATATAAACTCGATATTAGAAATATATTTAACTTGAAAGCATTCGTAAGAGTATAATGAAAAAGTAAAGCAAGTAAGGTAGTTTGCAGTAAAGGTAAATTGCACAAATAGAAATGCAAACCAAGTTTTATAGTGGTTCGGTCGTTATAACCTACATCCACTCCCGATTCCTCTTCCATCGAGGCCACCGGCATCCACTAACGATCTTCTTTCAATGGGCGAAGATCAACTACCCCTTTACACCCTTCTTCTCCTTTTCATAGGTTTGAGAGATAACCTTTTACAAGCGTTCACTCCTCTCTAAACATAATTCTAAACTTTAGAACTAGAGGAGGGGATCTCTCAAGTGATTACTACAGTGTTTTTCCACTTTTAAGTTCTCTGTGCTTTTGTTTGTTAACTAGAGATGAGAAGAGTATTTATAGTCTTCAAATGGATTCAAACTTGGAGCCGAAACTAGTCTCATCCTGGGTCTTCTGGGTACTAGCGGTATAACCGCCAGTGCTGGGCGATACTACTGCATGTAGCACTGACACTAGGCGGTACCATCACTTGACATAGTCTTGGAGATTATGCCACTGACGGTTCCACCTGTTGGGTCACTATTTGGGCATTTCACTTGGCCTAACATAGCCCAAACTTTGGCCCAATTGGCCCCTAATTGAGTTGACACAATTCTAACCCAATTACACCTAAAGCCTACTTCGATCTAGATAATTATTATAAAGCTAAATCAAATATTGTCTGACATGTCATTGGTTCATCTATGCCTTGTCCGATTCTTTGGTGCATCATCCTCTCTTGTGGCCTATTGCTCAATCGGCCAGTTGACCTCCGCAACTCCAATTTCCTTGGCACAATTTCTGCTCTTCTTAGCTCGAAGCCTTCTACTGATACGTCGACCGATCCTCCGACTTGACGTCTAATCTTCTAACATGTTTCACTTTGACCCAACATGATTCTTCCTGCTTTAATTGTCTCTCCCTGATCGAAGCTTCCTGTGTCACTCAAAACATAGATCAGATCACAAACACATCAATTGATTTCATTATCAAAATTTGAGATTCAACAATCTCTCCCTTTTTTATGATGACAACCAATTTGATGATAAAGTTTAAATTAAACTCCCCCTATCAATATACCATATTGATAGAGTCTTTAAATTAAAAAAATTATAAGTATTTCACCATTGTATACATCATGAATATTAAAAGATTTAATTAATTATATCATTGCATGCAACATAAACTCATGTATAATCAAAATATCCAAGTACATCATCCCATGCATGATTGTCATCATGACTTATCCCCCTTTGTTATCAACAAAAAGGAGAAGTGCAACTATCAAGTTTTAGATATATGAAAGCTTAGCAATTTAGTAAATTTTTCATCACTTTAGAATATGCAAGCTAGTGAGTTCTTTCTTCTCTTTTGAGAAGTGCAAGCTAGCAATTTTTTGCTCCCTTTGTAATATGCAAGCTAGCAAATTTAGCAGGTTTATACATTTTAGAATATGCAAGCTAGTAAATTTTACATCATTTTAGAATATGCAAGCTAACAAATTTTTGAGATGTTGATGCACCATGAGTATTGCCTCTCTTGAGATATACAAGATAGCACTTCTTGCTTCTCTTTTGAGATGAGCAAACTAGCAAGTTTTGCCTCTCTTTGCGATGTATAAGTTAGCAATTTTTGCTTCCTTTTGAAATGTGTAAGCTAGTAATTTTTCTCCCTCTTTGACATTGTCAAAAAGAAGGAAAAATATAATGTTGTAATTTTTTTCTCTTTACATCAATTTTCAAATCATGACAAAGATAAATGATCATTCTTATTTCAATATGGCATATTAAAATAAGGTATCATTTTAGAAAATGATAATTGTTGACTTTCACATCATTTCATCAAAAAATCATAGTATTGTATGCATCGTTCCAAATCAAATGATTTACATAAAGAAAATATCAAGTTTTGATTCCTAGAATTTAAGATCATAATTTTAATAATGCTTTTTTTAATATATAGCAAGTAGAATCATAGAAGAACAATGAAAAATCTTGATTCATATAAAGAAAATCTCAACTTATCACAATTTGATAAATATTCTCTTAAAAGAGTGAATCATATGTGCATCAAAAAAGATGTTTTATGTTGAATATATCACAAGTCATAAATACGATAAATGATTTAGTTTGATATATCATTTTATTAGTAAAATGAGTCATATGAAAATAAATCCAAAATCATCATCAAAATCACTTTTCAAAAAATTCAATGAAGGCAACATAGATAAATTCACACAAGAGCTTGATTCATGCATAATGTCTTAATTCATCATGAATCATAAAAAATTTAGAATATCAAGTGAAGGAATCATGGTTCTTGTGACAAAAAGATTGTTGATTCGTGCATTTAAACCATTATTGCTTCAACTCATCATGCATAATTTCAAAATGTAAAATCATCAAACATGATATAAACACTTATTTTTAAAACATTCATCATTGTTTTCAACTCATTCAATTTATCAAATCAACAAAGTCGCTTTCAAGAGAAATAAAAAGGTTTATCGATCTCTTGAAATGTTAGTGATTTGCTTTCTCCCCTTTGTCATTGTAAATAAAAAAGAAGAGGGGAATAATACATAACAAAACCCAAGTCATTAATTATCAAGATGTCAAGTAGCATATCATGGTTTATTAGGATAAGTCTCCTTTTTAGTGAATAGCAAAAGGAATTGTAGGAGAACAAAGTACGGAAAATCTTGATTTATCAAAAACTTTTAAGTTGTAATCAAAAGAACATTCATGATTCATTTGGATAATTTTTTTCTTTAGTAAATGACAAAATGAAACATAGGAGAAAAAGATCTCAATTCATGCATATGAAATCTTCAATCATCAAGATTATGATTTGGACAAAACTCATTCAAATCTAAATCATCAAAATCACTTTAATAGTTCAAGAATAGATTCATTAATCTCTTTTTGAAAAATAGATAAGAAATTTTCAAGAAAAATGCTTTCCTCTTTTTAGTTGTTTCAATTTAAGTGATTTGATTTCTTAAAAGCATGCCTAAGTTTTTATTTTTTATTTTTATATAAAAACCATGCATCATGTTTGAAAGACAAAGACAAGATTTATTACAAAAATCATCAAGACTTCAAATCCTTATGCATAATATAAAATCATCAAGCATGATACCAAATCTTTTAATATTTTCATTACTTCTTACATCTGCATTAACAAACATTATTTCATTAGGCATAAAATATTTTTAATTAAAATCAAAATCAAAAAGTAATATGAAAATCATCAAGATATACATTATTGCTTCTTAAAAACATACATAGGATTAATCTTATTAGGTGTACAAGCATTAGATTTAGATCTAACATTTTGTTCCTTTATCATAAAGAAATGTAATTGTCGTGATCAATTTTTTTATTTTTTAAAAATATTAGAAAGAAAAGGATGATATTTTTATATTTTTTTTACTAACTAATTTTAAAACAACTCATGAAAAGCATCAAGTTATTTTAAAATAAACTAAAGGGGTTTTGGTTACCTCATCGTTGAAAGCCATTAAGGCATGGTTCGCTACCTTATCTTTGTTGGTTTACTTCTCATCTTCGGATGAGCTCGATTCTGTTGAATCTCGGATTTTGATGATGAAGTCAATTGTCATTTGTTATTTAATCTATATGTTGAGATAAGTGTGCAGGATTAACTACGATGAAAGTGAGACATGCAGCAGGAGTTGCGTCGGAGTCAAGACAATGATCACGTTGGGAGTTCGAGAGTTCGACGGAAGTTCGGACAGTCGTCAGAAGTTCTGCGGGAACAAATTCGAGAAGTCCATAAGCTTGCCAAAGAAGCTCGTCGGAACTCGCCAAGTGAATCGTCGCAAGTCCAGGAGTTTGCTGGAAGTCCGCAGGAGCATCACCGAGGGTTCATCAGATGATCGACGGAAGTTCGCCGGAAGCTCACCGGAAGAAGCGATTGATGCACCGGAGCAAGTTGCAGTAAATGTCTTAGGAAAAAACATAGTTAGCACATTGATTAAGTTGGAAATGGGAGGTGATCCCATTAACTTAATCTTGGGGCAATTGGGCCCCTGAAAAACCCAAATTGGGCCGAATGGATCAACCCATTCGGACCCTGATTTCTGCTAGGCGGTTGAACCGCCCAACGCAGGAGGTTACACCGCCTGGGCTCAGTCTCCAAGCGAGACTAGGAGGTGCAACCGCTCCAGCCAGGCGGTGGCACTGCTTGGGGCTCAGTCTCCGAGCGAGACTGGGTGGTGCAACCTCCCCTAACAGGAGGTGGCACCGCTTGAGCTCGGTCTTCGAGCTCTGCCAGGCGGTGCAACTGCCTCAGTCAGGAGGTGCAACCGCCTGAGCTCGGTCTTCGAGCTCTGTTAAGAGGTGCAACCACCCCTGATAGGAGGTAGCACCGCTTAGAGGCTTAGTCTTCGAGCTCTGCCAGGCGGTGCAACCGCTCCAGTCAGGAGGTGCAACCACCTAATCCCGGAATTCTGGGAATTGATAGTTTTGAGCTCCAAATTTGAACTGGGTTGGGGCCTATAAATACCCCACCCATTCAGCACTGAAAGGGTATGAACTTACACCGAAATCTTGATCTTTTATGTGATTCTTAGAGCTCAAAATTGTTGTAAAGGCCAAAAGTTCTTCTCCCTCTGTTCTTCCAAGTTCTGAGTTGTAAAGAGAGGAGAGAAAATTCTGTAAGGGTTATCTCCTAAGCCCGTCAAAAGGAGTGAAACTGTAAAAGGGTGGTTGGCCATCGCCTATTGAAGGAAGGCCTCTAGTTGACGTCGGTGACCTCGTCGGTGGAGGAAGCCAAAAGTGGAGTAGGTCAAGATTGACCGAACCACTCTAAATCTCGGTTTGCATTTAATTTGAGCATCTTATCTTTACTGCAAACCTCCTCAATAGCTTACTGCCTTCTGTGTTTTTACGAACGTGTTTCAAAGTTCAGTGCTTTCCGAATCGGGGTTTAAAATGCAAATCAGTTTTATCGTATGAACGTCGTATTTCAGTTTGCGCTTACGTTCTGATTTCCATTATAACTGCAAACTACCTTTATATCTTTGCTTTAACTGCATCTCGCCTTATCTCAAGTTAAAGTGGTTTACGAATTAGCATTTATACCAAAATCGCTTTTATCGTACGAACGTCGTATTTCAGTTTGCGCTTATATTCTGATTTCCATCATAACTGCAAACTGCGTTCATATCTTTGCTGCATCTCTCCTAAAGTTGAAGTGATTTATGAATCAGCTTTCTTACCAAAATCACTTCTATCGAACGAAAGCAGTTTTCGATTTTAATCGCAGAAGGTTTTCCGCTGCACTAATTCACCCCCCCCCTCTTAGTGCTCTTGATCCTAACAATTGGTATCAGAGCAGGGTTAACTCTCTAACGGATTAAAACCCAAGAGAGATGGCATACGTCGAAAACCAAGAGGGCCATTCTATTACACGTCCACCCATGTTCAGTGGGACGGACTACACCTATTGGAAGACCCGAATGAGGATCTTTCTTATTTCTATGGATTTTGAACTTTGGAATCTTGTCGAAAACGGATTTTCGAAGCCTTCTCTTTCAGTAATCGATTGGAATGAATTGGAGAAGAAGGCTTTCGCTCTTAATGCAAAGGCTATGAATGCCTTATTTTGTGCACTTGATAAAAACGAGTTTAACCATGTTTCGACTTGTGAAACCGCATTTGATATTTGGCACACACTCGAAGTGACTCATGAAGGCACAAGTAGAGTGAAAGAGTCAAAAATCAATCTTCTGTTACATTCTTTCGAACTTTTCCGGATGAAACTGAGTGAAACCATTGGCGACATGTTTACCCGTTTCACGAATGTCGTCAACGGTCTAAAAGGACTCGGAAAAAGTTTTTCGGATTTTGAGCTCATAAATAAGATTCTAAGATCCCTTCCTAAGAGTTGGGATCCTAAAGTCACTGCTATTCAAGAGGCGAAAGATCTAAGCAACTTCCCTCTTGAAGAACTAATCGGGTCATTAATGACCTATGAGATGACTTGCAAAGCTCATAAAGAGCAAGAAGACATCCTTCCAAAGAACAGGAAGGATATGGCACTTAAAACTTCAGAAGGCCATTTGAGAGAAAACTCAAGTGATGAGGACTGTGATGATGACTTGGCACTTCTAACAAGAAAATTTAAAAAATTCATTAAAAGAAACAAGTTTAAGAATGACGTAAAAAATAAACTTGAACCCAAGAAGGACCAAGTTATTTGTTATGAGTGCAAAAAGCCGGGACACTACAAGAGTGATTATCCCCAAGCCAAAAAGAGAACATCAAAGAAGAAGGCGCTCAAAGCATTATGGGATGACTCGAGCGCGTCCGAAGAAGAGGAGTCCAACACTGAGCAAGTTGCTCACTACGCTTTAATGGCCATCGGAGAGGAGGTAACAAATTTAATAGATGCAGATTTATCATTTGATGAATTATTAAATGCCTTCCATGACTTATTTGATGAATGCAAGATTATTAGTAGAAAATATAAATTGCTAAAAAAGGAGCATGATAGTCTTACTTGTAATTTTGATAAGTTAAAAACTGAATATCATGATAGTTTAAGTTCATGCATAAAATGCCATGATCTAGAAACTCTCCAAAAGGAAAACTTGCTACTTAAGGACACCTTGAAGAAATTCGAGGTTGGTAGCAAGTCATTGAACATGATCCTTGCAAACAAGGGTCACGTTCCCAAAAGAAGTGGAATTGAATTTGTGAGAAGTCCTCACCAAAATCCAACCACCTTCATAAAAGACCCCATCTTACATGTTCGACACCAAAGCAAATGCAACTTTTATTGCAAATTTGGACACAAAACGCATTATTGTCCATTCAAGAAAATTAGTCCAAACAAATTAATTTGGGTTCCTAAAGGAACCATAATAAATTCTATACAACATGATAAATAATGTAGATCTATTTTTGAGGCACCCAAAAGCAAATGGGTACCTAAAAATCATCCTTTCCTGTAAAAACATAAAAAATTATAAGCTGGAGAAAGAAATAATATTCTGCTCCTTGGATTCTCGATATTCATGACCCAAGATCCAAAAAGAACTCGCAATGCTCTCTAGCCTAAATAACAGATGGAGATTAGAAATTTAAAATCACAAATGCGATTTAGATATAATCCTATTTGATTTTTCAGAATTAGAAATGCATGATTCTCAATTCACATATCCTCTGGATTTTCGAACCCATCAATTTCATCCGTTCATAACTTTCGAATCCAACTCTGTATCATGAACTGACTAAGTCTGTCATGAACTTGCAAAGCTTACCAACTTGAACAAACTGTCGCAAACATGTGTACGACATTGAGAGTATGCACGTTAAAAGATCTATCTTGATCGTGCAAAAGTTCTTGTCTTAAAATGAAAACTCTTACGTAATTACGTAAGTAAAGTTGATTGCTCTAAATGAAAATTCTTCTTAAGACAAAAACTCTCAAATCAGATCACACTGCGATCAGAACAAGTGCTCACTGCCTGCAGGCGGTGGCACCGCCCCAGCTGGAGGTAGCACCTCCGGCTGTCACGTGTTGTAAGCGGTTGCACCGCCCCAGCCAGAGGTGCAACCGCCCGCAACTCTGCCCTTTTTAACCCAAGCTAGGGCCGGCGGTGAAACCGATCTCAACTCACTCCCTTCCCCTCTCTACTCTTCCAAGGCTCCTCCATCCCCATTTCTCCCCTCATAGCATCCCGAATACCCCTCATTTCGGAGTAAAACATCAACAATCCTTCTCTCTCTTGAAGATCGCACTAAGGTATTCTCTAAGAAGTCCTTAAATTCTGTTTTTGATTCATTTACTCTTGCTCATCACTATTCTTCTAAATAACAGTAGTTATGGGATCTAGAAGATCCTTAAGGGACAAAGGGAAGAGGAGATTAGTGGAAGATTTTGATCTCACCCTTTTCGATTCAAAATACCATGCTGAAAAGTTTTCCTCTTTCGAACTTAGGAGTGTCAATAAGGGAAAATATGTAGATTTAAATGAACTAAGAGACTTAGAGATAATCCAATGGTTTGCAAACTTAGATCTACTCCCCATTTTGCAAATTAATGAACCCATTTATCCAAGACTTGTTAGATTGTTTTACAACAACATACAAATAGATGAAGAAGAAAGAATGTCTACCTATCTTTTAGGACAACACATCTCCATTACAGATAAATTCATTTGCGACATGATAGGCATTCCCATAAAAAGTAGAGGACTTTACTTTAGAGGATCATGGGATGATGAAACTGTTGGAACAACATATGTTGAAGCCTTAGGAACAATTTTTGCCAATCCCAACTTAGCATTTGTTCCTAAAAGTTGTGAACATCTACTGCCTCTAAACACTAAGGTACTTCATCATATCCTAACTAGCATCATTCTCCCTAAACAATACCATAATGATGAAGTAAGCCAATTAGAATTAGGAACTATGCATTTGATCATGAAAGAACATGACATCTGTTTTGGTTATCTTATCCAATAAAACATGTTAGAACTATCTAAGAAAGACATGATGCTCCCATATGGTGGTATAATCACTAGAATAATGAAAGCCTACGATATTCTAATACCACCGGAAGAAGAAGTAATAAAAGTAGATAGGTTTAGCATAATAAATAAAAATCTACTTCACCGATTAAGATGTTTTTATAGAAATGGTAACTGGGTTAGAATGCCAAGAAGAACCGATCCCCCTCAACCTGAACCAGAACCGGAAACACCAGTCTTTAGGGGTACCCAATTTCCTCCGATTTGTCCCTTTGAGGAAACACATCCATTTGAGCAAACTCATACATCATCTGTCGAAGATATTGGGATTCGGATGGACTGATTCGAACAAAGACAAGAATGGCTTGAACATCGACAAGATCAAATCCTATCTGAGCTGCAGCAAATTCATCGACAATTTGACTCTTTGTTTAGGCACTTTAATTTTCCACCTCATGAATGAGCTTGTATGAACACAAACATCTGTTGTTATTGTAAATTCCTTATGTTACTCACCATGATGGGCTTTGCCTTGATCCTTGATATGGTTACCTGATATATATATATATATATATATATATATATATATATATATATATATTTTTTTTTTTTTTTTTTTTTTTTTTTTTTTTTTTTTTTTTTTGAGCATATGCAAAGTTAAAAACATCTCTCATTGTTTATCTCGGATTTTACATTGAAACTAAATGTTTTGAAAACCTTGTGCCTTGATTTTCATGATAAATATAATTTGAGAAAGTGATATACGAATGCAGTTGATAAGTCATGACATTGCCATGATATTAACACTAAACATTAACTAGTTGATATTTTTATCTCTAAGTGAAGAACAATTTGAAGAGAATTAGGAATATTGATGTGTCCGAATGCATAAACTAGTTAAAATTATTTTTCGGACTTTATTAAATGCTTAAATCACTTGATTGCCATTACATGCCTAAATAACATGTTGGAAATTATGTGTTGAATACAAAAATATTTTGTCTTCATGATTGTATTTGAAAATCTATAGCATAGTCTTGTCCGAATGCATGAAAGAGTTCATTTCATTTTTCGGATTCGCTTAACAATTGGAATGCTAAAAATCGAATTCTCTCATACACTCTATTGAAAAATATTTTTTTCTGAAATGGATTTGATGAAATGATTCCTGCTTATGAATTCCATCTTAAAATATGGATGATAGTATTTTTACTTGCAAAAAGCTGTTTCACACACATATCTTGACTCAAAGTAAACTCACAAAATAGCTAGTATCACAAATGGCTTTCCTCCTTCATGCAAAAAGGATTATAACAAAAAAAAGAGGAAGAAGTATTCAACGCAATCTACGTATCATGCCTTCCTTTATATTCTTGATAATTTGCTGGTATCACAACTACCATGCTTTTTGTTGATGACAAAGGGGGAGAAATATATGAATTGATGCTATAAACACTGATGCTATGATTATGCCATGCATTAATTTACATTATGCCTTGAGTTGATATCTTACCATGTGAAGAAATGCAATACTTGCTAAAATATTTGAAATGTGTACATCATGTAATGATATCAAAATCTTACTTCACAGCTTTATATGTTGATATCTTACTATATGATGAATTGCTACTATTACCATCATTCAAACTTGTTATATTTGAAAATGAATGTCAAGCCTTGACATCATCTTCAAAGAGATACATCATGATGGGAATCATGATGGGAGTATTGATAAGTTCAAATGATTTTAACTTATCAATATGTCTCTTGAACTCTTAGGTTTTGAATTCAATAATGACTTATCTAAGTATGACATATAGACAAGGGGAGTTAAGGTTAACTCTATTATCAATTGATTATCATCATCAAAAAGGGGGAGATTGTTGAATCTCGGATTTTGATGATGAAATCAATTGTCATTTGTTATCTAATCTATATGTTGAGATAAGTATGCAGGATTAACTACGATGAAAGTGAGACATGCAACAGGAGTTGCGCCGGAGTCAAGACAATGATCACGTTGGGAGTTCGAGAGTTCGACGGAAATTCGGACAGTCGTCGGAAGTTCTACGGGAACAAATCCGAGAAGTCCATAAGCTTGCCAAAGAAGCTCGTCGGAACTCGCCAAGTGAATCGTCGCAAGTCCAGGAGTTTGCCGGAAGTCCGCAGGAGCATCACCGAGGGTTCATCGGATGATCGACGGAAGTTCGCCGGAAGCTCGCCGGAAGAAGCGATTGACGCACCGGAGCAAGTTGCAGTAAATGTCTTAGGAAAAATCGTAGTTAGCACATTGATTAAGTTAGAAATGGGAGGTGATCCCATTAATTTAAACTTGGGGCAATTGGGCCCCTGAAAAACCCAAATTGGGCCGAATGGATCAACCCATTCGGACCCTGATTTCTGCCAAGCGGTTGAACCGCCCAAGGCAGGAGGTTGCACCGCCTGGGCTCAGTCTCCGAGCGAGACTGGGAGGTGCAACCGCTCCAGCCAGGCAGTGGCACCGCATGGGGCTCAGTCTCCCAGCGAGACTGGGCGGTGCAACCTCCCCTGATAGGAGGTGGCACCGCCTGAGCTCGGTCTTCGAGCTCTGCCAGGCGGTGCAACCGCCTCAGTTAGGAGGTGCAACCGCTTGAGCTCGGTCTTCGAGCTCTATCAGGAGGTGCAACCGCCCCTGATAGGAGGTAGCACCGCCTAGAGGCTTAGTCTTCGAGCTCTGCCAGGCGGTGCAACCGCTCCAGTCAGGAGGTGCAACCGCCTGATCCTGGAATTCCGGGAATTGATAGTTTTGAGCTCCAAATTTGAACTGGGTTGGGGCCTATAAATACCCCACCCATTCAGCACTGAAAGGGTATGAACTTACACCAAAATCTTGATCTTTTTCTGTAATTCTTAGAGCTCAAAATTGTTGTAAAGGCCAAAAGTTCTTCTCCCTCTGTTCTTCCAAGTTCTGAGTTGTAAAGAGATGAGAGAAAATTCTGTAAGGGTTATCTCCTAAGCCCGTCAAAAGGAGTGAAACTATAAAAGGGTGGTTGGCCTTCGCCTATTGAAGGAAGGCCTCTAGTTGACGTCGGTGACCTCGTCGGTGGAGGAAGCCAAAAGTGGAGTAGGTCAAGATTGACCGAACCACTCTAAATCTCGGTTTGCATTTACTTTGAGCATCTTATCTTTACTGCAAACCTCCTCAATAGCTTATTGCCTTCTGTGTTTTTACGAACGTGTTTCAAAGTTCAGTGCTTTCCGAATCGGGGTTTAAAACGCAAATCAGTTTTATCGTACGAACGTCGTATTTCAGTTTGCGCTTACGTTCTGATTTCCATTATAACTGCAAACTACCTTTATATCTTTGCTTTAACTGCATCTCGCCTTATCTCAAGTTAAAGTGGTTTACGAATCAGCTTTTATACCAAAATCGCTTTTATCGTACGAACGTCATATTTCAGTTTGCGCTTATATTCTGATTTCCATCATAACTGCAAACTGCGTTCATATCTTTGCTGCATCTCTCCTAAAGTTGAAGTGATTTATGAATCATCTTTCTTACCAAAATCACTTCTATCGAACGAAAGCAGTTTTCGATTTTAATCGCAGAAGGTTTTCCGCTGCACTAATTCACCCCCCCCTCTCTTAGTGCTCTTGATCCTAACAGATTCGTCCCAAGCTACTTTGAAAACTTTCTTCTTCTTTGACAGCTTCTTCTTTTTAATTTCATTTTTATTCTTTGATTTTTGTTTTAAGAATTTTTTAAGCTTTCTTTTGAGAAGTTTAAGGTCATCATTATCATCACAAGTTATCACTCAAGTGGTATTTTATTGTTTGAAGTGTTAAATCCTTCATGTTCTTTGGAAGGTTATTCTCATATTCATCAAATTCATCATGTGTCTTGCACGTCATTTCATAGGTCATCAAAGACCCAATAAGTCCTTCGAGAGGGAAATTATTCAAATCATTGACCTCTTGAATGACCATTACTTTACGGTCTCAACTCTTTTGAAGGGATCTCAATATTTTATTCACAAGTTTAAAATTAGAAAAATATTTACTAAGACTTTTTAAACCATTGACGACATCCATAAAACAGATGTACATGTCTCCAACAGTTTCGCTTGGTTTCACATAAAACAACTCAAAATCATGCATCAACAGATTAACTTTAGAATGTTTAACCCTACTTGTGCCTTCGTGTGTGATTTCAAGTGTATGCTAAATGTCATAAACCGTTTCGCAAATAAAAACTCAATTGAATTCATTTTTATCCAAAGCACAAAATATAGCATTCATAGCTTTAGTATTTAAAGAAAAAATTTTCTTCTTTAAATCATTTCATTCGTTCATTGGAGTAGAAGACTTTTGAAAATCACTTTTGATAATATTCCATAAATTCAAATTCATAGAAAGCAATAAAACTCTCATTTGAGTTTTCCAATAAGTGTAGTTTGTCCTATTGAACATAGGAGGATGAATGATAGAATGACCCTCTTGAAAGCCGAAAAAATTCATTCCTCTTGGGAGTTAAACCAAATGAGAAAGAATGTGACTCTGATACCAACTATTAGGACTGAGTCGGCACTAAGAGGAGGGGTGAATTAGTGCAGCGGGTAAAAATGTTGGTTTTGAAAATATTAGAATGATGAAAACTCAATATCGGAAATGTATTTAACTTTAAAGCGTTCGTAAGAGTATAATAAGAAAGTAAAGCAAGTAAGGCAATTTGTAGTAAAGATAAATTGCACAAATAGAAATGCAAACTGAGTTTTATAGTGGTTCGATTGTCGTGACCTACATCCACTCCCAATTCCTCTTCCGTCGAGGCCATCGGCATCCACTAACGATCTTCTTTCAACGGACGAAGATTAACTACCCTTTTATACTCTTTTTCTCCTTTTCATGGGTTTAGGAGACAACATTTTACAAGCACTCACTTATCCCCAAACGGAATTCGAAACTTTAGAACTAGAGGAGGGGATCTCTTAAGTGATTGCTACAACATTTTTCCATTTTTAAGTTCTTTGTACTTTTTTTTATTAACCAGGTATAAGAGGGGTATTTATAGGCTCCAAATGGATTCAAACTTGGAGCCAAAACTAGTCTCATCCTAAGTCTTCTTAGTATTGATGGTACCACCGCCATTGTTGGGCAGTACCACCGCTTGTAGCACTGACACTAGGTGGTACCACCACTTGTAGCACTGACACTAGGTGGTACCACCACTTGACACCTTACTATTGGGTGATACCACTGTTTGACATAGTCTCGGAGATTATATTTGGATGGTACTATCGCCTGACATATTCTTGGAGACTGTGCCCCAACGATTTCACTTGTTGGGTCACTTTTTGGGCCTTTCACTTGGCCCAACATTGCCCAAACTTGGGCCTAATTGACCCTTAATTGAATTGGCATAATTCCAATCCAATTACACCTAAAACCTATTTTGATATAGACAATTATTACAAAGCTAAATCAAATATTGTCCGATATGTCATTAGTTCATCGACGCTTCATTCGATTTTTCGGCGCATCGTCCTCTTTTGCGGCCTATTACTCAATCGGCTAATTGACTTTCGCAACTTCGATTTTCTTAGTGCAATTTCCGCTCTTCTTGGCCCGATGCCCAAACCCATGGCCTGAAGCCTTCTGCCGATACATCAATCGATCCTCTAGCTTAACGTCCAATCTTATAACATGTTTCACTCCGGCCCAATATAATTTTTTCTGCTTTAATTGTCTCTCTCTGATCGAAGCTTCCTACATCACTCAAAACATAAATCAGATCACAAACACATCAATTGATTTCATCATCAAAATCCAAGATTCAATATGTTGTTCTCAAGTTCTTAATGTGCATTGTATGTCATTTCATAGGTCATCAAAGACCCAATAAGTTCTTCGAGTGGAAAGTTGTTCAAGTCATTGGCTTCTTGAATTATAGTTATTTTAGGATCACAACTCTTTGGAATGGATCTTAATATTTTGTTAACAAGTTCGATATTAGAAAAAATTTTACCAAATGCTTTTAGACCATTGACGACATCCGTAAATCGGGTGTACATGTCTCCAATGGTCTCGCTTGGTTTCATGCGAAACAATTCATAACTATAAACTAAAAGATTAATTTTTAATTCCTTAACTCTACTCAGTGCCTTCGTGTGTGATTTCAAGTGTATGCCAAATGTCATAAGTCGTTTCATAAATAGAA
The DNA here is from genome assembly GCF_036884655.1 of Musa acuminata AAA Group. Taxonomy (NCBI): domain Eukaryota; kingdom Viridiplantae; phylum Streptophyta; class Magnoliopsida; order Zingiberales; family Musaceae; genus Musa; species Musa acuminata. The sequence continues at coordinate 1,279,770 of NW_027021350.1, read as the reverse complement.
ACTCGATCGAATTCATTTTTATCCAAAGCATAAAATAAAGCATTCATAGCTTTGGTGTTCAAAGAGAAAGTCTTCTTCTCTAAATCATTACAATTGTTCATTAGAAGAGAAGACTTTTAAAATTCATTTTCAATGATATTCCATAACTCGAAATCCATAGAAATAAAAAATATTCTCATTCTAGTTTTCCAATAAGTATAGTCTATTTTATTGAACATAGGAGGACGTGTGATAGAATGACCCTTATGATTACCGATAAAAGCTATCTCTCTTGGGTTTTAAACCAAATTGAGAGTGACATCACTCTAATACTAATTGTTATGATCAATACGACACTAAGAGGGGGAGATGAATTAGTGCAGTGATAAAAATTATGTTGATTTAAAAAAATTCATTCAATAAACTTTTTTCGACAAAGCCCGTATTAAAACGTATTGAAAGTAATGACTTAGAGTAAATGTAAAGTGTAGAGTGCAACTAAGTAATGAAAGAAGGCAGAAAGGAAAGAACACACCGGATTTATAGTGGTTCGGTCATTGTAACCTACGTTCACTTTTGATTCCTCCTCCATCGAGGTCACTAGCATCTATTAATAATCTTCCTTCAATAGGCGAAGACCAACCACTTCTTTACAAAGCTTTCTCCTTTTCATGGGTTTGTTAGGATCGGGGTCGACACTAAGAGGGTGGGTGAATTAATGCAGCGGTAAAATAACGTCAGTTTAAAAACTTTCGTACGATAAAACTGATTTCGTAAAGATAGCTTGAAAGCATATGGAAAAGAATTAAAGGCGGTAAGCACTTAAAGAGGTTTGCAGTAAGGTAATAGGTAAGAATAAAATGCAAACCAGAGAACACAGCAATTTTAGAGTGGTTCGGTCAACGTGACCTACATCCACTTTTGGCTTCCTCCTCCGACGAGGTCACTGACGTCCACTAGAATCATTCCTTCAATAGGCGAAGGCCAATCACCTTTTACACCCCTCTTCTCCTTTTATTGGGTTTAGGAGACAACCCTTACAAGCACTCACTTACTCCTCTCTCAAACTAGTCTAACACTTAGAAGAGGGAGAGGAGATCACACAAGATTTTAAACAAACTCCCCCTATCAATATGTCGTATTAATAGAGACTCTTGGATTCAAAAATCTAAGTAAACATATCATGATTAAAATCATGCATGATATCAACATACTTCTCCCCTTTTGTCATCAACAAAAAAGAGAAGTCCAACTATTCATGTGTTTGAGATATAAATTCAAATCATTGCATGAAAAACATAATATCAAGTTTTATCATCATGCAATTTGTAAGCTAGAAAATTTAGCAAGTGTTACATCATGCAAGCTATCATGTTTTAGATATGCAAGGTAATAAGATAACAAGTTTATAGCATACAAGCTAGCAAATTTAAAGATGTGCAAGTTAGCATATTTGCTTTTCTTTGCGATGTGCAAGATAGCATATTTTTGTATCTTCTTGAGATTTCAAGCTAGCAATTCTTAGTGATGTTCAAGATGGCAATTTCTTCTCTTTTGAGAAGTGCGATTATTTTTGCTTCCTTTGTAAAAATGTAAGCTAACAAAATGTTACATTATTTTACAACATGGAAGCTAATAATTTGAAATGTTCAAGAAGTAAGTTCTTTCTTCTCTTTTGAGAAGTGTAATTTTTGCTTTCTTCTTGAAATGTGCGAGCTAGCATCGTTTATCTCCCCCTTTGTCATTGTCGAAAAGATGGGAAGACCCTTTATATCAATTTTTAGATTATGACAAAGGTAAAGTATCAACCTTATTTCAATATGTTTATCCATCATTATGGTTTCAACTTGAAATATACACAATTTTAAAACCTTACATATGTATCCTTATTTCATGCATAATACAAATAAATCAATCATCACTATGGGCATATCATACATGATATTCAAGCATTCATGATACATCATTTTGGCAACATGATTATAGCTTTTCAAATGATGGTATTTAAATATCAAAATTCATTACATCCTATCATGCATGATCATTAACTTCTCATTTGTATTTCATGCATAATTTCATTTCATCACATTCAAAATATCAAGAGAATTTTGGTGATGAGATAAACATTTCATGAATATAAGGAATTTTACATAATAAAATTCAAGTCATAAATTCTCAAGATGCCAAGTAGCATATCATGGTTAATTTGAATACATCATTTTTAGTAAATACCAAGAATAATCATAGCATGAAAAAATCTTGATTCATAGAAAAATCTCATGTATCGAATATCGAGAAACCAAGATGATGATTAAAAAAAATATCACAAGTTATATTCAAGAGAAAAATCATCATTCATTTTTAATTTATTCAATTTGTCAAATCAACATTTCTTGGGTATGGATGATATCAAAACATGGTTTCAAATCTTCAACATATAACATGCATAATTTTAAAAATTGAAAGGAGAAGGGAAGAATTCAAAGGTACAAAGATTTCAACCATCTCATAAACAAATGAAGGATCAAGTCATGTATCCAAAATTCCGTGAATCATTTCGACAAATCTCCTTTTAAATAATCAAAATAATCATAAAAGGAAATCTCATGTTATTTCAAGAAATCAAGATCATGATTTTGATAACACTCATTTTAAATTCAAATAATCAAAATCTCAACATTACTTTCAACAGATTCAAAATGACATAAATAATTTTATTGATCTCTTAGTGAAAAATCGATAAGGTAGGGATTTGAGAAGTTTTCAAGAAAAATACTTTTCTCTTTTTTTGTTTCAACTTATTGATTTTTATTCATGCATATTCTTTTCTTTTATGCCAAATCCATGCATAATTCATTAACGCTGAAAAAGAAATTTCAGAAGATCGTAAAGTTCGATAATCACAAAAGTCATCATGCATAATTTCGAAAGAAAAATAAATCATTAAGCATGATCATTATGCATTACTTCAAATCAAACATGGTTTCAAAATATTCAATATTTTCATTTCATAATTACATCATTATGCATCATCGAAATTGATTCCATAAAACATTTTCGATCAAGATCATTTAGTTTGTTGTAGTCATGCATTTTTCTTTTTAGGTGAATCAACTTTTCATGCTTAGTTTCCATACAAAAGCCATGCATCATCATTAAGATGATATCAAACTTTTTAATATTTTCATTAATACATCAAGCATGGTTTCCATCAAAATCGAAAATTATCAAGATACACATTATTTATTCTTGAAGAAACATACATGGGATCATTAGATTTAAATCTAACATTTTATTCATTTAACATAACACATGTAATTTTCATGATTATTTTTAAAATTACTAGCATGATAAATATGATTCCTAATTTTTTACATTTTCATATCATTATTAATTATGTAATTTTCAAAAAATATTTTTTTAAAACTAAATAAATAAAAAAAGGAAATACATCATGAAAAGCATCATGTAATTTCGAAATAAATTAAGGGAGTTTCAATTACCTCATCGTTGAAAGCCGTTAAGGCGTAGTTTGCCACCTCACCTTTGTTGATTTTCTCCTTGTCTTCGGAGGAGCTTGATTCATCCTAATTTGTGTTCTTCTTCTTGCGTTTAAAGCAAGTAGTTACATTCTTTTTGTTCTTATTCTTTAATTCTTGTTTCATAAACTTTTTAAATTTCTTAGTGAGTAGTTCATGTTTACCATCACTTGAGCTTATGCCCGAGTGGTCTTCAAATGTTCTAAGTTTGAAATCCTTTCTATTCTTTGGAAGGTAGTTCTCAAGTTCTTTACGTGCATTGCACGTCATTTCATAGGTCATCAAGGACCCTATTAGTTCTTCGATTGGAAATTGGTTCAAGTTTTTCGATTCTTGAATAGCCGTTACTTTCGATTCCTAAGTTTTAGAAAGTGATCTTAAGATCTTGTTAACGAGTTCAAAATTCGAAAAACTTTTACCAAGTCCTTATAGACTATTGACGACATCCATAAAATAGGTGTACATATCTCCAATAGTCTCACTTGATTTCATTCGAAAAAGTTTAAAATCATGCATCAAAAAGTTGATTTTCAAATCTTTTAATCTACTTGTGCCTTCATGAGTGATTTTAAGAATATGCCAAATGTCGAAAGTCGTTTCGCAAGTAGAAACCCAATTAAACTCGTTTTTGTCTAAGGCACAAAATAGAGCGTTCATAGCTCTAGCATTTAATGAAAACGTCTTCTTCTCCAAATCATTCCAATCTTTCATTGGAATAGAAGACCTTTTAAAACCGGATTTGACAATGTTCCAGAAGTTCAAATCCAAAGAAAATAAGAAAACTCTCAGTCGAGTTTTCCAATATATGTAGTTCATCCCATTGAAAAAGGGAGGACGAATAAGAGAGTGACCCTCTTGAAAGCTGAAAAAAGCCATTTCTCTTAGGTGTTAAACCAACTGAGAAATCATGAGGCTCTAATACCAATTGTTAGGATCGGGGTCGGCACTAAGAGGGGGGGTGAATTAGTGCAGCGGTAAAATAACGTCGGTTTAAAAACTTTCGTATGATAAAACCGGTTTCATAAAGATAGCTTGAAAGCGTATGGAAAAGAATTCAAGGTAGTAAGCACTTAAAGAGGTTTGCAATAAGGTAATAGGCAAGAATAAAATTCAAACCAGAGAATACAACAGTTTTAGAGTGGTTCGGTCAACGTGACCTATATTCACTTTTGGCTTCCTCCTCCGATGAGGTCATCGGTGTCCACTAGAGGCCTTCCTTCAATAGGCGAAGGCCAATTACCTTTTACACCCCTCTTCTCCTTTTATCAGGTTTAGGAGACAACCCTTACAAGCACTCACTTACTCCTCTCTCAAACTAATCTAACACTTATAAGAGGGAGAGGAGATCACATAAGATTTTAGCAGCGTTTCTTTCTTTTTAAACTCTTTGTGCTTGTATGCTTTAACCAGGGATGAGAGGGGTATTTATGGGCTTCAAGTTGATTCAAACTTAGAGCCTAAAACTTTCCCATCTCGAGTTCCCTGGGCACGGGCGGTAACACCTCCTACGTTGGGCGGTACCACTGCCCAATGTCAGTCTAATGCTGACACTGCCCTAAGTGGTACCACCGCCCAGGTCTGGTGGTACCACCACTTGGGGGGGCAGTGCTAGGTGATACCACTACCCATACTGGCGGTACCACCGCCTGGCACCCTGCCAGGGGTGGTACAACTGCCCAGACTAGCGGTACCACCACCTGACATAGTCTCGAAGACTATGCCACGACGGTGAGATTTCTTGGGGCATTGTTTGGGCCTCTTATTGGGCCCAACATAATTCTTACATGGGCCTAGCTAGCCCCTAATTGGGTTGGCCCAAATCCAAGCCCAATTACGTGCTAACTTTGAAATCCTAAGGCATTTGCTAAGCTAAACAAGTCCCTATGTCTATTCTTCCGGCGAGCTTCCAGCGATCTTCCGGCGAACTTCTGATGATCTCTCAGCAATGTTCTGGCGAACTCCCGGCAAGCTCCTGGACTTCACGACAATCCTCTTGGCTAGTTCCAACTAGTTTCTCTGGCAAGCTCTGAGACTTCTCTACTGGTTCCGATAGAACTTCCGACGAACGTTTGGACTTCCAACGAACTCTTGAACTCTCAACGAAATCGCGTTCTTGACTCCGGGACTTCATTTTGCTTCATGCCTTGCTATCATAGTTAATCCTGCACATGTAAAAATATACTTCAATCTAGATAATTAATACTAAGCATTAATCAAGTTGTTCGGCATGTCATTGGTCCCTCGACGCATCATCCGATTCTTCGGTGCATCATCCTCTCTTGCAGCCTATTGCCCAATCAGTCAGTTGACTCCGCAACTCTGATATTCTTGGCACAATATCCACTCTTCTTAGCCCGATGCCCGAATCCGCAGCCCGAAGCCTTCTGTCGGTACGTCGACCGATCCACCGGTCTGATGTTCAATCTTCTGACATGTTTTCCTCCGGCACAACATGATTCTTCATGCTTTAATTATCTCATCTTGATCAAAACATCCTACGTCACTCAAAACACAGATTAAAACATAAATAATTATCAAAATACGAGAATCAATAGGGTTTAGGAGACAACCCTTACAAGCCTCACACCTCTTCTCTAATGATTATAAAGCTGAAGAAAGAGAAGAACTCTTAGCACTTTTATAATACTTTTACACTCCAACACTTAGAGATTTTTTTCACACTTTTTAGTTTTTTTTGTTACCTTTTCATGTAGAAAGGAGTGGGGTATTTTTAGGCCTCAATAGTTTCAAAATTAAAGCCAAAAAGTGTCTCATCCTAGATTTTCAAGGTACCAATGGTACCACCATCATTATTGGGTGGTACCATCGCCTGACACTCTAACATTAGATGGTACCACCACCCAATCTGGCAGTACTATCACCTGCTAGTGCCTTAGAGATTGAGCTTTGGTAGTACCACCACCTAACAGGATAGTACCATTGCCTAACGGGCGGTACCATCGCTTGACAACATTAACTACCGACGGTACCTCTACCGGTCTAGGCAATACCACCACCTAGACCACCTGGGAGGCTGAGCCTCAAGCAGTTCCACCACCCACCTTAGGCAGTGCCACCGCTTGGCAAGGCTCTAAGTGGCCGAGTGGGCCTTCTATCCGGGCCAACTCAGTCCTAAATTTGGCCCAATTGGCCCTATAACTGAGTTAGTGGGATTACCTCCCAATTCTAACTCAATCTAAGTTCTAACTATGATAATTAAGGCATTAACTAAGCAATCTTTGTCTGGTATATCAATTGTTCTTTTGGCGAAGTCTCGACGAACTTCCGATGAACTCTGGCATGCTTTCGGTGAACTCCCAACGAACTCTTAGCAAACTCTTGACGAACTCTCGGCGAACTCCTGATGAACTCTCGGTGAGCTCCCGACGAACTCTTGGCGAACTCCTGACAAACTCTTAATGAACTCTTGGTGAACTCCCGACAAACTCTCGGCGAACTCTTGAAGAACTCTCGATGAACTCCCGACGAACTCTCAGCAAGCTCCCGATGAACTCTCGGTGAGCTTCCATCACATCAACCGAATCTTCGACGTATCATTTGATCTTTGACTCCAGCCCCAAATATGCTTTATGCCTTATTCATTATCATAGTTAAACCTGCAACACTTATTTCAACACATGGATTAAATCAATAATTTATCAATTGATTTTATCATCAAAATTTGAGATTCAATAATCCTTACCAATTATGTTGGCTTAAAAAAGGAACTAACATCAAGGTAACTAAAAGATGTTTAGTTTCGTTTTCTATTGGCAAGTATTATAAAGATGAAATATGGTGTGATGTTGCTCCTATGGATGCTTGTTATTTGCTGTTGGGTATACCTTAATATTATGATAGAAGGGTGTTGTATGATGGCTACAAACATACATATTCTTTTAAAGTGAATGAAAAGAAGATTATTTTAGCTCCATTACTACCTTCTAAAATCAATGTACCAAAAAAGGAAGTTAGCGCTTTTATATCCTATGGTGAATGCAAATGTGAATTAGGCAATGATGGACATGTTTTGACTCTAGTGGTAGTAGAGGAGAATAAACAACACTAAGAGACACCAACAATCATGAAACCAAACCTAGAGGAGTTTTAAGATGTTATACCATAGGAGATTCTACATGGCCTTCCACCTTTAAAAGACATCCAACATCATATTGATCTTATTCTAAGAGCTATTCTACATAACAAGACAACCTATATAATGAGTCCCAAGGAGCATGAAGAACTTCAAAGACAAGGGGATGAATTGATGAAAAATGGGTTAATTCAGGAAAGCACGAGTCCTTGTGCAGTTCCAACCTTGTTGATGCACAAGAAGGATGATTCTTGGAGAATGTGTATGGACAGCCACACCATCAACAAAATCATAATGGATTATCGTTTTTTCATTCCAAGGTTAGATGATTTACTTGATCAATTGTATAGTGCTTTTATTTTTTCTAAAATTGATTTGAGGAGTTACTATGATCAAATAAGAATAAGGCTTGGAGATGAGTGGAAAATAATATTTAAAACTAGAGAAGACTTATATAAATGGTTGGTTATGTCATTTGAGTTATCTAATGCGCTTAACACTTTCATGAGATTTATGAATCACATACTTAAGCCATGCATTGTAACTTTTATTGTGATTTATTTTGATAATATATTAGTTTACAGCAAGAGTAAAGAGGAGCATATAAATCATCTTAAGAGATCTTTTAAATTTTGAGATGACAAAAGCTTTATGCTAATATGAAGTAGTGTATGTTATTTCGAAAAAAGGAATCATGATGGATCACAACAATATAGAAGCTATTCTTAATTGGCAAACACCTATTTCATTACATGATGTGAGGAGTTTTCATGCATTAACTTCCTTGTACAGAAGATTCATCAAGGGTTTCAGCTTTATTATCACTCCAATAATCGAATGTTTGAAATATAATAAATTCAAACGAACTAATGAGACTAATGATGCTTTTGAGCTTTTAAAAAGAAATGTGATCAAAGCTTCTATCTTAGTACTACCTAATTTTGACAAGGTGTTTAAAGTTGAATGTGATGCATCTAATATGAGAATTAGTACTGTTTTGAGTCAAGACGGAAAGCTCATTGGCTTTTTTTAGTGAGAAGTTGAATGATATAAGAAGGAAATATTCTATCTATGATAAGGAGTTTTATGTCATTTATCAAGCTTTATTTTATTGGTAGTATCTTCTTGCTAAGCCATTTGTCATATATTATGATCATAAGGCATTAAAGTTTATTAATCACCAACACAAGCTAAACAAGAGGCATGCAGCTTGGGTGGAGTTCTTGCAATCTTATAATTTTACAATCAAGCATAAATCTAGTGTTTAAAACATAGTTACTAATGCATTAAGTAGAAAGCACTCTTTATTATCAGTAATAGAAGTTGAAGTGGTTGGATTTGAGATATTTAAAGATCTCTATAATAATGATGTGGATTTCAACTCAATATAGCAGAATTACAAATCAGTTCCTTTCAATAATTTTCTATCATTGATGATTTTCTTTTTCGAGCTAATGCATTGTGTATTCCATCTTATTCTTTTGAGATAAGTAATTCTAGCTGAAGCTCATGGTGGTGTTTTGGGAGGACATTTTGGTAGGGATATGACTCTAGCTCTTATTCAATCAAATTTTTATTGGTTTAAGATATTCAGAAATGTGGAGAGATATATAAAGCAATGCTGAGTATGTCATTTAGCAAAAATAATAAGTCAAAATTCTAGTTTGTATACTCCATTACCAGAACCAAATGCTCCATGGGAGGAAGTGGGTCTTGATTTTAGTTTGGGACTACTAAGAACTAAAAGGAACAAGAATTCTATCATGGTTGTTGTTGACAGATTTTAAAAAATGTCTCACTTTATTCCCTCTAATAGATCGAATGATGCATCTCATATTGCTGATTTATATTTTAAGGTGATTGTTAAATTGCATGGTATTCCAAGAACTATGGTGTCTGATTGAGATTCAAAATTTCTAGTCAATTTTGGAGAACTCTTTGGAGGAAGTTGGGTACTTCTTTGAATTTCAGCAACTCACATCATCCACAAACTGATAGGCAAACTGAAGTAACGAATAGAAGCTTGGGAAACTTACTTAGAAGCTATGTTGGTAAGAACATTAAGTAATGGGATCTCATTCTTCCATAAATTGAGTTTGCCTACAATCGTTCCATGCATCATAGCATTGGTAAGAGTCTGTTTGAGGTTGTTTATGGTGCTAATCCCACTAGCCCTTTAGACTTGGTCCCTCATTCGACAACTGAGCAATTTAGTGGAGATACTGATGAGAGAGTTAAGTAGACAAAGAAGATGCATGAGGGTGTTAAAGCAACCATAGAAAAGCAAAATAAGATGTACATGCAAGCTGCTAACAAACACAGAAAACATGTGGAGTTTAATGCAGGTGATTTGGTTTAGATTCATCTAAGAAATGAGAGGTTTCCACTAAGCAAATTTAGAAAATTAAAAACAAAGGCTGAGGGTCCATTCAAGGTGGTTAAAAAAATTGGCAAAAATGCTTATGAGATCAAGCTACCTGAAGATTATGGATGTTAGGATCAAATCGGCACAAAGAGGGGGGGTGGTGAATTAATGCTTTCGATAAAAACAACATCGATTCAAAGATTCGTTCAATAAAACTTGTATCCGAAAAAGTATTTAAACTTAAAAATGTTCGTAAGTGATTGAGGGCAGTGAACAAGTAAATCAACGAGTAATAAGAATGAAAAGCATGAAAGAAATATCATAGAAAGAAAGCACACTGGATTTATAGTTGTTCAATCGTTGTGACCTATGTTCACTTCCAATTCCTGCTCCATTAAGGCCACCGACATCCACTAATGGTCTTCCTTCAATGAGCGAAGACTAACCACACTCTTACAACACTTTCTCCTTTTCAAGGGTTTAGAAGACAGCCCTTACAAGCCTCACATCTCTCTTGAATGATCATAAAACTAGAAAGGGAGGAGGAAGACACTTAGCAATTTTACAATCTAAAATCTCAAGATTTTTGTTCACACTTTTGTTGTTCTTTTATGCAAGAAAGAGTGGGGTAGTTATATGCCCCAATAGCTTCAAAAATAAAGTTAAAAAGTCTCTCATCCTAGGTTTCTAGGGTACTAGCGGTACCACCACTAGTATTGGGTGGTACCACGGCCTGCAAACTGACATTAGGTGGTACGATCGCTTGACAAAGCCTCAGAGATCAGGCTCTAGTGGTACCATTGCCTAGCAGCATTAACTGTTGATGGTACCATCGTATAGTCTAGGTGGTACCACTGCTTAAACCATATGGGAGGTTGAGTCTCAGACGGGATCACCGCTTGTCGTAGCTCCAAGTGGCTGAATGGGCCAACCAACAGCCCAATTTAGTCTTGTTTTGGGCCCAATTGACTCCTAATTGGGTTAGTAGGATTTCTCCCAAAACTAAATCAAATTAAAGTCCTAAATATCATTTGACATGTCAATTGTTTAATCGAACTCTCGGTGAACTTCCGGCGAACTCCCAGCGAGCTTTCGGGGAGCTTTTAGCGAACTCCCGGCGAACTTCCGACGAGCTTTCGATGAACTCCCGACAAACTTTCGGTAAGCTTTCATTGCATCATCTAATCCTTTGGTGTATCCCCTGATTCATTTGACCTAATGCTCGATCATTGACTTCGGCCCAATTTTGATTCTTCTTTAATCGTTTTGCCTTTCTCACGATCTTAGTTAGTCGTGCATCACTTATCTCTACATATGGATTAAATCATTTAATTCACCAATTGATTTCATTATCAAAATCTGAGATTCAACAATGGAGTATTCCTAACATTTAATGTAGCTGATTTAAGTCATTTTCATAATCATGTTGATGAAACAAACAAGGACTTGAGGACAAGCCTTTTTCAACCATGGGAGATTGACATGGGAGTGTCTAATTTACTATAATATGCTCATATGGACCTTGCTGATGCTATGATATTTTTTTCAACCCACAATATTGTTTTATAGTTTTCAACTCAGTCCACTCAAATATGACCGCTCATTAGCACATTTCTTAGATAAAGTTATAGCTATTTAAAGGTGCTTTTCTTGATGGCCAAGGAATGCATTAAAGAAATTGGTTATCTACTATAAAACACTTAATTTCGAAATTTCCTATATATGAAGGGTTGTTTCATGCACTAATATTCATTTTATTGTTTAGGGGTTAGAAAGGAGTTTAGAAACTGATGATATTGGCAGAAGCTCTATTGGCCGAAACTTTGTATCTCTTGGATATTTTCTTGAGTGGTGAATCTTTTATTTTGTATCCTTGTTTAATTTTCTTTGGGTGGTAAACTTTTTGTACCTCTTTTGATTTTAAATTTGGTTATGAGTTATTTTTCGATCTTATTGAAGTATTATTATGAGTTCATTCCTTTTCTATCTGAAAAACTTATTTCATTAAATATAACTATACTATCGAATTTTTTTTTAAAATTCATTCTATATTTTACTGAATCATAAGTATTTTTTTATTTAATATTTTTAATTTATTTTTCTCTGTTCAATGTTTTTCAAAATATACTTTAAACATTGCAATCATATTGAAAAATACTGTAACTCACATAAGAGTCAAATTATTTATATGTTTATTTTGTTAGATAGAGAACCATACCTATTTGAAAACCGAATAAGGTTCTTAAGTATTTTTCCTAATATATTTTGAGTTCATTTCCCTTAGTGTTTTGTAGTAAGGTTACATTATTTTTAAAAATATATCAAAAACACTATAATCATGTTTAAAAAATTCTATTTATTTTCATAAACTAAGAACTATACATATTTGAAACTCAAATAAAGTTTATAAAGATCTTTCTAATATTTTTTAGTCTATTTCTTTAATTAAATTGTTTTGTAAGAGGGCTATAGAAGCAAACAGTCAATTACACTAAACAAGAAAATGACTTTAGAGGATTTACAAGTTATTTTGAGTTTTACAGTGACAAATATGTTATTTTTGAACCTTGGAAGGATATATATGTAAAAGTAAAAACCACCGCGACAAAAAAAGGGGTTCAAATGATTCAAGCCACGTGGACAAAAAAAGGGACTCGAACCCAAAGCAAAAAAGGAAGCGAACGCGCTCCTCCCCTTATCGCCTCCTACTCTTTCATCGTCATCTTCCTCCTCCCCCCGCTTCCTTTCCACTCTGGACGCATTCCCTTTGCAGCGACAAAGGAATCTCTCTTTCCTTCCCTCCCTCCCCCGTCTCTCTCACGTTATTCCCCTCCTCCCATCCCCCGATTCCTCCCTGTCGTCGCCATCACAATCATATATGTAATGCATGTGCGTGCGTGTATATATATATAATTGCCCGAGCTTTTAGAGATGCCTTATCGTCGAGCCGCCGCCCCCTCCCCCATCCTCCTCCTCCTCCTCCTCATCTCCACCTCAATCCCTTCCTTTCCAACCCCCCCTCTCCTTTATTCCCCTCTCAAAGGTCCTTTTCTTCCTCCCTCCCTCTCCGTGGTGGAGTCGCTGCTTCCGTCCTGGCCGCCGCAATGGATTCTTCCGACTCCAGCTACCTCTCCCGGCCTCGCGCATATGGTAACCATCTGATGGCTTATTTCTTAGTTTCGTTGATTCAAAAATCTGATTAGAGAGAGAGAGAGAGAGAGAGAGAGAGAGAGAGAGAGAGAGAGAGAGAGAGAGAGAGAGACTATTTAGGGCTGCTTATCGATTGGTGGTATTCGTAATTTTAGATTGTGATCATCGTCGAAATTTCTGATTGCTATGTGTGGCGATGATGATTCCACTTGTGATTCGAGGTTGTTGAGGTGAGTTTGTGGGTATTATCAGGAATTGATGCATATGATCGTTAATTCCTTGTCGTTGACACCAGAATTTGTAGGGGCATCAAAATCCCTGTTTTAATCATGAGAAATTGTCGGTCCACTCAGTCAACTATCTACACCATAGTCTATAACTGTGTTTTTGCTGTTTATAGTAAAAGAAAAAGAAGTTTCAGATTAAGCGAATTGACAATCCAATGCGATAAGGATCAATGATTTTCTACATGGATATGAAGGCACACATCCAAAAGTGTTGTCATTTGAGAGAAATCATTGTCATGGACGTCAACTTTTCCTTCTTTAGGTCAATCAATGACATGCACATAAACTTTTGGCTTTTGCTTAATATTTCCCAAGCTGATAGAGTCACATTCATTCATGCATCATAGCTATGGTGCAGCTTTCTCATTCCTCAAAGCTTGGAAGACTGGTCTTCCTAGAAGGTTACAAATTTTAAGAAGTTTCTAGCTAGTTTCACCAAAGATTGGAATACACATAATTTAGCATAAGTTAGCCACCAGCAGAACAAACCATTGTTTTGATTTGAGCACCCAAACTTTCTCTCTGCTAGCCTGGCTTTAGAGGATTTTAATAAACGAAATTATGGAAAATTGCTTGGTAATGGAGCAAATGAAGAACTAAAAGACATCCATTGATGGAACTTTGAATCCCCCAAGGATTAAAATGAAGGATAATACTGACCCAATGTTTTTAAACTAGAAACACTGTTTGCCTAACCTTCATTCGATACTTTGGAAAGGGCATCACCAGCATCTTATCGACTGTTCATGATCTAGAACAAGGCCTATCCTCATTCCATTTCAAGGGATAGCCACTGCAACAATGGATCTGCGGAAATGCAATTTATGTTGAGACCAAAACAAACATCTTATGCAATTAGTGGAGAACTATATGCACTTTTGAGCCCAGCTCTCTGAGTGTTGGAGTTTGATTTTTGAAGTTTAAATGCCTTATCATCGTAAGGGTTCTGATGTGTAGCATTTGTGATTATTATATGAATTAATACTCTGCAGTACTTGAGAAAGTCATTATACAATGAAAACCTACAAGAGGCTAAATAAGCAAAATAGTCTATGAGTTCATGACTCTAATCTAGTAGAAAACGATGGTTATGTTGGAAATATGAAAAGTTCTATGACATTTTCTATTTCAGGAGGCTCATTTTAATCAGAGAATTTCATTTTCTGCAGTAGGAAACTTCATGTGGTCACCATGTCATAAAATCTGAAGCATCAGCACCCTGAATTCATCTGAATATACTGTATTCTGTTCAAATTTTCTTCTGTTTCAGTTCTCTTTGGTATACATTTTTGACACAGAATCAATCAAGCTTCACATGCTCGTGATATCAGCTGTATATATCACAGATCTTGTCATGTCTTCTTTTTGTTAAGAAAGATAAATAACATGATGGGCATGTTATCAGTGAATTTCATGTCTGATTTTGATCTTATAGTAACTATGTCGAATCTCATTATGTGATCAGGACATACAGCTCCATCATATCCTTGGAGAAGGTCACGCTTCATGAGGTGGCTCTGCAAGTTTTTCAAAGGAACAGGTTGTAGAGTGTCAAATGGACGCCATTCACATCTAATTGGGGGAGAGAGCATGTTGCATAGACCAGTTAAACCAGCGGTAAAGATTCCTCTCTGATTTGATCATGTAGACCACATGCCAAATTTCTCATAATACTTGTCAATACACATTAGTTAGTTTCCAAAAATTTATCTGAATTTCATTTAGGTTTCCATTTCCTCTTGTTCCATATCATTGTATGAAATTCTCGTGCACAAGCTCTTACCAGGATGACCAATCTAAAGATGCAAATGAAGACCTGGATCATGCAAATGCACTTTCTCTTGTCGAGGATGCCAAGAAACCCAATAGTAAGTTCAACTATTTGGGGTGTTGAAATTCGACTTTTCAGACATCTTGAAATCATGTCTCAATCAGTTCCCCTTCCATGTCTGAAGAGGTTGGTTCAAGTGCTGATACCTTACTGTATGGTCACTTTCTGTGATAGCTCCAGGATACAGGGGCCAGGGAATTGATGATGACGAGCTAGCTAAAGCTATCCAAGAAAGTCTGAGCATGCCCTCCTATCAACCATATCAACCTGTGCAGTTTTTACCAAGAGGATACAGGTTTGATTTTGTCATTCATCTTGGTCTATATGCTATCTTGCTATGGTACATCACCACAACTGTGCCTGTGCATTGTGTCCTGCAGAATTTGTGGAGGCTGTCACCATGAAATAGGCTATGGACATTACTTGAGCTGCATGGGAACATTTTGGCATCCACAATGCTTTAGGTGTTATGCTTGTGGTCAGCTTATCCGTGAGACTGAGGTGTGTTAAACTGTTAGCTTTTTAGTAAAAAAGCGTTGCTTTACTTCTGTAAGAATTGTCACATAATATACTGGCATCTGTCTTCTCTGAGTAGTTTTTAGTGTGAAAAAGATCTTAAAACATGGTGCTTGTTTTAGTTTTCTTTGTCAGGCACCTACCCATACCACAAGTCATGTTATAAGGAGTTGCATCACCCCAAATGTGATGTCTGCCATGAATTTGTAAGAATTTATCTTTCTATATTTGTGCACTTTATCATTTCTATTGTATAAATTTTTCTAACAAACTGTGTCATCAGAAGACTAAATAATTTTCAGTGCAGAAGTTCATGTTGTTCTGGATTGCTTGTTTCTGAGTCCTTCATGCTATCATTTTAGTGAGAATCTGTTTGGCCTTTATTATGTTTCCTCTTCCTGCACAAATTCTTCAATGGATTGTTTCCCTCTTCAACTTGACTAGATATCATTAGTACGAGAATTAGCAATGATGTTTCCTCTAAATACCAGCATATACATTTATTTAATACCACTGCAGTCCTTAGATATGTCACTTTGTTCTAAACTCTTTCCTGAATGAAATCTATACCACAGCTAAGAAATTGAGCTTCTAAAAGATCCATCTATTTCTTATATTAATTATATTTCTGGATTAGGATCCCATGCGAGTTTGAATCCTCAATATTCACATATGGATCAGCTGTTGCAAGTAACTGTACTTTTGTATCTATTACCAATGATATTATTTGGATAATGAAAACTTGAATCTGCTGTTTGATAGTCAGTCATCACAAGCAATTATACTTACGTCCTTAAAATGATGAAAATTATCTTTGATGTCTCTCTTTTCCATCTAGAAATATTGAACCTTCTCAATCAGCTAAAAGCTTAACATTTCATTACTTTTGAAAATGATCTTCTTTCACTTTCCAGACGAAGTTCTTTATATTTCTATATCAAAAATTGACCTAGAAGTAACATGCTATGATATAAGCAAGCAAGCAAATGGTTTCTGTTCATTTTTTTCCCCAACAGATCCCAACAAACAGGGCTGGTTTAATTGAGTATAGAGCTCACCCCTTTTGGGGCCAAAAGTATTGTCCTTCACATGAACATGACCACACACCTCGATGCTGTAGTTGTGAGAGAATGGAGGTATGGAAGACATTTGTTTCACCGGAGAAAATTCCAAATCTTTTTTCATATATGTAAATGGTCAAGCAAAATAATTGCTCGTGATGAATAGAACATTCATCTTTACTAATATCTCAATTTTGCTTTCACTACTTCATATTGAAGTCAAGAAATACAAGATATATCTATCTAGGAGAAGGCCGTAGCTTGTGCCTGGAATGCCTTGAATCTGCTATCATGGATGCTGGTGACTGTCAACCCCTGTACCACTCAATTAGAGATTATTATGAAGGAATGAACATGAGAATAGATCAACAAATTCCCATGCTTTTGGTTGAAAGGCAGGCGCTTAATGAGGCCATGGAAGGGGAGAAATATGTAAGCTTTCTTTGGCTGTCTTGAGTTTTAACATTCTCCTCTTGTAGATAGTTCTAATTTCTGAAGCTGTTTTCAACAGGGTCATCATCACATGCCTGAAACAAGAGGCTTATGTCTTTCTGAGGAACAAACCGTCAGCAGTGTGAGTAATCTCCTTCCATTTTGTTTAAGTTAGACTAGAATGAATTCTAAGCCAATTTCAAACATACAGATACATAAAAGGCCAAGAATTGGGGGAAACAAAATTCTGGACATGCGGACACACCCACAAAAGTTGATCCGTAGATGTGAAGTCACTGCAATTCTTGTTTTATATGGCCTCCCCAGGTTATTATCAACTTGATAACAGGCTGGAAGTCAGATATCTTTATTTATACTGGTATCTATCTATTACAATTTTTGTTTTGAGTCATATGATCATAGTTCACTGAAGTGCTGTGATCATTATGTTCCTCTCCTTAAAAGTTCATGTTGATCAAATTAATCATTCAACATGATAATCTATTGAAGATGTGGGCATTTTACCATGTTGTATTATGTTAAGAATGCTTATGCTGTAGAAAAAAGTTATGCTTCTTTTTTAATCAGGGTGAGACTTTATGAAGACTGAATTGGATAAATGGAAGTCAATTTGTCAAAAAAATTTTGTTCATTAAACTGCTAATATCCATTTCGTTTAGCAAATTATACCGGGTATCCTGACACCTTTCTTTATCCTTCTAAATGCAGACTATTAACAGGTTCAATTCTTGCTCATGAATTGATGCATGGTTGGTTACGTCTCAAAGGTATATTTTCTATTTTTTGGGGTTACAACTATTACATCATTCGATGTTAAATTTCATATAATTATATTGTTCTATGCTATACCTTTGAATGCAAAATTGTCACTATGATACAACAAACAAATAGTCATCATCTACTTATTGGCTGGGAAACTGCTTGATCTCTTTACTGAAGATTTGAGTTTGAATCTTGTGATTGCCAATCAGGTATATATCAATGATTGCCAATTTCAGAGCACTGCAGCCAGGAGAGTCTCTTAGTTTATCCAATCTAGATCTTATGCCCAGCCTACTCAAAATATTATTCAGGCAGAACTATATCCATCAATGAAATTTGAGTGAGCACCGCTCATTAAATTTGCTAGGCCTCAAAGTGAATAATTGTCCTGATCCATCGTATTAGTGCCACCAAGAATGACCATATCTTTTATGATTTTCTGAACTCCTCAGGAATTAATATCTTTTATGACCATATCTTTTCTGAACTCCTCAAGAATGACCATCGGATTAGTGCCACCAAGAATGACCATATCTTTTATGATTTTCTGAACTCCTCAGGAATTAATATGTGATTTAAGATTCCTTTCCGTGAACTTTTATAGCTGATGAAACAAAGATTACAAAAGCACCATAAGAGATGCTAAATTGCATTGCGATTTTGTACTTCTCTTAGTTTATATGCAATCTTGCTACATGTAAATTTATGACATTTTCTTAATTCTTGTCTTATACATTTTCTTATATGTAATCAGGCTATCGTGATCTAAGCCCTGAGGTGGAGGAAGGCATCTGCCAGGTTCTCTCCCACATGTGGCTCGAATCCGAGATCATGCCAGGTTCAACGAGTGTGCCATCCTCATCAAGTTATGCTCCATCTTCTTCATCCTCATCATCATCCACAATGCCATCATCTAAGAAAGCAGCAAAGTCTGACACCGAGAAAAAACTAGGAGAGTTCTTCATGCACCAAATTGCTCACGACACTTCCACCGCCTACGGCGGAGGCTTCAGAGCTGCTAATGCAGCCGTCAACAAGTACGGGCTTCGTCGAACCCTTGACCATATACACTTCACAGGAGCTTTCCCCGTGTGAAAGGCATTGGCTCAGTCCCATAATTTTTCATGGGGAGCCAAATGGGTGACATTGCTTTATGTTGCGAGCAAAATAAGCACTTGTAAACTAAGCTTGGAATGATGTCTTAAAATAAGCAACGTTTGTGACTGAGAGATGCTGTGGTTGCTGCTCATTCTAGTCATTCAAACAATCATATATTCTGTCACAACTTGCATGGGAGGAAAGAGGCTGAATGAGATGTTCAGTCACATTTCATACTTGTTATCATCTGGTCTCGTTTAGTTTCATGCGAAACAATTCATAACTATGAACCAAAAGATTGATTTTTGACTCCTTAACCCTACTCGTGCCTTTGTGTGTGATTTAAGTGTATGCCAAATGTCATAAGTCATTTCATAAATAAAAATTCAATTGAATTCATTTTTATCCAAAGCACAAAATAAAGCATTCATAGTTTTAGCGTTCAAAGAGAAAGTCTTCTTCTCCAAATCATTCCAATCGTTCAATGGAAGAGAAGATTTTTTAGATCCGTTTTCAATGATATCCATATAAATCAATAAAATCCTTATTCTAGTTTTTCAATATGTGTAATCTGTTCCATTGAACATGAGAGGACGTGTGATAAAATGACCCTCATGATTGTCGGCAAAAGTCATCTCTCTTGTGTTTTAAACCAACTTAAGAGTAACTTTGCTCTAATACCAACTGTTAGGATTAATACGACACTAAGAGGAGGAGATAAATTAGTGTAGCGATAAAAATGACGGTTGTGATTTTAAATCTTTTCGAGTTGATAAAAACGTAATGAATAAATCGTATCAAGAAGATGTCGACTTGAAATATATGTATAATGCAAAGTACAGCTAAGTAATGAAAGTAAGCGGTAAGGAAATAATACATCGAATTTATAGTGATTTGATCATTGTGACCTACGTCTACTTATGATTCCTCCTCCGTTAAGGTCACTGACGTTCATTATTGGTCTTCCTTAATCGGTGAAGACCAACCACTCTCTTACAACACTTCTTTTCACGGGTTTAGGAGACAACTCATGTCCAATCTTTGACTCCATCCCAACGTCCGATTCTACTATAATTGTTTTGCCTTTTTTTACGTAGTTAGTCCTATATCACTTATCTCAACATATAGATTAGATCATTAATTTATCAATTGATTTCATCATCAAAATCCGAGATTCAATAGAAATGAGTGATATGACCAATGATCGCCGAAGGTGGCAGCACTTGCGCTTCCTTTGGGAGCATCGTCCATTGGGAAAAGAGAAGAAAGAGGGATGCTGCACTGAAGGGAAGGGATCGACTTGCACCTGCTTGGAAGGAGAGGAGACCTTCGACAGGAGATGTGGCACTTGCCTTTGGAGCTGTAGAGGTCGCCAGCAAGAGCAGATTCTCGAGTAAGTGACGCAAGCTTCCACGGTCTCGATATCGGTGCAGCAAGAGGAGCCACTCCTCGTGCACGGCTAGTAATCTACCAGGTGTACTGGGATGTCAGGCTTGAGGATGTTTGGAGTGGCAGGATATGGTCCTCTCGATGAGAAGTATGCAACAGAAGGCGCCAATGAGTAGCTGAATCGGTGCCGACGCCGGTGAGTAGCTGAACTAGTGCCGAGTGGTGGGCTTGAAAGGTGTGAGCGTTGGCTTCGCGCTTGCCACCATTCTCCTCAAAGGCTGCATGAAGGCGACCAATGAGGGCATCACGAGAGAGCTCCTCTATCGGAGGAAGAGCCTCGAGGGAGGAAGAGGTGACAGTAGAAGTTGCCTTATCCAGGCGACTAGGACTCTCAGTGGAAGCTGCCTCGTCTAGGCGACCGAGACTGATGATTCGTCGGTGGAGAGAAGGTATAGCAACAGACAAGGTGAATGCGAAGGATCTCGTCAATCCACTCATCAGTCTCTCAAGTGTGATGTTGTCATGCTGTTAGCGAGGTTGATAGAAGGTGAATTAGTTATCACTAAACAGTGAGGTGTTGAATCTCGTATTTTGATGATGAAATCAATCGATATGTGTTTATGTTTTAATCTGTGTTTTGAGTGATACAGGATGCTTCGATCAAGATGAGACAATTAAAGCAGGAAAAATCATGTTGTGCGAGGGAAAAACATGTTAGAAAATTAGACGTCGGGCCGAAGGAACGGTCGATGTATCGACAGAAGGCTTTGGGCTATGGATTCGGGCATCGGACAAAGAAAAGCGGATATTGCACCAAGGATATTGGAGTTACGGAGTCAACTAGCCGATTAAGCAATAGGCTGCAAGAGAGGACGATGCGCCGAAGAATCGGACGAAGCGTCGAGAGACCAATGACATGTCGAACAACTAGATTAAATGCTTAGTATTAATTATCTAAATCGAAGTATGTTTTACATGTGTAGGATTAACTATGATGGCAGTAAGACATGCAACAGGTATTGAGCCGGAGTCAAGACAAAGATCATGTTGGGGGTTTGAGAGTTCGTTGGAAGTCCGGACGGTCGTTAGAGATTCTACAGGAACAATCCGAGAAGTCCAGGAGATTACCAAAGAAGCTCGTCGAAACTTGCCAAGAGGATCGTCGCAAGTCCAGGAGTTTGTTGGGAGTCTACCGGAGCATCGCCGAGGGTTCGTCGAATGTTCACCGGAAGTTTGTCGGAAGCTCGCCGGAAGAAATGATTGATGCACCAGAACACAATATGCAGTATTGATGTCTTAATTATCGTAGTTAGCATGTTTTAATTGTCGTAGTTAGCATGTAGATTAAGTTAGAATTGGGAGGTGATCCTATTAACTTAATCTGGGGCCAACTGGGCCCTTGGCAGACCTAACTTGGGCCGAATGGATCAGTCCATTCGGACCCAAAATTCTTGCCAGGCGGTGGCACCGCCCAGGAGACTTGGTCTCCTAGGAATTCCTATCAGGCGATGGTATCGCTAGTAGTTATTACTGTCAGCGGTGGTACCGCCCCAATCAGGCGGTGGTACCGCCAGAGCTTGGTCTCCGAGCTCTGCCAAGCGGTGGTACCGCCTAAACTGAGCGGTAGTACCGCCCAGTGTCAGATGCCAGGTGGTAGTACCGCCCAGCTTTGGCGGTGGTACCGCCAGGATCTCGAAAATCCGGGAGATGACACTTTTGAGCTCCAAATTCAAATTGATTTGGGCCTATATAAACCCTACCCTTTCTGCATGAAAGGGAAACCGAAAGTTTGCTTTTATTTTGAGTATTTGAGAGCTTAAAAGTGTTGTAAAAGATAGAGTTCTTCTCTCTCTTTCTTTCTAAGTGTTGATCATTCAAGAGAGGAGTGAAAACTTATAAGGGTTGTCTTCTAAGCCCGTCCAAAAGGAGAAAAGCTATAAAAGAGTAGTTGGCCTTTGCCTATTGAAGGAAGGCTTCTAATGGACATTGATGACCTCGTCGGAGGAGGAAACCAAAAGTGGATGTAGGTTAAGATTGACCGAACCACTCTAAATCTCGGTTTACATTTATATTCTGCTCTTTATCTGCAAACTGCCTCCGTTGCTTTACATTATCTATACTTTAGTTTGCTCTCAAGTTAAAGTTCTTTCCGAAATGGTTTTCGTACGAAAGTCTTTTTAATTGATGAAAGTTTTTCGTTGCACTAATTCACACCACCCCCTCCCCCCCCTCGCCCTCCCCCCCCCTCTTAGTGCTCTTGATCATAACAATTGATATCAGAGCCTCGTTATTTCTCAGTTGGCTTAACACCCAAGAGAAATGGCTCATTTCGGTTTTCAAGAGGGTTCCTCTCTCATTCGTCCTCCCTTTTTCAATGGGATGGACTACACTTATTGGAAAACTCGAATGAGAGTTTTCTTGATTTCTTTGGATTTGAATTTATGACACATTGTCGAATCCGGCTTTAAAAGGTCTTCTCTTCCGATGAAAGATTGGAATGATTTGGAGAAGAAGATGTTTTCTTTAAATGCTAGAGCTATGAATGCTCTATTTTACGCCTTAGATAAAATGAAGTTTAATCGGGTTTCTTTATGCGAAATGACTTTTGACATATGACACACTCTTGAAATTATATACGAAGGCACTTCTAAAGTTAAAGATTCGAAAATCATCTTTTTAATGCATGATTTTTAACTTTTTCATATGAAACTAAGCGAAACCGTTGTTGACATATACACTCGTTTTACGAATATCGTCAATGGTTTAAAAGCTCTTGGTAAAACTTTTTTGAATTTTGAACTTGTTAGTAAAGTTTTACGCTCACTTTCTAAAAATTGGAATTCAAAAGTAACTGCGATACAAGAAGCTAAAAACCTAAACAACTTACCACTTGAAGGACTAATTGGTTCGTTGATGACATATGAAATGGTGCACAATGCATATGACGAACATGATGAACAAAACAACCTTCCAAAGAATAGGAAGGATTTGGGACATAGAACATTTGAAGACCACTCAAGCATAAGCTCAAGTGATGGTGAACTTAAATTATAAATGAAACAAAAATTAAAAAGCAAAAAGAATGGAACTACTTGCTTTGAACGCAAGAAGAAGAACAAAAATTGGGATGAATCAAGCTCCTCCGAAGACGAGGAGAAAATCAAGAAAGGCAAGTGTTGAATCTCGGATTTTGATGATGAAGTCAATTGTCATTTGTTATCTAATCTATATGTTGAGATAAGTGTGCAGGATTAACTACGATGAAAATAAGATATGCAGCAGGAGTTGCGTCGAAGTCAAGACAATGATCACATTGGGAGTTCGAGAGTTCGACGGAAGTTCGGACAGTCGTCGGAGGTTCTGTGGGAACAAATCCGAGAAGTCCATGAGCTTGCCAAAGAAGCTCGTCGGAACTCGCCAAGTGGATCGTCGCAAGTCCAGGAGTTTGCCGGAAGTCCGCAGGAGCATCATCGAGGGTTCATCGGATGATCGATGGAAGTTCGTCGGAAGCTCGCCGGAAGAAGCAATTGACACACCGGAGCAAGTTACAGTAAATGTCTTAGGAAATATCGTAGTTAGCACAATGATTAAGTTAGAAATGGGAGGTGATCCCATTAACTTAATCTTGGGGGCAATTGGGCCCCTGAAAAACCCAAATTGGGCCGAATGAATCAACCCATTCGGACCCTGATTTCTGCTAGGCGGTTGAACCGCCCAAGCCAGGCGGTGGCACCGCCTGGGCTCAGTCTCCGAGCGAGACTGGGCGGTGCAACCAACCTAGCCAAGAAGTGGCACCACTTGGGCTCGGTCTCCAAGCTCTGGCTAAGCGGTGCAACCGCCTCAATCAGGTGGTGGCACCGCCTGAGCTCGGTCTTCGAGCTCTGGCAAGAGGTGCAACCGCCCCTGACAGAGGTGGCACCGCCCAGAGGCTCAGTCTTCGAGCTCTGCCAGGAGGTGCAACCGCCAGATCTCAGAATTTCGGGAATTGACAGTTTTGAGCTCCATATTCAAACTGGGTTGGGGCCTATAAATACCCCACCCATTCAGCACTGAAAGGGCACTCAAAACACACCGAAATCCTGATCTTATTCTGTGATTCTTAGAGCTCAAAATTGTTGTAAAGGCCAAAAGTTCTTCTCCCTCTTTTCTTCTAAGTTCTGATCTTTAAAGAAAGGAGAGAAAATTCTGTAAGGTTTTGAATCATGATGGGAGTATTGATAAGTTTAAATGATTTTAACTTATCAATATGTCTCTTGAATTCAAAGGTTTTGAATTCAAGAATGACTTATCTCAAGTATGACATATAGACAGGGGGAGTTAAGGTTAACTCCATTTTCAATTGATTGTCATCATCAAAAAGGGGGAGATTGTTGAATCTTGGATTTTGATAATGAAGTCAATTGTCATTTGTTATCTAATCTATATGTTGAGATAAGTGTGTAGGATTAACTACGATGAAAATAAGATATGCAGTAGGAGTTGCACCGAAGTCAAGACAATGATCACGTTGAGAGTTCAAGAGTTCGACGGAAGTTTGGACAGTCGTCGGAGGTTCTATGGGAACAAATCCGAGAAGTCCATGAGCTTGCCAAAGAAGCTCGTCGGAACTCGCCAAGTGGATCGTCGCAAGTCCAGGAGTTTGCCGGAAGTCCGCAAGAGCATCACCGAGGGTTCATCGGATGATCGACGGAAGTTCGTCGGAAGTTCGCCGGAAGAAGCGATTGACGCACCGGAGCAAGTTGCAGTAAATGTCTTAGGAAATATCGTAGTTAGCACAATGATTAAGTTGGAAATGGGAGGTGATCCCATTAACTTAATCTTTGGGGCAATTGGGCCCTTGAAAAACTCAAATTGGGCCGAATGGATCAACCCATTCGGACCCTGATTTTTGCTAGGCGGTTGAACCGCCCAAGCTAGGCGGTGGCACCGCCTGGGCTTAGTCTCCGAGCGAGACTGGGCAGTGCAACCGCCCCAGCCAAGAGGTGGCACCGCCTGGGCTCGGTCTCCGAGCTCTAGCTGAGCGGTGCAACCGCCTTAGTCACGCGGTGGCACCGCTTGAGCTCGGTTTTCGAGCTCTGGCAGGAGGTGCAACCGCCCCTGACAGAGGTGGCATCGCCTAGAGGCTCAGTCTTCGAGCTCTGCCAGGCGGTGCAAACGCCTCAGTCAGACGGTGCAACCGCTAGATCCCAGAATTCCGGGAATTGACAATTTTGAGCTCTAAATTCAAACTGGGTTGGGGCCTATAAATACCCCACCCATTCAGCACTGAAAGGGCACTCAAAACACACCGAAATCCTGATCTTATTATGTGATTCTTAGAGCTCAAAATTGTTGTAAAGGCCAAAAGTTCTTCTCCATCTTTTCTTCCAAGTTCAGATCTTTAAAGAGAGGAGAGAAAATTCTGTAAGGGTTGTCTCCTAAGCCCGTCAAAAGGAGTGAAACTGTAAAAGGGTGGTTGGCCTTCGCCTATTGAAGGAAGGCCTCTAGTTGACGTCGGTGACCTCGTTGGTGGAGGAAGCCAAAAGTGGAGTAGGTCAAGATTGACCGAACCACTCTAAATCTCGGTTTGCATTTACTTTGAGCATCTTATTCTTACTACAAATCTCCTCGAAAGCTTACTACTTTCTACGCATATTCGATCGGGTTTCAAGCTTTGCACTTTCCGAATCGGCGTTTAGACGTAAATCAGTTTTATCGTACGATCATCATATTTCAGTTTGCATTTACGTTTTGATTTCTATCATAACTGCAAACTACCTTTATATCCCTGCTTTAACTGCATCTCTCTTAATCAAGTGATTTACGGATCAGCATTTAGACGTAAATCAGTTTTTTCGTATGAATATCATATTTCAGTTTGTGCCTACTATCTGATTTGAACCATAACTGCAAACTGCACTTATATCTTTGCTGCATCTCGCTTAATCAAAAGTTAAAGTGATTTACGAATCGGCTTTCTTACTGAAATCACTTTTATCGAACGAACGCGATTTTTATCGTAGAAGGTTTTCCGCTGCACTAATTCACCCCCCCCCCCCCTCTTAGTGCTCTTGATCCTAACAATTGGTATCAGAGCGGGGTTAACTCTCAAACGGATTAAAACCCAAGAGAGATGGCATACGCCGGAAACCAAGAGGGCCATTCTATTACACATCCACCCATGTTCAATGGGACGTACTACACCTATTGGAAGACCCGAATTAGGATCTTTCTTATTTCTATAGATTTTGAACTTTGGAATCTTGTCGAAAATGGATTTTCAAAGTCTTCTCTTCCAATGATCGATTGGAATGAATTGGAGAAGAAGGCTTTCGCTCTTAATGCAAAGGCTATGAATGCCTTATTTTGTGCGCTTGATAAAAATGAGTTCAACCGTGTTTTGGTTTGTGAAACCGCATTTGATATTTGGCACACACTCGAAGTGACTCAGGAAGGCACAAGTAGAGTGAAAGAGTCAAAAATCAATCTTTTGTTACATTCTTTCGAACTTTTCCAGATGAAATCGAGTGAGACTATTGGCGACATGTTTACCCGCCTCACGAATGTCGTCAACGGTCTAAAAGGACTCGGAAAAAGTTTTTCGGATTTTGAGCTCGTAAATAAGATTCTAAGATCCCTTCCTAAGAGTTGGGATCCTAAAGTCACTGCTATTCAAGAGGCGAAAGATCTAAACAACTTCCCTCTTGAAGAACTAATCGGGTCATTTATGACCTACGAGATGACTTGCAAAGCTCATGAAGAGCAAGAAGACATCCTTCCAAAGAACAGGAAGGATATGGCACTTAGAACTTCAGAAGACCACTTGAGAGAAAACTCAAGTGATGAGGACTGTGACGATGACTTGGCACTTCTAACAAGAAAATTTAAAAAATTCATTAAAAGAAACAAGTTTAAGAATGACACAAAAAATAAACTTGAACCCAAGAAGGACCAAGTTATTTGCTATGAGTGCAAAAAGCCAGGACACTACAAGAGTGATTGTCCCCAAGTCAAAAAGAGAACATCAAAGAAGAAGGCGCTCAAAGCAACATGGGATGACTCGAGCACGTCCAAAGAAAAGGAGTCCAACACCAAGCAAGTTGCTCATTACGCCTTAATGGCCATCGGAGAGGAGGCAACGAATTTAATAGATACAGATTTATCATTTGATGAATTATTAAATGCCTTCCATGACTTATTTGATGAATGCAAGATTATTAGTAGAAAATACAAATTGCTAAAAAAGGAGCATGATAGTCTTACTTACAATTTCGATAAGTTAAAAACTGAATATCATGATAGTTTAGGTTCATGCATAAAATGCCATGATCTAGAAACTTTCCAAAAGGAAAACTTACTACTTAAGGACACCTTGAAGAAATTCGAGGTTGATAGTAAGTCCTTGAACATGATCCTTGCAAACAAGGGTCACGTTCTCAAAAGAAGTGGAATTGGATTTGTGAGAAGTCCTCACCAAAATCCTATCACCTTCATAAAAGGCCCCATCTTACATGTTCGACACCAAAGCAAATGCAACTTTTGTTGCAAACTTGGACACAAAACGCATTATTGTCCATTCAAGAAAATTAGTCCAAACAAATTAATTTGGGTTCCTAAAGGAACCATGATAAATTCTATGCAACATGATAAACAATGTAGATCTATTTTTGAGGCACCCAAAAGCAAATGGGTACCTAAAGATCATCCTTTCTTGTAGAAACCTATACCATCGCAAGCTAGGAGCAAGAGATGGTACCTTGATAGTGGATGCTCAAGGCATATGACCGGAGATCCATCTCAATTCTCTAAGCTCACTAGCATAGACGAAAGCTATGTCACAATCGGAGACAACAACAAGGGTAAAATCATTGGCAAAGGAACCATAGGTAACAAATCCAACTTCTTTATTGAAGATGTTTTGTTAGTTGATGGTTTAAAACATAACCTCTTGAGCATTAGTCAATTATGTGATAAAGGATATATTGTCAGATTCGAATCTAATGCTTGCATCATTGAAAAACCACATAAAAACACGTCTATGATTGCATTAAAACAAAATAATGTATACACTATTGACATCAATGATTTGTGTAATGAAATGTGTTTTTCGGTTTTGAATGAGGATGCTTGGCTATGGCATAAAAGATTAGGTCATGCTAGCATGAAACTAATCACTTAAATATCATCTAAAGAACTTATAAGAGGAATTCCTCATATCAAGTTCATCAAAGATAATGTATGTGATGCTTGCCAATTAGGTAAACAAATTAAGGGTAGTTTCAAATCTAAGAATCAAATAAGCACCTCTAGGCCCTTACAATTGATCCATATGGACTTGTTCGGACCAATCTCTACATCAAGCCTAGGAGGTAGCCAATACGCCTTTGTCATTGTAGATGACTATAGCAGATACACATGGACTTACTTCTTAAAACAGAAAAATGAATGCCTTAGATATTTTACTAAGTTTTGTAAACTTGTTCAAAATGAGAAGGGTTCTATGATTTCGTCAATTAGAAGTGATCACGGTGGTGAATTTCAAAACCATGATTTCTAAGAATTTTGTGAACTCAATGGATATAACCATAATTTCTCTACTCCAAGAAATCCTCAACAAAATGGAGTAGTAGAAAGAAAAAATCGAAATTTACAAGAAATGGCAAGAACCATGTTGAATGAACATAGCCTACCAAAATATTTTTGGGCCGAAGCCGTAAACACTACATGCTATATTTTAAATAGAGTTCTAGTAAGACTCTTACTCACCAAAACTCCCTATGAGTTATGGAACAATAAAAAACCCAATGTTTCATATTTTAAAGTCTTTGGGTGTAAGTGTTTTATCTTGAATGAAAAAGATAACTTAGGAAAATCTGATGCTAAATCCGATGAAGGAATCTTTCTTGGTTATTCTTCGGTTTCTAAAGCTTTTCGTATCTTCAATAAAAGAACTTTAATTATTAAAGAATCCATTCATGTTGTCTTCAATGAGATTTTCGAAATTAGGAAAAATGATTTTGATGATGATGTTAATTTTGATTCCTTGAATTTAAATGAAACCCCATCTCCAACTGGCAACTTGGATGCATCCACTTTCGAAACATCCTTACCCAAGGATTGGAAGTATGTAGATGCTCATCCTAAGGAGCTAATCTTAGGAGACACATCAAAGGGGGTTCAAACACGTTCTTCTCTTAAAAATTTTGCTGCCAACACCGCTTTTCTCTCCCAAATTGAACCCAAATGTGTTGACGAAGCCATGAAAGATAATTCATGGATTATCGCAATGCAAGATGAATTAAATCAATTTGAGAGAAATGAGGTGTGGAAGCTTGTTCCTAGGCCAAATGACCATTTAGTTATTGGTACTAAATGGGTTTTTAGAAACAAGCAAGATGAATATGGTATCGTGGTTAGAAACAAGGCTAGATTAGTGGCCAAAGGTTTCAACCAAGTAGAAGGTATCGATTACGAAGAAACCTTCGCTCCTATGGCTCGATTAGAAGCCATAAGGATGCTCCTTGCCTACGCTAGTAGCAATAATTTTAAGTTGTTTCAAATGGATGTTAAAAGTGCTTTTCTTAATGGCTCTATTTCCGAAGAAGTCTATGTTGAACAACCTCCTGGATTTGAAAATAATAGCCTCCCTAATCATGTGTTTAGATTAACTAAAGCTCTCTATGGTTTAAAACAAGCTCCGAAGGCTTGGTATGAGAGACTTAGGTTTTTTCTTATCGAAAATAATTTCACAAAAGGCAAGGTTGATACTACATTGTTCATCAAGAATTTTGAAAATGATTTTCTCATTTTTCAGATTTATGTTGATGATATTATCTTTGGTTCTACGAATGAATCTCTTTGTGAATCTTTTGTTAAAACTATGAGTCTTGAATTCGAAATGAGTTTAATGAGAGAATTAACATTCTTCTTAGGCTTACAAATCAAACAACTAAGCAATGACATCTTTATTAGTCAAACTAAATATGCTATGAATTTGCTAAAAAAGTTTAATATGAATAACTCAAAAGCTATTAACACTCCTATGAGCACCTCCACTAAGTTAGAAATTGATGAAAGTGGAGAAAGCTTCGATCAAAAAACTTATAGGGGCATGATAGGAAGTTTACTTTACCTCACTGCAACTAGACCAGATATCATGTTCAGTGTAGGACTTTGTGCTAGATTTCAATCAAACCCTAAGATATCTCATCTCAAAGCAGTTAAAAGAATACTTAGATATCTTAATGGTACCACAAATCTAGGATTATGGTACCCAAAATTAGAGAATCTTGAGTTAATTGCTTATGCTAATGCGGACTTTGCTGGCTGTAAACTAGATAGAAAAAGCACATAAGAAACATGTCAATTTTTAGGACATGCCCTTGTTTCCTGGTCATCTAAGAAACAAAACTCGGTTGCACTATCAACAACCGAAGCTGAATATATTGCAGCAAGTGCATGC
This sequence comes from Musa acuminata AAA Group, assembly GCF_036884655.1. Taxonomy (NCBI): domain Eukaryota; kingdom Viridiplantae; phylum Streptophyta; class Magnoliopsida; order Zingiberales; family Musaceae; genus Musa; species Musa acuminata. The sequence continues at coordinate 1,248,806 of NW_027021350.1, read as the reverse complement.
TGTGCACAAGTTGTATGGATGAAAAACACCTTAGAAGATTATAAAATTCATCTTAAAAATATTCCCATTAAATGTGATAACACAAGTGCAATATGCATAACGAAGAATCCTATACAACACTCAAGAACAAAACATATTGATATTAGACATCACTTTATACGAGATCATGTTACTAATCATGATATAATCATAGAGTTCATTGATACTAAACATCAACTAGCTGATATTTTTACAAAACCTCTAAGTGAAGAACAATTTGATTTCATAAGAAGAGAATTAGGAATGTTGATGTGTCCGAATACATAAACTAGTTAAAATTATTTTTTGGACTTTATTGAATGATCAAATCACTTGATTGCCATTACATACCTAAATAACATGTTGGAAATTATGTGTTGAATACAAAAATTTCCATAACAATAAGCATGTTTTGTCTTCATGATTGTATTTGAAAATCTATAGCATAGTCTTGTCCGAATGCATGAAAGTGTTAATTTCATTTTCGGATTCGCTTAACAATTGGTATCCTAACAATCGGATTTTCTCATACACTTATGAAAAATATTTTTCTGAAATGGATTTGATTAAATGATTTCTGCTTATAAATTCCGTGTTAAAATATGGATGATAGTGTTTTTACTTGCAAAAATTTGTTTCACATACATATCTTGATCCTTGTAAAGATAAAGCATGATTTAATCTCTCATCAATTTTAACTTCACTCAAAGTAAAATCACAAATAGCCTTCCTCCTTCATGCAAAAAGATTATAACAAATAAAAAGGAAGAAGTATTCAAAGCAATCTACATATCATGCTTTCCTTTATATGCTTGTATAATTGATTTCCTATCACTTACTATTGGAAAATAACATGAACATGTAAAGGCGTGAACAACTATCACACTTATGCTCAAAATTTGCTTATATTGTTCTCTTGGTATCACAATTACCACACTTTTTGTTGATGACAAAGAGGGAGAAATATATGAGTATTAATGCCATGATTGCATCACCAAGAGATATATGAATTGATGCTATGAGTGCTATAATTTGCATAATGCCTTGTCTGTATCATGTAATGATATCAAAATCTTACTTCGCAGTTTTACATGTTGATATCTTACAATATGATGAATTGCTACTATTACCATCATTCAAACTTGCTATGTAAAATTTGAAAATGAATGTCAAGCCTTAACATCATCTTCAGAGAGAAACATCATGATGGGAATCATGATGGGAGTATTGATAAGTTTAAATGATTTTAACTTATCAATATGTCTCTTGAATTCAAAGGTTTTGAATTCAAGAATGACTTATCTCAAGTATGACATATAGACAAGGGGAGTTAAGGTTAACTCCATTATCAATTGATTGTCATCATCAAAAAGGGGGAGATTGTTGAATCTTGGATTTTGATGATGAAGTCAATTGTCATTTGTTATATAATCTATATGTTGAGATAAGTGTGCAGGATTAACTACGATGAAAATAAGATATGCAGTAGGAGTTGCACCGAAGTCAAGACAATGATCACGTTGGGAGTTCAAGAGTTCGACGGAAGTTCGGACAGTCGTCAGAGGTTCTACGGGAACAAATCCGAGAAGTCCATGAGCTTGCCAAAGAAGCTCGTCGGAACTCGCCAAGTGGATCGTCGCAAGTCCAGGAGTTTGCCGGAAGTCCGCAAGAGCATCACCGAGGGTTCATCGGATGATCGACGGAAGTTCGCCGGAAGCTCGTCGGAAGAAGCGATTGACGCACCGGAGCAAGTTGCGGTAAATGTCTTAGGAAATATCGTAGTTAGCACAATGATTAAGTTGGAAATGGGAGGTGATCCCATTAACTTAATCTTGGGGGCAATTGGGCCCTTGAAAAACTCAAATTGGGCCGAATGGATCAACCCATTCGGACCCTGATTTCTGCCAGGCGGTTGAACCGCCCAAGCTAGGCGGTGGCACCGCCTGGGCTCAGTCTCCGAGCGAGACTGGGCAGTGCAACCGCCCCAGCCAAGAGGTGGCACCGCCTGGGCTCGGTCTCCGAGCTCTGGCTGAGCGGTGCAACCGCCTTAGTCAGGCGGTGGCACCGCTTGAGCTCGGTTTTCGAGCTCTGGCAGGAGGTGCAACCGCCCCTGATAGAGGTGGCATCGCCTAGAGGCTCAGTCTTCAAGCTCTGCCAGGCAGTGCAAATGCCTCAGTCAGACGGTGCAACCGCTAGATCCCGGAATTCCGGGAATTGACAATTTTGAGCTCTAAATTCAAACTGGGTTGGGGCCTATAAATACCCCACCCATTCAGCACTGAAAGGGCACTCAAAACACACCGAAATCCTGATCTTATTCTGTGATTCTTAGAGCTCAAAATTGTTGTAAAGGCCAAAAGTTCTTCTCCCTCTTTTCTTCCAAGTTCTGATCTTTAAAAAGAGGAGAGAAAATTCTGTTAGGGTTGTCTCCTAAGCCCGTCAAAAGGAGTGAAACTGTAAAAGGGTGGTTGGCCTTCGCCTATTGAAGGAAGGCCTCTAGTTGACATCGGTGACCTCGTCGGTGGAGGAAGCCAAAAGTGGAGTAGGTCAAGATTGACCGAACCACTCTAAATCTCGGTTTGCATTTACTTTGAGCATCTTATCCTTACTGCAAATCTCCTCAAAAGCTTACTACTTTCTGCGCGTATTCGATCGGGTTTCAAGCTTTGCACTTTCTGAATCGACATTTAGACGTAAATCAGTTTTATCGTACGATCATCATATTTCAGTTTGCATTTACGTTTTGATTTCTATCATAACTGCAAACTACCTTTATATCCCTGCTTTAACTGCATCTCTCTTAATCAAGTGATTTACGGATCAGCATTTAGACGTAAATCAGTTTTTTCGTTCGAATATCATATTTCAGTTTGCACCTACTATCTGATTTGAACCATAACTGCAAACTGCACTTATATCTTTGCTGCATCTCGCTTAATCAAAAGTTAAAGTGATTTACGAATTGGCTTTCTTACTGAAATCACTTTTATCGAATGAACGCGATTTTTGTCGTAGAAGGTTTTTCGCTGCACTAATTCACCCCCCCCCCCCCCCTCTTAGTGCTCTTGATCCTAACAGCAAGGTAGCAAACTACCCCTTAACTGCTTTCAATGATGAGGTAATCGAAATCCCCCTAATTTACTTCGAAATTACATAATGTTTTTCATGATACATTTTTTTTTTGTAATTTAGTTTTGAATTAATTTTCTTAAAAATTAAATGTTTAAAAATAAAAATCTAGAAATATGATCATACTTATAATTTTGAAAATAATAATAAAAATTACATATTTTGTGTTAATGTAATAGAATGTTAGATATAAATCTAATGATTGTAACCTAGTAAGATTAATCTTATATATATGCTTGAGAAGTAAGAATATGTATTTTGATGATTTTCATATTGCTTTTGTATGGAAAGCTTGATATTTTTTATGAACCTTGTCTTTGTTCTTCAAACATAATGTATGGTTTTGACATAAGAACAAAGTCAATCATATAAATTAAAACTAAAGAAGTTTTAGATATCTATAAGAATCATTCAAAATTATGTTCAATGAAACCTTGCTTGATGTTGAAATAAAAATATTAAAGTTTTGATACCATGATTTGATGATTTTATGCATGAGATTTTAAAGTTATACATGATGATTTATGTGAGTTGTTGGTCTTGATGGTTTTTATAATGAAATTTATTTTTTTAATCTCAAACGTTGATGCATGTTTTTATTTGGCATAAAAGAAAAGAACATGCATGTATGAAATAAATCACATGAATTGAAACAACCAAAAAGTGGAAAGGATTCTTCTTGAAAAATTTATTTTTTTGACTTTATTGATTTTTCCAAAAAGGAAATTAATGAATCTATTTGTATCACTTTTGTGAATGATCTTGAAAATGATCTTGATTTGATGATTTAAATGAGCTTTATCTTGACTTCTCAAAATTTGTAAATTGAGATTTCTTATGCTTAAGTCAAGATTTTATATGATGAATTGAAATCTTTTTCTCCCAAAGTTTTACTAAAGAGAATATCTTTTTTGAAATTTATGACTTAGAATTTCTTTTGAATATATTTTATTATTGGATCTTCTAAGATTTTCTTTTGATTATTTAAGAGGAGGTTTTTCAAAAATAAATCATGCCTTTTGGTATTCACATGATTTTATCATTTCATGATATGATTTTTATGCAATTCATTGTATTCATAAAATATTTATCTCATCACCCAATAATTCTTCTTGATATTCCTTATGTGATGATATGAATACATGAAATATTCATTAATTTATTTTGATGTTTACAAATAAGAAGTTTCGATGATGCATGATAGGATGTAATTTAACAAAATTAGTACTATCATGATATGAAATAAATGGTGATTTGGAATCATGCTTGTAATGATGATTTTATATTTTATGATTTGGTATGATGCATGCAATGATGAAATATTCATGAATTTGAAATGATGCATGCAATACTTACGATAATGATGTACATGATATTTGGTATTATGATCAAACATGTTGATAAATGCTTAAAAATTTTAATATTTTAGTATCATGTATGATATGTTAATTAATTTATTTTTCGATATCATGTATGAAAAATTAAATATAAGGTTTTAAAAATATGCATGTTTTAATTTAAAAATATAATGATGCATAAATAAGATTGATACTTAACCCTTGTCGTGATTTGAAGATTATAGTAAAGGAAAATGAATTACACTATTGTATTGCTATTCCCTTCTATTTGACAATGACATAGGGGGAGCAAATTTTGCTAGCTTGTTAGCTAGCTTGTAAATCTCAAGAGAAGCAATGTGTGCTAAGTTATACATTTTGAGAAGAAATTACTATCTTGAAACATCACCAAGAGTTGCTAGCTTGAAATCTCAAGAAGAAGCAAAACATGCTAACGTGCACATCTAGCAAACTTGCATATTTCAAGAAGTAAGAGTTATTTTCTTGAACATCTCTAAATTGCTAGCTTTCATATTCTAAAATATTATAATATTGCTAGCTTGCAAGATGTAGAACTTACTATCTTGAACATTATAAAGAAATGCTATCTTGCACATCGCAAAGAAAATCAAATATGCCAACTTGCACATCTTTAAATTTGCTAGCATGTATGAAGTAGAACATGCTATCTTACTACCTTGCATATCTATAACTTGATAGCTTGAATGTTCTAAGCATGATGTAACACTTGCTAAATTTTCTAGTTTCAAATTGCATGATGATAAAACTTGATGTTTATTATGCAACGATTTGAAATCCTACTTCTAAACACATGAGAATTGAACTTCTCCTTTTTGTTGATGACAAAGGGGAAGATGTATGTTGATGTCATGTTATGATTTGATCATGATATATTACTTGGACTTTTGAATCAAAGAGTCTCTATCAATATGGCATATTGATAGGAGGAGTTTGTTTAAACTCTGAGAGTTAAGGTTAACTCCGTCGTCGATTGATTATCATCATAAAAAAGGGGGAGATTGTTGAATCTTGTATTTTGATGATGAAACCAATCGATATGTGTTTATGTTTTAATCTGCGTTTTGAGTGACGCAGGATGCTTCGATCAAGATGACACAATTAAAGCAAGAAAAATCATGTTGTGCCGGGGGAAAACATGTCAGAAGATTAGACGTCGGGCCGGAGGAACAATCGACATATCGACAGAAGGCTTTGGGCTGTGGATTCGGGCATCGGGCCAAGAAGAGTGGATATTGCACCAAGGATATTGGAGTTGCGGAGTCAATTGGCCGATTGGGCAATAGGCTGCAAGAGAGGACGATACGCCGAAGAATCGGACGAAGCATCGAGAGACCAATGACATACCAGACAACTTGATTAAATGCTTAGTATTAATTGTCTAGATCGAAGTATATTTTACATGTGTAGGATTAACTACGATGGTAGTAAGACATGCAGTAGGTTTTGAGCCAAAGTCAAGACAAAGATCACGGAGGGGGTTCAAGAGTTCGTCGGAAGTTCGGACGATCGTCAGAGGTTCTACGGGAACAATCCGAGAAGTCCAGGAGCTTGCCAAAGAAGCTCGTCGGAACTTGCTAAGAGGATTGTCGCAAGTCCAGGAGTTTACCGGGAGTCCGTCGGAGCATCACTGAGGGTTCGTCGGATGTTCACCGGAAGTTTGCTGGAAGCTCACCAGAAGAAGCGAGTGACGCACCGGAACACAATCTACAGTATTGATGTCTTAATTGTCATAGTTAGCATGTAGATTAAGTTAGAATTGGGAGATGATCCCATTAACTTAATCTGGGGCCAATTGGGCCCTTGGCAGACCTAAATTGGCCTGAATGAATCAGTTCATTCAGACCCAGAATTCCTGCCAAGCGGTGGCACTACCAGGGCCGGCGATGACACCACCCAGGAGACTTGGTCTCCCAGGAATTTTGGGTGGTAGTACCGCCCATGTCAGGCAGTGGTACCGCCCTAGTCAGGTGGTGGTATCGCTAAAGCTCAGTCTTCGAGCTCTGCCAGGTGGTGGTGCCGCCCAAACTGAGCGGTAGTACTGCCCAATGTCATATGCCAGGTGGTAGTACCGCCTAGCTCTAGCGGTGGTACCGCTAGGACCCCGAAAATTCGGGAGATGACACTTTTGAGCTCCAAATTTAAACTGATTGGGGCCTATATAAACCCCACCCTTTCTGCATAAAAGGGAAACTGAAAGCTTGCTTTTGTTCTGAGTATTTGAAAGCTTAAAAGTATTATAAAAACTAGAGTTCTTCTCCCTCTTTCTTTCTAAGTGTTGATCATTTAAGAGAGAAGTGAAAACTTGTAAGGGTTGTCTCCTAAGCTCGTCCAAAAGGAGAAAAGCTGTAAAAGGCTGGTTAGCCTTCGCCTATTAAAGGAAAGCCTCTAGTGGACGTCGGTGGCCTCATTGGAGGAGGAAGCCAAAAGTGGATGTAGGCCAAGATTGACCGAACCACTCTAAATCTCGGTTTGCATTTACAATTTGCTCTTTATCTTAACTGCAAACTGCCATCGTTGCTTTACATCATCTATACTTCCGTTTGCTCTCAAGTTAAAGTTTTTTCCGAAACGGTTTCCGTATGAAAGTCTTTTTAATCGACGAAAGTTTTCCGCTGCACTAATTCACCCCCCCTCTTAGTACTCTTGATCCTAACATGAGGAAGGGAAGAGAAATCTTGCTTTGACGCAAGGGCTCTAATACCATGATAAATTGAAATATAGTGATAAAATATATTTTAATTAGTCGAATATAATATCTATTTATACATATTAGAAGAAATGATTTCTCTCAACTAATCATTTTCTCATATAATTGAAAAAATTTTATAAGTAAGATTTCCTTTTATAGTTAAAAAAATCTGATCTACTATTAATAATTAGATCAGTTGAAGGAAAGAGAAAAAGTGAAGGAAAGAGAAAAAGTAAATGTTGTTAGTTGTCTTAATTAGAAAAAAAAAATCTCATATTTTGATGATGAAACCAATCGATATGTGTTTATGTTTTAATCTGCGTTTTGAGTGACGCAGGATGCTTCGATCAAGATGACACAATTAAAGCAAGAAAAATCATGTTGTGCCGGGGGAAAACATGTCAGAAGATTAGACGTCGGGCCGGAGGAACGATCGACATATCGACAGAAGGCTTTGGGCTGTGGATTCGGGCATCGGGCCAAGAAGAGTGGATATTGCGCCAAGGATATTGGAGTTGCGGAGTCAAATGGCCGATTGGGTAATAGGCTGCAAGAGAGGACGATGCGCCGAAGAATCGGACGAAGCGTCGAGAGACCAATGACATACCAGACAACTTGATTAAATGCTTAGTATTAATTGTCTAAATCGAAATATATTTTACATGTATAGGATTAACTATGATGGTAGTAAGACATGCAGCAGGTGTTGAGCCGAAGTCACGACAAATATCACGTTGGGGGTTCAAGAGTTCGTCGGAAGTTCGGACGATCGTTAGAGGTTCTACGGGAACAATCCGAGAAGTCCAGGAGCTTGCCAAAGAAGCTCGTCGGAACTTGCTAAGAGGATCGTCGCAAGTCCAGGAGTTTACCGGGAGTTCGCCGGAGCATCGCCGATGGTTCGTCGGATGTTCACCGGAAGTTTGCTGGAAGCTCACCAGAAGAAGCGAGTGACGCACCAGAACACAATATACAGTATTGATGTCTTAATTGTCATAGTTAGTATGTAGATTAAGTTAGAATTGGGAGATGATCCCATTAACTTAATCTGGGGCCAATTGGGCCCTTGGCAGACCTAAATTGGGATGAATGGATCAGTTCATTCAGACCCAGAATTCCTGCCAAGCGGTGGCACTGCAAGGGCCGGCGGTGACACCACCCAGGAGACTTGGTCTCCCAGGAATTCTGGGTGGTAGTACCGCCCCTGTCAAGCGGTGGTACCGCCCTAATCCGGTGGTGGTATCGCCAGAGCTCAGTCTTTGAGCTCTGCCAAGTGGTGGTGCCGCCCAGACTGAGCGGTAGTACCGCCCAATGTCATATGCCTGGTGGTAGTACCGCCCAGCTCTAGCGGTGGTACTGCCAGGACCCCGAAAATTCGGGAGATGATACTTTTAAGCTCCAAATTCAAACTGATTGGGGCCTATATAAACCCCACCCTTTCTGCATAAAAGGGAAACCGACAGCTTGCTTTTGTTCTGAGTATTTGAAAGCTTAAAAGTATTATAAAAACTAGAGTTCTTCTCCCTCTTTCTTTCTAAGTATTGATCATTTAAGAGAGAAGTGAAAACTTGTAAGGGTTGTCTCCTAAGCCCGTCCAAAAGGAGAAAAGATATAAAAGGGTGGTTGGCCTTCGCCGATTAAAGGAAAGCCTCTAGTGGACGTCGGTGGCCTCATCGGAGGAAGAAGCCAAAAGTGGATGTAGGCCAAGATTGACCGAACCACTTTAAATCTCGGTTTGCATTTATATTTTGCTCTTTATCTTAACTGCAAACTACCTCCATCGCTTTACATCATCTATACTTCTGTTTGCTCTCAAGTTAAAGTTTTTTCCAAAACGGTTTCCGTATGAAAGTCTTTTTAATCGACGAAAGTTTTCCGCTGCACTAATTCACCCCCACCCCCCTCTTAGTACTATTGATCCTAACATGAGGAAGGGAAGAGAAATCTTGCTTTTACGCAAGGGCTCTAATACCATGATAAATTGAAATATAATGATAAAATATATTTCAATTAGTTGAATATAATATCTATTTATACATATTAGAAGAAATGATTTCTCTCAACTAATCATTTTCTCATATAATTGAAAAAATTTTATAAGTAAGATTTCCTCGTATAGTTAAAAAAATCTTATCTACTATTAATAATTAGATCAGTTGAAAGAAAGAGAAAAAGTAAATGTTGTTAGTTGTCCTTATTAGAAAAAAAAAACTCGTATTTTGATGATGAAACCAATCGATATGTGTTTATGTTTTAATCTGCGTTTTGAGTGACGCAGGATGCTTCGATCAAGATGAGACAATTAAAGCAAGAAAATTCATGTTTTGCCGATGGAAAACATGTCAGAAGATTAGACGTCGGGCCAGAGGAACGATCGACATATCGACAGAAGGCTTTGGGCTATGGATTCGGGCATCGGGCCAAGAAGAGTGGATATTGCGCCAAGGATATTGGAGTTGCAAAGTCAAATGGCTGATTGGGTAATAGGCTGCAAGAGAGGACGATGCGCCGAAGAATCGGACGAAGCGTCGAGAGACCAATGACATACCAAACAACTTGATTAAATGCTTACTATTAATTGTCTAGATCAAAGTATATTTTACATGTATAGGATTAACTACGATGGTAGTAAGACATGCAGCAGGTGTTGAGCCGAAGTCAAGACAAAGATCACGTTGGGGGTTCAAGAGTTCGTCGGAAGTTCGGACGATCGTTAGAGGTTCTACGGGAACAATCCGAGAAGTCCAGGAGCTTGCCAAAGAAGCTCGTCGGAACTTGCTAAGAGGATCGTCGCAAGTCCAGGAGTTTACCGGGAGTCCGCCGGAGCATCGCCGAGGGTTCGTCGGATGTTCACCGGATGTTTGCTGGAAGCTCACCAAAAGAAGCGAGTGACGCACCGGAACACAATCTACAGTATTGATGTCTTAATTGTCATAGTTAGCATGTAGATTAAGTTAGAATTGGGAGATGATCCCATTAACTTAATCTAGGGCCAATTGGGCCCTTGGTAGACCTAAATTGGGCTGAATGGATCAGTTCATTCAGACCCAGAATTCCTGCCAAGCGGTGGCACTGCAAGGGCCGGCGGTGACACCACCTAGGAGACTTGGTCTCCCAGGAATTCTGGGTGGTAGTACCGCCCCTGTCAGGCGGTGGTACCGCCCTAGTCAGGTGGTGGTATCGCCAGAGCTTAGTCTTCGAGCTCTGCCAGGTGGTGGTGCCGCCCAAACTGAGCGGTAGTACCGCCCAATGTCATATGCCAAGTGGTAGTACCGCCCAGCTCTAGCGGTTGTACCGCTAGGACCCCGAGAATTTGGGAGATGACACTTTTGAGCTCCAAATTCAAACTGATTGGGGCCTATATAAATCCCACCCTTTCTGCATAAAAGGGAAATCGAAAGCTTGCTTTTGTTCTGAGTATTTGAAAGCTTAAAAGTATTATAAAAACTAGAGTTCTTCTCCCTCTTTCTTTCTAAGTGTTGATCATTTAAGAGAGAAGTGAAAACTTAAGGGTTGTCTCCTAAGCCCGTCCAAAAGGAGAAAAGCTGTAAAAGGGTGGTTGACCTTCGCCTATTAAAGGAAAGCCTCTAGTGGACGTCGGTGGCCTCATCGGAGGAGGAAGCCAAAAGTGGATGTAGGCTAAGATTGACCGAACCACTCTAAATTTCAGTTTGCATTTACATTTTGCTCTTTATTTTAACTGCAAACTGCCTCCGTTGCTTTACATCATCTATACTTCAATTTGCTCTCAAGTTAAAGTTTTTTCCAAAACGGTTTCCGTATGAAAGTTTTTTTAATCGACGAAAGTTTTCCGCTGCACTAATTCAACCCCCCCCCCCTCTTAGTACTCTTGATCCTAACATGAGGAAGAGAAGAGAAATCTTGCTTTGATGCAATGGCTCTAATACCATGATAAATTGAAATATAATGATAAAATATATTTCAATTAGTTGAATATAATATCTATTTATACATATTAGAAGAAATGATTTCTCTTAACTAATCATTTTCTCATATAATTGAAAAAATTTTATAAGTAAGATTTTCTCGTATAGTTAAAAAAATCTTATCTACTATTAATAATTTGATCAGTGCTGAAATAAAAAGAAAAAGTAGATGTTGTTAGTTGTCCTTATTATGAAAAAAAAAAAAAAAGAAAGGGTCATATGTTTAGAAATTTTATTTTAGAAATGAGAGACCGTTTCCAGAAAAGTTCAAAAAAATGATTTTTTAGGAAATTACTAAAAACAAAATTAGATAGCAACAATGCTTTTCCATATGGCGAAAAGCTCAGATGCCATAATAGTTATATCAAACATCAATAATTTTGGAATGGTCCAGTCACCACAAGTTAGTAAAAGGCACACCGAAAGGCCTCCATATGCTGATGCTTTATGTGATATGACCTGTAGAACCTTTACACTCTGTATGGAAAGCGAGGCTGAGCGAGGAGATTTAAAGCGAACGAATACGATATGGAGTCCAAAGCACTCACAGTCGTTGGATTCCCTCCCTAAAGAATTTAAATTTCGAGCATATATACCTCTAAATACTTCAATCTTTTATATATGATACTCGCTGACAACCATTGAATCAACTTTCAAAAGTTGTACTTCTCAATATAATTGAAAATTATTAAAAATTTATATACCTAATATATATGCCAATCAATTTATATACCTAAAAATTTAAAGAGATATTAATGCCAATCTAAGTTTGGAAGCTATTATTGCTAATGATGCAGATTAATTACAATGGCATAGTTGCAAGTGCTTGAACTTTACATGGGTACAGACAATAAATCAAAAAAGTCATTTAAGGCCAATCTATCATGATCAACTTTCTATGGAATCAAAGTCAGCTTCTCGAAGGCCCTATCTGCGTCAATGTCAAACCCTAAGCCAGTGGTGCGAGTGAGTAGTAAGTCGTATTGCACAATGAAAATAACATAGCACACATACTACCTCTATATCTAATGGCATTACTTAACGTGTCCGGTAGCAAACTGTGAAAGGTTCATTTAGACATCCGCTTCAGGGGAATTAACGACGCCCACCTTCCTCTGCACTCTCTTGTACGAATACCTCGTCGCGATGTAGACGTAGCCACACAGATTCACCGCACTCATGGCGGAAATCAACCAGTAGTAGCAGTCCAAGCGGCTCCTGATCAAGTCCTTGGCGAACCAACTCCCCTTCTCTCCCCTGGAGGTGATGTGATCCACCACCGTGATCAAGAGACTGCTGAGGAAGTTGGACACCCCGAAGACGCTGAGGTAGAAGCCGATCCCTAAGCTCCTCATGCCGTCGGGGACTTGATCGTAGAAGTACTCCTGCAAGCCCACCAGTGCGAACCCATCACCGAACCCCATGATCATGAACTGTGGCACCAACCAGAAGACGCTCATGGAGATGACGCTGCTTTGCTCCGCTTCCGCCACACGCAGTCTCTTCCTTTCCACCAGGGCGGCGGAGACCATTGCGGCGACGGAGAACGCGAAGCCGATTCCGATCCTCTTGAGGATGCTGATGCCCCGCTCCCTCCCGGTGGCTCTTCTCAGGGAGGGCTCCAGGATCGTGTCGTAGAAGGTGACGGAGATGATCATGGCGATGGCGCTGAAGGCGTAGACCGAGGCGGCCGGGATCTCGAAGCTGCCGCCCAATGATCTGTTCATGGTGCTCGCTTGCTTGATGAAGAAGGTGGCGGTTTGGCTGATGCAGATGCCTAAGGGTAGCGCGGTTAGCCATATGGGCACCATGGCCAGTATTAGCTTCAGCTCCTCCACTTGGGTCACCGTCGCTAGTCGCCATGGGTTCAGCTTCTCCGTGGCGAAGGCTTCCTCATCATCCTTGTGCTCGACGATGGCAGCTTTGTCGAGAAATCTGAGACAAATGAGGGTGTGTTTGCTTCATATAGTCGGCAGTGAGTTCCATTGGCATCACAGGGATCTGAATTGACTACCTTAGTTTGCTAGTGTGACAGAGGAGCCTCTTATCGCTCTGCAGCGGGAGCGTTTTGGGAACCTCGTAGAGTTCTGCAGCATCCGAAGGGAGAGGAAGGTGTCTTTTGGCCATGGCCGCCACCACAACCTGCAGCATGGGCGTGAATGGGCTGCCCTCCGGCGCTCGGTAGCGGTAGAACGGCCTGCCCGCCAGGAAGACCACGAAGCAGAAGCACATGACGGCGGTGAGCACGACGTCTGCCAGCCACCAGCTGACGGCGTCCTGGACGTAGACGATGACGGTGACCCCCAGCGTCAGCCCGCTGCAGAGGGCGAAGCTCCACCAGTTGAAGTAGGACATCTTCTGCTTCCGCTCCTCCGCGTGGTTGTCGTCGAACTGGTCGGCGCCGAAGCTCTCGAGCGACGGCTTGTGGCCGCCGGTGCCCCCCGAGATCAGGTACATGGCCACGAAGAAGATGACCTTGTGGAGTCGCAGTGATCGGCCGCAGGCGCCGCTCGCGTCGCATGGCTTCAGCCGCGGGACCATCTGCGACATGGTTAACAGGCCGAGACCCTGCAGCGATCAAATGCCACCAAGCACATGATGTCAAAGAAGATGAGAAGAAGGTATGGATGGCAGCGAGCGAGCAGGTGTACCCCGATGTAGATGAGGGTGGAGAGGAGAACGGTGGAGAATCTGCCCAAGTACGCATCGGCCACGAATCCACCAACGAGGGGCATCATCGAGGTGACGCCGCTCCAGTAATTGACGTTCTTGGCCGCCGTCTTCAGTTCCTGGTGCAGCACCCTGGTGAGGTAGATGATGAGATTTGTGGCCAGTCCGAAGTAGCACAGCCTCTCACCGAACTCAATCGCTGTCAGAGACAAGCCATGGTCATTCATCATCAAGATTGTAGCAACATGGAGACAAGAACAAGCCCTTTGCTACCTATGATGAACAGGGATGCCTTCCAACATCCAGTGGAGGCTCTGCGAGGAACCCTTCCTTTGTGATCCACAGAGGAGTCACACACCCACTTCTCCTCATCGTCCTGTGACTTCTCCACCCTGCTCTTCTCATCCCACGCAGGCTCCATGTCAAAGAAGAGGAGGTGTAATGGGCTGCGGTGCTGCAGAGCGGAAGAAGCTCTACTGCTCCTCTTATATAAACTTGTTGGAGTGACACAAGGTGACAGAATCAAGGAGACCATTTATGGGCTGTCCTTGTTGGCTTGGACGAGAGAGAGAGAGAGAGAGAGAGAGAGAGAGAGAGAGGGGAAAGCTTGGGTTGGACCACGCTGAGATAAGCGTAGCCAACCATTTAGCCTTCATGGAAGCAAAAGCTAATAGGCCGTATGCCCACATGCAACTACAAAGACATGATACTTTGCCTTTGTGGTTGATGGATGTCCATCTCTCATTGACCCGTAAAAGCATGTATCCACTTCCATATGTGTTAAATGAGTAATAATTATCTTCTCAAATTATTATAGGGTGAATTTTTTTTTAAAAAAATATATATTTTCTTATTTTTTGATTATTTATAAAATTCTTTCTGATTTGATGATTTATTATATATCATTTTCCTCTGAATCGATCCATGAATCGGTCCTTATAATATTTTTATACTATATTATAATAATTTAAATAATTAAAAATATAATATAAAAGTATTATAATATATTATAATATTTTTATATAAATTTTATAAAAATATGATAAATTAAGTTCTGATGCTTTTAACCTACTAAGAAAACACTATAACATAACATGGAAACACTATAACATAATACAAAAACACTACAACATAATATGTTGTATAAATTTTATAAAAATATTAAAAACTATGTTATATTATTTTTAATAATATTAAAAAATATAATATAATAGAAATATTGTAATATAGTGTATTTGTATTATGTTAAAGTATTTTTCCAATTTTATTGAAAACACTATAACAAAGTGTAAAAACATTATAACTGGACTTTAACAGGACTCAAGAATATGGATAGATGATTGATAAAGAATATATTTTAGGAAAATTAAAAAATATCAAAACTTTGCCTTTCATTATGTACTCATCAAATTTTTTATAAATTGATAGAGGATATTTTAGTATTATCCAACTGGTAGCCACCTCTGATCACACAACTCTAGCTGGAGTCATGCATAAGTCTCAAAACAATTTGAAACAACATAGTCTAACTTAGAAACGACTGCATCCTAAAGCGATGCCATCCGGCTCAGAAGTGATACAAAGTAGAATCCACACTGCTCAAAATTACACGAAGCAACACCCTAAAGTGAGGAGACAACACCGCATAGTACGGGATCAAAATAGTCACGCTAGAATAGATGAACTGCCTGCTTGAAATATCAATGGATGCTTATAACCTACAGATGGTCGATCCCTAGAGAAGTATAAAAACTACCCCCAAGCAAACACCAAGGGAGGCTCTTTATATACTAACTTAGTCATACATCTTATATTGCTATCTTCTCCCCTTCGCTAACGTAAGCATCGGAGGGGCTGCATCGAGCAGCCCTCGGTGCAAACTTGTCATGCAGGATCATTGATCATCCAAAGATACATAGATGACCCTACCCCTAGGGAGGAACCTTGTAACCAGGTGCTAGTCATATGTGTCCTACAAGCCAATCACATGAGTGATGTATATGTGACACATTAAGTAGTCTTTTTTACTTATTATTATTATTATTGACATATTCTCACTTTGTATTGCCTATTGTATATATTATGATTTCCTTGATTTATGCAATAAGAATTGGATCATGATGAAATCATGATACTGAGACTATTTCTCCTATAAACGTAGACCCTAAATATTCTCAATCATAAGTTACTCAAGAGGGACATCAAGATAACTAGATAGACCGATATACTGTATACCCCTCCATATGATTGGAGGCGGTTGATATCATAGTTGCTTGTGTAGAGACTCTAGGGATATAGTGTAGGTGCTCATTGGAGAATAAGTTCACTAAATGAACCTTTCATAGAATGCTGAATGATTGATGATACCTCATTGTTAGACAATGATTCTGTGATCTCAATTATGTGATTGGTCTTTAGACTTGAGACACTAAGAATGTCTTGTATAAGTACTCCACTTTTTGATATCAAACTTATAAGTCTGAATGCTTCAGATCTAGCATAGGAAGTCATTGGGAATGATAGCCAACCATATACGGATAATTAAGTATCGGTAGAGGATCATCTACTCTTGGTATCATGAGAGGAATATCCTATATATTTTCACTCGGGCAAATCCCTAGCTAGAGTCATTCGAATTGAGAGAGAAATGAGTTCTCCGAGAGAATCCGATTAGAGCGAGACTTGAGTGGATTCCATATGGACCTATCAGAACCATGCCCGATATATGATTTTTGAGATAGTAGATGAATGAGAAACTATAGATATATGATAACTAAGGATAAATAGGTCCAATGGATTAGATTTTCTATATTATTTGGGGACTATAGCGTAGTGACCTAGTATATTAGATAGAGATCCTATAGATGAGATCCAATAAGAGATTATTAGATAGAAATACGCTAATCTAGGAGGCTTGGGTAATTGGATAGATATCCAACACCTAGTAGGGTAGGATCCATTAGGGTTAAGTGGTAGGAACTTCTATAAATAGGAGGGGCCAACAGGTGGCATAGGCTAGTCTCCTCTTAGCAGCCCCTCATATTTTCCTCCCTCTCCTCTCCCTCTCAACCGATAGCCACAGTTTGGGGCATGTGGATAGCAAGAAGGGTTAATCCCTTCTTGAAGATAGTGTAACTTTTATAGTATGCGTGGAGAGGAAGATTGTGTTGTGATTTCAGAAGCATCATCATTGCATCTATCATGTGGATCACTACTAGAGAAAAGGACAGTTGACCTCGTTCATCTTCTCTTATAGATCTGAGATTTCTTAGGGATATATGATCTCCCTAGGTAATATATCTCATATGATATGCGTAGTTTTTTAGTTTTGCATTTTTATGCACCAATCATTGCATGACAACAAACATTTTTTTCTTTAGAAAACTTGGGTTTTTATTTTTTATTCTTCTACCACACATGTGATGCTCTAATAAGATTTTTCAACAGTGGTATCAGAGCCAAATTGGTTCGTGCGATGATTGGTTTTTGAACTATGTGTTGATAAATTATGTAGAATAGTTTTATGCATTATTGTTGTGATTTTTGTCATAGTTTTCAAGTCTAGATAGCACCCTTTCTCACCATTGAGAGGTGTTTTAGAGAGGCCTTTTAATATCAAAATTGTTAACGTAAAAGAAAAAGAAAGGGCAGCAATTGTTGTTGCCCTATGGATCAACCAAAAGCTGCTTTGTATTGGCGGAGAGCTATAGAAGAGGCTCTTAGCCTGGCCACTTGTTGCAAACTGAGAGCAACCATGCTACTCTCAGCCAAGCAGCAATACCCCATGTGGCCAAGGAGTCCTAGTTGCATGGGGAACCCTTGGTGGCTAGAGTTTCCTAGCCACCTAGGTGACCCTATGTTCAGGGATTCCTGGTCACATTGTCATGAACAGTCATCACACATCCGCAACAACTTTGTTCAATGAACTATTCATCACTTTTGCATGCTTGTGTAGAGACATGATAGTATATTTTGCTTTAGTTTTATATGTTTTTGCTTGAAAAATGTAAGCAACGATAGTTCACGGTGTTGTAGTGCGATCACTCATCGCGCTTGGCCGAACTGCCCCAAAATGGCTTCGTTTTTCGTGCCATAACTTGTTTTCAACACGCCGCAGCTACGCCGCACCCTGGAACCCCCTGGGTGGCACAGGGTTAGCTAGGGCTTTGGTATATTATTGAGCGTTGAATAATCTTCACAAGTTTGCAGGTTAACATGATTGAACTTGCCTTCACGCCCGGCACCCGGTGAGCAATTGTTTGTGAACTTGCAACTGTTCATTCTACCTTCTAAAGTCCTTGTTTTCCTCCTTCCTCTCTTTTCTCTTATGTATGCAAGGTGCTTGCTGAATTACTTGTAAAGCTTCCCTTTTTCGTGAGACGTCGGGACTTGTCTACCACTCATTTTTTGAACTAATCAACTTTCTCTTTTATAGGTCCTTTGGGAGTTGAGTGAGGTTGCAAATTGGCTGACCCTTTACAGATGCATATCATAAGAGCGCGTCCTGACTTAGGCAATCCAGCTAAGTTCGAGGAGTTGGTGCAAGGGTGCTTCGCGATTTAGGCAACTTAAGCTAAGTTCGCAACTTTGCCGCAATGGTGCCTTATGACTTAGGCAATTCCAGCTAAATCCATGACATTGTAGTCTCAGAGCAGGCAAGCAATTCGAGCAAGTAGTGAAAAAACTTCACAATTTCACTATGGCAAAGCATCATAGTGAATCGAGTAAGACGGGGCAAGCCGAAACATTACCCCAAGCAGCCACAAGTGGGCTGTAAGTACAAACTCGCTCTGATACTATTGGAGTCGCTTTGGAGGATCATGGCAATGAATATGATGAGCGAGAAATTGTCTACTCTCCGAGAGTAGAGGAGGTGCAATCTAGAGTGGAAACCCGCTTGAATGTTCTTGAAGCGAGCTTGGAGAAACTCTACCAAGGCTAACAAAAGCTTCTTGGGGTAGAGAGCTTATAAGAAGAAGCTGAATCCCGAATCGACAAGGTTGAGGCCCTACTCGATCGACTAACGGACGATATCAAAGACTCTGTGCAACATTTGCATGAAGTCATGGCGAAACTCACTTCCAGAGTGAGAACACTCACAAGGGCAATAAATGCAAGAGGGAGCAACACCCATGTTACGCCACCACAAAACCTGAGGGCACCTGAGCCTCATTACTATGGAGGTGCTAGGGATGCAAAATAGCTCGAGAATTTTTTGTTTGACATGGAACAGTACTCTCAAGCTACAAGGCCTGATTTTGAAGATACTAAAGTTTCAATAGCAACCATGTATCTGAATGGAGATACAAAACTTTGGAGGCGAACTCGTTGGGAGGAGATCCAACAAGGTCAGTGTCGAGTGGACATAGGAGAGGACTTGAAGTGGGAGTTGAGAACTTAGTTCCTACCCGAGAATACAGAGTTCGTCACAAGGAGGAAGTTGAGACAACTCCGCCAAAGTACCTCCATCCGAGACTACGTGAAGCAATTTTCTGCACTGATGTTGGACATACAGAACATGTCCAAGAAGGATAAATTGTTTAGCTTCCTCGATAGCCTAAAACCATGGGCACAACAAGAACTGCATTAAAGGAATATCACTGATGTGATCGGGGCAATTACGACCGTAGAAAGGCTCACCGACTTTATTTCCATGGAGGACTCGGGGAAAAGGAAATAATCTTCAGGAAACCGTCCTTTAAAATATTTTCAAGGGAAGGAGCTCGAGGGTGAACAAAGGAAGAATAGTTCTCATAAAGGGCCAAGCTTAAAAGGCAAGGCCCCAAAACCTAACGGATGCTTCTTGTGCGGAGGTCCACACATAGTAGGGGAGTGCCCACAGAAACAGGTAATCAATGCATTAACAACTTCAATCCACCCCCCAGATTAGATAAGGGTAAGGCCATTGCCTTCAGTTCAAGTAGTTTAAAATCTAGTAATGATGATGAGGAGTCGTAAGGTCCCCGAATGGGAGCAATGCATTTGTTGAATGCCTTGCGGGGTCAAGTGGGAGAGAACACGAAGACAAAGTCACATAAAGCAAGGAGTAGTGAGTTGATGTACGTAGACATCAAGCTCAATGGCCAAACAACTCGTGCAATTGTAGACACGGGCACTACCCACAACTTCATTATCGATCGAGAAGCAAAGTGACTTGGACTAATATTGGAGAATAACCCAAGTCGGATGAAGGCGGTGAACTCGGAGGCCAAGCGAATCTTTGGACCGGCAAAGGGAGTCCCCATCAAGATCGAGACTTAAAGTGGAAGCACAAACATGATGGCAGTGCTACTAGATGACATCCAAGTAATTTTAGGAATGGAGTTCATGAACGCGACAAAGTTGGTGCCAATGCTATTCTTGAACTCCCTATGTTTGATGAGAGGCGATGACCCCTATGTGGTTCCTATCTATCGGAGTGGAACTAAGGACCTCGAACAAATATCGACATTACAACTGAAGAAAGGGGTATGAAAAGATGAATTAATATTCGTGGCTATTGTGAAGCTAGACCTCCTTGATAGGGAGGCCATTCATGAACTTGCTATGGTGACAAACGTTCTGAAGGAGTTCACAGATATTATACCACCTGAGTTACCAAAAACTCTGCCACCACGTAGAGGGGTGGATCATCATATTGACCTAGAGCCGGGAGTGAAGCCTCCAGCGAGATCACCCTACCACATGCCCCCCCCCCCCAGAGTTGGCAGAGCTCAGAAAATAATTAGATGAACTGCTAAGTGGTGAGCTCATTCGTATTTCTAAAGCACTATTCGGAGCTCCAGTTCTCTTCCAAAAGAAACAAGATAGGAGCCTCCGACTATACATCAACTATCGAGCCCTCAACAAGGTGACGGTGAAGAACAAGTATCCCATCCCACTCATCGCAAACTTGTTTGACCAATTGGGAAAAGCAAAGTACTTCTTCAACGCTTTGGCCATATTCTGTACTCTTATGAACCAACTATTCAAGGAGTATCTGGATAAGTTTGTAGTCATCTACTTGAACAATATCGTCATCTACAGCCAAACGCTTAAGAAGCATGTCGAGCACCTTCAAACAATTTTCAAGGTTCTTAGGGAGAACACTTTATTCGTGAAAAGAGAGAAGTGCTACTTTACTCAAAGGAGATCTTATTCTTGGGGCATCAAATCGATGATGGTTCCATTAAGATGGACAAATCAAAGGTGTAAGCTATTGCGGAATGACAAACTCCAAAGAATATGCCGGAGTTGATATCCTTCATTGGTTTCGTCAATTACTATCGGCACTTCATAGCTAGGTACTCGAAGCATGCAACGCCACTGACTGAGTTGCTAAAGAAAGAGCAATCTTGGAGATGGTCTGACAAATATGAAGCTACATTCTAAGAACTGAAGGCTGCTATATTGGAAGAATCAGTGTTCAAATTGTCGGACTATGGGGAGCCCTTTGAAGTGTTGGAAAATCTTGGAGGCGACATCACATGCGTAGCAGAAGAAGAAGAAAATAAAATCCCCGATTCCCAAAGAGATGTTCGTCGTCGTGCGAAAATTGGTGCGCAAAATCCATGAAACTGAAAAACTGCGTATAGAGTAGATTGTGTTACCTAGGGAGATCGTATATCCCTGTTTCCTTGTAGATCTTTAGGAGAGGGTGAAGGAGTTCAAGCGTCCTCCTCTCTAGCGGTGATCCACACAGAAGGGCTGCGACAACGCTCCTCAAAACTCCAAGCCAGCTCTGAGGTGGAGAGGGGAAGGAGAATAGGAGAGGTAAGCAAAGGCTCTAGCCTATGAGGCTCTGAATCCCTCCTATTTATAGAGGTCCCCTGTCAAACCCTAATGGATCCTCCCCTAGTAGGTATTGGATCTACATCCAATAACCCAAGCCTTTTAGATTACTAGATCTCTATCCAATAATCTCTTATGGGCTCTTATTGGATCTCGTCCATGGGATCCAATAATTCAGGGGATTATTGGATATCCAATAAGACAAGGGCTCCATCGGATATATTATATCCGAACCACTACTCATCACAATGCCTACCATATGTGTGTGACCCTCTAGGCCCAATATCGAGCTGGCCGTGAGTCATACCTGTCAGAACTCCTTCTAACTCAGTAAATTATTATCTTTGTAATAATTCACTCAACTCATCGACTACGGACGTACTAGGTCACTACGCCGTAGTCCCTAGACGATACAGGGGAATCCAATCCATTGGACCTGTCTGTCCTCAGTTATCATGTACCTATAGTCCCTCATCCATCTAATATCCCAGAGATTGTATATCGAGCACGGTGATGTCAGACCCATACGGTTTCTACTCGAGTCTCGCTCTAATCGGATTCTCTCGGAGAACTATTTCTCTCTCAACCCGAATGACTCTGGCTAGGGATTTATCTGAGCAAGAACACATGGGATATTCCTCTCATGACGTCGAGAGTGGATGATCCTCTATCGACACTCAATAGCCCTCGTAAGGTCGACTACCACTCCCAATGACCAGTTGTACTAGATCTGGGACAACCAAACATATAAGTCTGGTATCAAAGAGTGGAGCACGCATATAGGACATCTTGGTGTCTCAAGTCTAAGGACCAGATATACCACTAGGACTATAGAATCACTGTCTGACAATAAGGCATCATCAACCATCCAGCATTCCGTAAGCGGATCAATCAGTGAACTCATTCTCCAATGAGCACCTGTACTGTATCTCTGGTGTCCCTACACGAGTAGCAATGAGACCAACTGCATCCATCATATGGACGGGTATACAGCACACTAGTTTGTCCGGTTATCACGATGTCCCTCTCGAGTAACCTATGACCGGAATTATTTAGGATATGTGTTTAAAGGTGAATCGATCTCATTTTCGTGATCTCATCACGATCCGATTCCCATTGCACAAATCAAAGGACAACACAATATATATATATATATATATATATATATATATATATATATATATATATATATATATATATATATATATATATATATATATATATATATAGTTATAAAGTGATATATGCCAAAATATAATAAGCAAAAGGATTCTTTATCAAGTCACACATGCCATCACTCACGTGATTGGTTTGTTTGGCACCTATGACTAGCAATCTCCCACTTAACCTAAAGCCAATCACCTATGTGTTTGATCCCCATCAGACCCTTGTGACGCTCAAAGACAATATGAGACATCGGCTTTGTCAGTGGATCTGCAATGTTATCTTCAGATGGAACTCTTTCCACTGCTACATCTCCTCGGGTTACGATCTCTCTGATAAGGTGAAACCTCCTCAAAACATGCTTAGATTTCTGATGAGACCTAGGTTCCTTCAGCAATCACCCCGTTGTTGCCGCAATATAAGGAGATCGACTCCTTGCTACCCGGCACGACTCCCAACTCTGTGATGAACTTCTTCAACCATACTCCCTCCTTTGCTGCATCTGATGCAGCAATGTACTCCGCCTCTATGGTCGAGTCAACAGTAGTATCTTGCTTGGAACTCTTCCAGCATACTGCTCCTCCATTCAAGGTGTACACATACCCCGAATTCGACTTGATATCAGCGACATCAAACTGAAAACTTGAGTCTGTGTAGCCTTCAACCTTAAGGCTACTACCTCCATATACTAGTAAAAGATCCTTAGTCCTTCTCAAATACTTAAGGATATACTTTACTGCTTTCTAGTGCTCCAAGTCTGGATCCGCTTGATACCTGCTCGTGACACTCAGAGCATACGCTATATCAAGCCTAGTACATAGCATGACATACATGATAGACCCTATTATTGAGGCATAAGGTATCATATCCATGTTCGCCCTTTTTTCTGGAGTCTTTGGGGACATATTCGTAGAAAGCGATATCCCATGTCTCATCGATATAAGACCTCTCTTGGAATTTTTCATGCCAAACCTTTTGACAATGGTTTCTATATATCTAGACTGGGACAAGCCAAGCATCCTCTTGGATCTATCTCTATAGATTCTAATCCCCAAGATATAGGATGCTTCCCCTAAGTTCTTCATGGAAAAGTGTCTAGATAACCAAGCCTTTACTGCGGATAGCATTCCTACGTCATTCCTAATGATTAGGATGTCATCCACATATAACACCAAAAAGGTGATAGCGCTCCCACTTATCTTCCTGTACACACAAGGCTCATCTTCGTTCTTAACGAAGTCATAAGATCTGATTGCCTCATCAAATCTTATGTTCCAACTTCGGGAAGCTTGCTTTAGTCCATAAATGGATCTAAGCAACCTATACACTGTATCTAGGCAGTTCTTGGACACGAATCCCTTAGGTTGTATCATATACACCTCCTCCTCGAGGTTTCCATTGAGGAATGTAGTTTTCACATCCATCTACCAGATTTTATAATCATAGTGTGCTGCAATAGCCAATAGAATTATGATGAATTTCAGCATTGCTACGGGTGAGAAGGTTTCGTCGTAGTCAACACCTTGCCTTTGACGATACCCCTTAGCCACTAGCCTTGCTTTATATGTCTCTACCTTTCCATTTACTCTGATATTTTTCTTAAAGATCCACTTGCAACCGATGGGTACAATACCTTCGGGCGCATCAACTAGGTTCCAAACCTTGTTGGAGTACATAGAATCCATCTCAAAATTCATGGCTTCTTGCCACTTCCTAGAGTCTATACTCATAATAGCCTCCTCGTAGATCTGAGGATCAATATTTTCAACATCCTCTCCTCTAATATGTCTCATATAGCTCTTAGGAGGATGGGATACTCTATCAGACCTACGTAAATTTGAAACTTGTGTATTAGGTACCTGAATAGACTCAGGCTGTAGAGTGGTGCTTGAGTTTGATTCTCCAACCTCGCTCAACTCTATCATGCTCCCACTATCTTCGCCAAGAATGTGTTCCTTCTCAAGGAACACTGCTCTCTTAGCTACAAAGACCTTTTGGTCCTCTAGATGTTAGAAATAATACCCACAAGTTTCCTTGGGGTATCCCACAAATTTACATCGCTCTATCCTCGATTCTAACTTATCGGGGTTGTGTCTTTTAACGTGGGCAGGGCAGCCCCAAATCTTAACAACCTTACAATCAGGCACATAGGTGATTGGCTTTAGGTTAAGTGGGAGATTGCTAGTCATAGGTGCCAAACAAACCAATCACGTGAGTGATGGCATGTGTGACTTGATAAAGAATCCTTTTGCTTATTATATTTTGGCATATATCACTTTATAACTATTATATACAATCAGACCCTTGTGACGCTCAAAGACAATATGAGACATCGGCTTTGTCAGTGGATCTGCAATGTTATCTTCAGATGGAACTCTTTCCACTGCTACATCTCCTCGGGTTACGATCTCTCTGATAAGGTGAAACCTCCTCAAAACATGCTTAGATTTCTGATGAGACCTAGGTTCCTTCAGCAATCACCCCGTTGTTGCCGCAATATAAGGAGATCGACTCCTTGCTACCCGGCACGACTCCCAACTCTGTGATGAACTTCTTCAACCATACTCCCTCCTTTGCTGCATCTGATGCAGCAATGTACTCCGCCTCTATGGTCGAGTCAACAGTAGTATCTTGCTTGGAACTCTTCCAGCATACTGCTCCTCCATTCAAGGTGTACACATACCCCGAATTCGACTTGATATCAGCGACATCAGACTGAAAACTTGAGTCTGTGTAGCCTTCAACCTTAAGGCTACTACCTCCATATACTACTAAAAGATCCTTAGTCCATCTCAAATACTTAAGGATATACTTTACTGCTTTCCAGTGCTCCAAGTCTGGATCCGCTTGATACCTGCTCGTGACACTCAGAGCATGCGCTATATCAAGCCTAGTACATAGCATGGCATACATGATAGACCCTATTGTTGAGGCATAAGGTATCATATCCATGTTCACCCTTTTTTCTGGAGTCTTTGGGGACATATTCGTAGAAAGCGATATCCCATGTCTCATCGATATAAGACCTCTCTTGGAATTTTCCATGCCAAACCTTTTGACAATGGTTTCTATATATCTAGACTGGGACAAGCCAAGCATCCTCTTGGATCTATCTCTATAGATTCTAATCCCCAAGATATAGGATGCTTCCCCTAAGTTCTTCATGGAAAAGTGTCTAGATAACCAAGCCTTTACTGTGGATAGCATTCCTACGTCATTCCTAATGATTAGGATGTCATCCACATATAACACCAAAAAGGTGATAGCGCTCCCACTTATCTTCCTGTACACACAAGGCTCATCTTCGTTCTTAACGAAGTCATAAGATCTGATTGCCTCATCAAATCTTATGTTCCAACTTCGGGAAGCTTGCTTTAGTCCATAAATGGATCTAAGCAACCTATACACTGTATCTAGGCAGTTCTTGGACATGAATCCCTCAGGTTGTATCATATACACCTCCTCCTCGAGGTTTCCATTGAGGAATGTAGTTTTCACATCCATCTACTAGATTTTATAATCATAGTGTGCTGCAATAGCCAATAGAATTATGATGAATTTCAGCATTGCTACGGGTGAGAAGGTTTCGTCGTAGTCAACACCTTGCCTTTAACGATACCCCTTAGCCACTAGCCTTGCTTTATAGGTCTCTACCTTTCCATTTACTCTGATATTTTTCTTAAAGATCCACTTGCAACCGATGGGTACAATACCTTCGGGCGCATCAACTAGGTTCCAAACCTTATTGGAGTACATAGAATCCATCTCAAAATTCATGGCTTCTTGCCACTTCCTGGAGTCTATACTCATAATAGCCTCCTCGTAGATCTGAGGATCAATATTTTCAACATCCTCTCCTCTAATATGTCTCATATATCTCTTAGGAGGATGGGATACTCTATCAGACCTACGTAAATTTGAAACTTGTGTATTAGGTACCTGAACAGACTCGGGCTGTAGAGTGGTGCTTGAGTTTGATTCTCCAACCTCGCTCAACTCTATCATGCTCCCACTATCTTCGCCAAGAATGTGTTCCTTCTCAAGGAACACTGCTCTCTTAGCTACAAAGACCTTTTGGTCCTCTAGATGATAGAAATAATACCCATAAGTTTCCTTGGGGTATCCCACAAATTTGCATCGCTCTATCCTCGATTCTAACTTATCGGGGTTGTGTCTTTTAACGTGGGCAGGGCAGCCCCAAATCTTAACAACCTTACAATCAGGCTTTTTTTCTTTCCATATCTCATATGGTGTAGACACTACCAACTTAGTTGGAACTCTGTTCAGAAGGCAAGCTGCGGTTTCTAGGGCATATCTCCAGAATGAGATGGGTAGGTCAGCGAAACTCATCATGGACCGTACCATGTCTAATAACGTACGATTTCTCCTTTCAGAGACACCATTGAGTTGAGGTGTATAAGGAGGTATCCATTAGGATAATATCCCATGGTCCTTGAGGAACTGAGTAAACTCTATACTTAAGTACTCACCTCCTCGATCTGATCGAAGAGTTTTGATACCCTTTCCAGTCTGGTTCTCCACCTCATTCTTATACTCTCAGAATTTCTCAAAGGCCTCGGACTTGTACTTCATTAAGTACACATATACATACCTTAAGAAATCATCAGTAAAGGTAATGAAGTAGGAGTAACCACCAATGACATGAGTTGACATGGGTCCACATACATCACTATGTATGAGTTCCAACAGCTTAGTGGCTCTCTCTCTCCAGTTCCACTAAATGGAGAGTTGGTCAGTTTTCCATGAAGGCAAGGCTCGCAAGTTGCATATGACACATAGTCGAATGGATCTAGATATCCATCATTTAGCAACTTTTGAATCCTTCTTTCATTGATATGACTTAGCCTACAATGTCACAGGTATGCACTATTCATCTCATCTCGTTTCCTCTTGGACACATTTACATTCATGATATGTGGAGTAGTGTCTAGCATAAACAAACTTTTATGCAATATTCTCTCGCCAATCTTCCCTCGGCTTTGCTAGAATTTATAATAAATTGTAGATTTGATAAGCAATACTGGTATCCAATACTAATGCACTATCACAAAAATCTGACAATTGGAGATTAATCATGAATGTACCTGAAGCTTCTCCAAGCTTCTATTTTGCCCTCTCTGCAAGGTACTCTTTGTAGTTCCTCTTCTAGTGCCCATCTTTACCATAATGGAAGCACTAGCCTTTGTCCTTTGCTGGGTCTTTCTTAGCAACCTTTGCTTTACCTGGTCTGCCATTGCCCTTTCCCTTCTTAAGGGACCTTTCTGCTTTCCTTTTCTTTCTGGTCTCACTAGTGTAGAGAACTGGCTTCTCTTTATTAATAGTACTCTCTACCTCCCTCAACATATTGAGGAGCTCTGGGAGAGTCACCTCAAGCTTGTTCATATTAAAATTCATTATGAACTGTGAAAAGGAATCTGGTAGGGACTGAAGCACAATATCCACACACAAGTTATCCTCTAGGACCATTCCTAGACCTATGAGTTTCTCTATCCACTCAATCATCTTTAGGACATGGTTCTGAACTGGTGTCCCCTCAGTCATCCTAGCGCGGAAGAGGCTCTTGGATATCTCATATCGCTGAGTCCTTCCTTGTTCCTCAATTAATTTGTGGACATATAGGAGAATGGATCTGGCATCCATCTTTTCATATTGTCTCTGTAACTCAGGAGTCATAGAGCCCAACATATAGCACTGAGCAAGAGTGGAGTCATCAATGTACTTCATGTAGCAAGTGATCTCATCCTCGCTTGCCCCTTCTTCGGGCGCAGGCATCACTGTATCAAGGACGTACATGATTTTCTCCACCGTGAGAACAATTCTCAAGTTACGGAGCCAATTCGTATAATTTGGACCAGTGAGGCGGTTGCCACGTAAGGGATTTGAAAGTGACATTTTCTAAAAATAAAAATACAGCCGAAATGAATAACATGTAGATTTTGCAAAAAGTAAACTATCAAGATATGAACTTCTATCTTAATATGCTCCTACTATTTTACTAACCAGTCACGCGACACTCTCAGCATGTGAAACGAAGTCTCCGGCAGACTTCTAGTGGGGATCAGGATCCAATCAGCGTCTTAGTGTAACCTCGAGGGACTCGACCAATCACACTAAGCCTAAAAGGTAGGCAACTCTTACCGATCACAACTCTTTGTGATTCCCATCCTGTTCGGCCTCCGAATCACCATGGTCTCGAGGGACTCGACCAACCATGATACTCGGTTAAGTCAACACCTTCGTTACAAGATGAGTCTGATTTGATGATATACTCTCGAGGGACTCGACCAAGCATACCATGTCCTCAGGTCACCGGTGATATCTCTATGTCATAAGCAAGATAGCGAATCACGATATAGGTGAGTCTCGAGGGACTCGACCAACTCAACCTACACCGGGAATCGGTTCCTACTTATAACAATGGAAGGCCACGTGGGTCAATTTAATTGCCTCACGTTTACCGACTTAATATTATCGAGAGAGATGTTTCTATGATTTGGTCTCCTAATATGACATGTCACACATATATATATTTAATATATATCTACATCACGTGCAAATATATATATATATAGTATATGTATAAACAATCACACCAAATGATCATATACCACAGCCTAATGTGATTAGGCCCGAGCCAGTAGGCCTAATCACTCACATCAAGATCTATGTGTGCAACGGTGCATATCCATGACTTGTGATCGTCCATCTCGTCCTCGTCGGTTCCTTCAACATATCGATGCATCTTCATGCATCGCGATCGTCCATCTCGTGGGTCTCGCTATCACATCTACGCTCCCGATACGCCTCCTCATGTGATTACAAATCAATCATAGGCACGCAGGCCCGACAATAAATGAGAAATATAATGGAAGCTCGTGGACCCCAATAATAATAATCACAAGTACACACATCACTCGGTCCATGATCATCCGTCCATATATCATACATTACATGTATAATTAATCATCATCATATAGGACTACTAGATAAAAATAAAATAATAATCAACTAAACTTTTTAATTAATTAATATTTAATGAAATTAGGGACATATAGGGAATGTCTTAGTTCCTAAGGGTATTTGCGTCAATGATTTTGATGTCAAAAAGCTTCTCAAAAACACAACACACGTAGTTCAAAACCAATCTATCGCACGAACAACCTGGCTCTGATGCCACTGTTGGGAAATCTTAGGGGCGACATCACATGCGCAGCGGAATAACAAGAAAACAAAATCCTCAATTCCCAAAGAGATGTTCGTCGTCATGCAAAGATTGCTGCGCAAAATTCACGAAACTGAAAAACTACGTATAGAGTAGATTGTGTTACCTAAGGAGATCGTATATCCCTGTTTCCTTGTAGATCTTTAGGAGAGGGTGAAGGAGGTCAAGCGTCCTCCTCTCTAGCGGTGATCCACAAAGCAGGGCTGCGACGACGCTCCTCAAAACTCCAAGCTTGCTCTGAGGTAGAGAGGGCAAGGAGAATAGGAGAGGCAAGCAAAGGCTCTAGCCTATGAGGCTCTGAATCCCTCCTATTTATAGAGGTCCCCTGTCAAACCCTAATGGATCCTCCCCTAGTGGGTATTGGATTTGCATCCAATAACCCAAGCCTTTTAGATTACTGGATCTCTATCCAATAATCTCTTATGGGCTCTTATTGGATCTCGTCCATGGGATCCAATAATTCAGGGGCTTATTGGATATCCAATAAGACAAGGGCTCCGTCGGATATCTCATATCCGAACCTCTACTCATCGCAATGCCTACCATATGTGTGTGAACCTCTAGGCCCAATATCGAGCTGGCCGTGAGTTATACCTGTCAGAACTCCTTCTAACTCAGTGAATTATTATCTCTGTAATAATTCACTCGACTCAGCGACTACGGACGTACTAGGCCACTACACCGTAGTCCCTAGACGATACAGGGAAATCCAATCTATTGGACCTATCTGTCCTTAGTTACCATGTACTTATAGTCCCTCATCCATCTAATATCCCATATACCGTATATCAAGCATGGTGCTGTCAGACCCATACGGTTTCTACTCGAGTCTCGCTCTAATCGGATTCTCCCAGAGAACTCTTTCTCTCTCAACCCGAATGACCCTGACCAGGGATTTGTTAGAGCAAGAACATATGGGATATTCCTCTCATGACGCCGAGAGTGGATGATCCTCTATCGACACTCAATAGCCCTCGTAATGTCGACTACCACTCCCAATGACCAGTTGTACTAGATCTGGGACAGCCAAACCTATAAGTCTGGTATCAAAGAGTGGAGCACTCATACAGGACATCTTGGTGTCTCAAGTCTAAGGACCAGATATACCACTAGGACTATAGAATCACTGTCTGATAATAAGGCATCATCAACCATCCAGCATTCCGTAAGCGGATCAATCAGTGAACTCATTCTCCAATAAGCACTTGTACTATATCCCTAGTGTCCCTACACGAGCAGCTATGAGACTAGCTGCATCCATCATATGGATGGGTATATATCACACCAGTCTGTCCGGTTATCACGATGTCCCTCTCGAGTAACCTATGACCGGGATTATTTAGGATATGTATTTAAAGGTGAATCGATCTCATTTTCGTGATCTCATCATGATCCGATTCCCATGCACAAATCCAAGGATATCATAATATATATATACATATATGCAATAGTTATAAAGTGATTTATGCCAAAATATAATAAGCAAAAGGATTCTTTATCAAGTCACACGTGCCATCACTCATGTGATTGGCTTGTTGGGCACCTATGACTAGCATGAGTCCATACAAATGCTTCAGATATTACTATTGAGGGAGTACTCATATAGGAGGGTCACTCAGTGGCCTACGAGAGCCACAAGCACAACGAGACTGAGCGGCGGTATCCAGTGCATGAGAAGGAGATGATAGTGGCGGTCCATTATCTACGAGTTTAGCAGCACTACCTTCTCGAATCACGATTTGTACTGACGACAGGCAACATCACTTTGAGCTATTTCCAAACTCAAAAGAAACTCTCCCCAAAGCAAGCATAATGGTAGGACTTCTTAGTTGAGTTTGATATGACAATGGAGTATAAGCCCAGAAAAGTAAACATCGTGGATGATCCATTAAGTCGGAAAGTGTAGTAAGTGAATGCAATACAGTTGGAGGACAGAGGCTAAGCAAGCCAATTGCACTCCAACTTCCTTTCTAGGATCAGGGATGTGCTATACAGTGATACAAAAGTAGTAACTTTGATGTAGCTCATCAAAGAAGGTAAGGCACGATGATTTTGGGTCCAGGAGGGATTCATTTACACAAAAGAGAATAGGGTTTATATTCCTCGAGTGGATAATTTGAGGCATGAACTCTTGAGAGAGTATCATGATTCCCTTTGGGCTATATCAGGGTATTCACAGAACCTTGGCTCTTGTGGAGAGAGCCTTCTACTGGCCGAAGATGGGGATTGATATGGAGGAATATGTTCGAATGTACCTCACTTACCAGCAAGACAAGGTGGAGCAGCGAAAGCCGGTGGGACTTTTGGAGCCGTTGCCCATACCAGAAAAGCCATAGGAGAGCATTTCCTTAGACTTCATATCAAGCTTGCTGGTAGTAGGGGGACTCAAATTGATACTCGTAATAGTTAATCGATTTTCAAAGTATGCAACTTTCATTGCTGCACCACTACACTGTTCAACAAAGGAGGCGACCAAGCTGATGATGAAGAATGTGATGAAGCATTGGAGAGTCCCACACAATATCATCAGTGATCGAGATGCTCGGTTCCTAGGATGATTCTGGACTGAGCTATTCAAATTGTTGGGGTCTAAGTTATACTTCTCCACAAGCCTCTACCCCTAGACGAATGGCCAAACTGAAAGGATAAACTCGCTCCTTGAGTAATATTTTCGGCACTACATGAGTGTCAACCAACGAGATTGGATGAAGCAGTTAGACATAGCTCAATTCTCCTATAACTTGCAGTGGAGCTTTACGTCCAACAAGAGCCCCTTCGAGATCATTACAAGATAATAGCCATCAACTCCTCACAAATTGGCTATCGGGTATACTGGGAGTAGTCCATCAGCATATCATTTTGTAAGAGAATGACACCGAAACATATATATTGCATGGGCTTACTTGGAAAAGGTAGCCAAAGAGATAAAGAAGTAGGCAGACTTAGGAAGGTGATCACAAGAGTTCAAAGTTGGAGACTTGGTGTTAGTGAAGCTCCAACTAGTATTACTCCAATTCTTTAGGCACAAAGGACATAAAGAATTAGTGCACAAATATGAAGGGCCCTTCCCAATTATTAGTAGGATGGGTAATGTCTCCTACAAGTTGCAGTTGCTGGCGTGGCTTAAAATTCACAATATTTTTTATATCAGTAACTTAAAAGCCTACTACTCAGATCTGCAAGATACTTTCCGAAGTGTTCCAACTTGGCTACCCCCCACCAAAGCCTCCTACAAGAGGCGATTTGAAACTATTTTAGCGGATCGCAAGATAAAGCTACCTAATGGAGCTAAGTAGACCGAGTACTTGGTGAAGTGGTGAAATCTTTCCCGAACCAAAGCCAGTTCGGAGCTTGAAGATGCTCTATAACATGAAGAAGTAGTCATCAACAATTACCAATAAGCATCGATGAGGGTGTTGGCAGTTTAGGTGGGGGAGAATGTCATGAACAGTCGTCGTGCACCCGTAACAACTTTATTCAACGAACCATTTATTATTTTTGCATGCTTGTCTAGAGACATAATAGCATATTTTACCTTGGTTTTATATGTTTTTGCTTTAAAACTGTAAGCAACGATTGTTTGTAGCATTGTAGTGCGACCGCTTGCCATGCCGGGCTAAATTGCCCCAAAATGGCTTTGTTTTCATATACTACAACTTGTTTTTAGCACGCCGTAGCTGCACGCAAAATATTAGCCATCTTAGCACCCTAGAACCCCACGGGTGGCATAGGGCTGGATGGGGCTTCGGTATATTGTCGGACGTTGAACAATCTTCATAAGTTCACACGTTAACTTGACGGGAACTTACCTTCGTGCCCGACACCCGGTGAGTAATTGTTTATGAACTTACAATTGTTCATTCTGTTGAATCTTAGATTTTGATGATGAAACCAATCGATAAGTATTTATGTTTTAATTTATATTTTGAGTCACACAGGATACTTCGATTAGGATGAGACAATTAAAGCAGGAAATATCATGTTGGGCCAGAGGAACATGTCAGAAGATTGGATGCCGGGCCCATGGATCGGTCGACGTATCGACATAAGGCTTCAGGACGTGGATTCGGGCATCGAGCCAAGAAGAGAAGATATTATGCTAAGGATATCGGAGTTGCGGAGTCAACTGGCCAATTGGGCAATAGGCCGCAAGAGAGGACGATGCGCCGAAGAATCAGATGAAGCGTCGAGGGACCAATGACATACCAGACAAAATGATTATTGCTTAGTATTAATTGTCTAGATCGAAGTGTGTTTTACATGTGTAGGATTAACTAGATAGCAAGACATGAAGCAAAATGAAGTCCTAGAGTCAAGGACGCGATCACGTTGGGAGTTCGTGAGTTCATTAGAAGTCCGGACGTTCGTCGGAAGTTCTGGAGGAACCAGCCGAGAAGTCTCAGAGCTTGCTAGAGAAGCTCATCAGAACTCGCTATGAAGATCGTCGTGAAGTCCAGGTGCTTGCCGGGAGTCCGCCGGAACATTGCCGAGAGATCGTTGGAAGTTCGCCGGAAAATTACCGGAAGCTCACTAGAAAAATAGACTTACGAACTTTATTTAACTTAGAATATGTCTTAGGAATCATAGTTAGCACGTAATTGGAATTGGATTTAGGCCAACCCAATTAGGGGCCAGCTAGGCCCATGTAAGAACTGTGTTGGGTCCAATAAGAAGCCCAAACAGTGCCCAAGAAATCTCACCATCGTGGCATAGTCTTCGAGACTATGTCAGGCAATGGTACTGCCAGTCTAGGTGGTTGTACCACCCCTAGTAGGGTGCCAGGCGGTGGTATCACTAGTCTGGGTGATGGTACCACCTAGCACTACGCCCCTGGTAGTAGTACCGCCAGACCTAGGCAGTGGTACCACCTAGGACAGTGTCAGTCAAACTTACACTGGGCGGTGGTACTGCCCAACGCAGGTAGTGGTACCGCCCGTGCCTAGGGAACCCGAGATGGGAAAGTTTTAGGCTCCAAGTTTGAATCAATTTGAAGCCTATAAATACCCCTCTCATCCCTGGTTAAAGCACACAAGCAAAGAGAGTCTAAAAGCAAAGAAATGCTGTAGAAATCACTTGAGAGATCCCTCCTCTGGCCTTAAACTTAGAATTATATTTAGAGAAGAGTAAGTGAGTGCTTATAAGGGTTGTCTCCTAAACCCGGTAAAAGGAGAAGAGGGGTATAAAAGGTAATTGACCTTTGCCTATTGAAGGAATGCCTCCAGTGGACATCGGTGACCTCGTTAGAGGAGGAAGCCAAAAGTGGATGTATGTCAAGATTGACCTAACCACTTTAAATCTTGGTTTACATTTACTTTCTGCTATTTATCTTAACTGCAAACTATCGTCATTGCTTTACATCAACTACACTTCTGCTTTCAATTTAAAGATATTTCTGAAACGATTTTCGATGAAATCAGATTTTAACCGACAAAAGTTTTCAGCTGCACTAATTCACCACCCCCCCCCCCCTAGTGCTCTCT
Organism: Musa acuminata AAA Group; assembly: GCF_036884655.1. NCBI lineage: Eukaryota > Viridiplantae > Streptophyta > Magnoliopsida > Zingiberales > Musaceae > Musa > Musa acuminata. Next base: position 1,213,320 of record NW_027021350.1, on the reverse strand, counting down.
TGATCCTAACAATTGGTATCAGAGTCTCATAATTTCTCATTTGGTTTAACATCCAAGAGAAATAACTCATTTCAGCTTTCAAGAGGGTCACTCTCTCATTCGTCCTCCTTTTTTCAATGGGATGGACTACACTTATTAGAAAACTCGAATGAGAGTTTTCTTGCTTTCATTGAATCTCGATTTATAGCACATAGTCGAATTTGGTTTTAAAAGGTATTCTCTTCCAATGAAAGATTGGAATGATTTGGAGAAGAAGACTTTTTCTTTAAATGCTAGAGCTATGAATGCTCTATTTTGCGCCTTAGATAAAACAGAGTTTAATCGGGTTTCTTTGTGTGAAACGACCTTCGATATTTAGCATATTCTTGAAATCACACATGAAGGAACTAGCAAAGTTAGATATTCAAAATTAATTTTTTAATATATGATTTCGAGCTTTTTCAAATAAAGCCGAGCGAAACCATTATTGACATGTACACCTATTTTACGGTTGTCGTCAATGGTTTAAAAGCTCTTGGTAAATATTTTTCGGATTTTGAACTTATAAATAAGATTTTGCGTTCTCTTAATAAAAGTTGGGATTCAAAAGTAACGGCAATTCAAGAATCAAAAAATTTGAATACCTTTCCAATTGAAGAACTAGTAGGGTCTATAATGACCTATGAAATGATGTGCAATGCACGTAAAGAACTCAAGAATAACCTTCCAAAGGACAGGAAGGATTTCGAAGTAAGAACAATCGAAGACTACTTGAGCATAAGCTCAAGTGATAGTGAACTTGAACTCCTCACTAATAAATTTAAAAAGTTCATGAAACAAAAATTAAAGAACAAAAAGGACGCAACTACTTACTTTGAACACAAGAAGAAGTTGCCAAAAGACGAATCGAGCTCCTCCGAAGATGAGAAAATCAAAAAAGGCGAGGTGGCAAACTACGCCTTAACGACATTCGATGATGAGGTAATCAAAACCCCCTTAATTTATTTTGAAATTACTTGATGCTTTCCATGATGTATTTTCTTTTTTATTTAGTTTACAAAAATTATTTTTTAAAAAAATTACATGGTTAAAAATGAAATTGTAAAAATTAGGATCATTCTTATCATTCTAGTAATTTTGAAAATGACCATGAAAATTACATATTTTATGATAATTCAATAAAATATTAAATATAAATATAATGATTATACACCTAGTAAGATTAATCTTATGTATGCACTTAAGAAGCAAGAATGTGTATTTTGATGATTTCCATATTGTTTTTCAATGACGATGCATGACTTTTATATGGAAGGCTTGATGAATTTTTTTATGAACTTTGTCTTTGGTTTTCAACATAATGTATGGTTTTGACATAAGAACAAAAATTTGGGCATGCTAATATAAAGTCAATTATATAAATTAAAACTAAAGAAGTTTTAGATATCTATAAGAATCATTCAGAATTATGTTCAATGAAACCTTGCTTGATGTTGTAATGAAAATAATAAATATTTTGAAACCATGTTTTGATGTCATAATGATCATGCTTAATAAATTTCGAAATTATACATGATAATTTTCAAGTAATTTATGGTTTATTGATCATGATGGTTTTTATGATGAAATTTATTTTTCAATCCTAAATGTTAATGCATGTTTTTATTTGGCATAAATATAAAAAAAAGGGCATGCTTGAATGAAGTTAATCATATGAGTTGAAACAACTAAAAAGAGAAAAGTATTTTTCTTGAAAAATTTTTTTCTCTATCTTACTGACTTTGATGAATCTATTTGATCATCCTTTTATGAATCTCTTGAAAATAATTTTGATTTTACGATTTGAATTTGAATGAGTTTGTATTCAAATCATGATCTTGATTTCTTGGATTTACTACTTGAGATTTTTTTAATCAAGATCTCTTCCTAATACACCTACAAATTTTTGCTATTTATAAAAAGAAGAGATTTGATAAAACGAATAATATCTTTTGTAATTCAAGAGGTCTTATCTCTTATGACATGATGTATTTGTATTTATGGCTTGTATGCCTTGAAATGATTGAAATATTTTATACTATTTTGTTCTTCCCTTATTCTTTCTTGTTTATAATGATAAAAGAGGGAAAAGTTATGATCATGCATGGTAGGATACAAATTTGACACATTAATACCATCATGATTTGAAATATTTATGATTTGGAATGATGAATGCAATACTTATGTCTTTTATTATGATGATGTATGTGATGTATTGCATATGATGTGTATTATGAATGTTTTAAATGATAAATGTTTGGTATCATGATCAAAATATTGATAAATGCTTAAAAATTTTGATATTTTAGTATCATGTATGATATACTCATAATGGTGATTGATTTATCGGTATGCATGAAGAATGAAATGTATGATTGTTACTTACCTTTGTCATGATTTAGAAATTGATGTAAAGGTTCTTCCCTTCTTTTTGACAATGACAAAGGGGGAGATAGCAAGCTTGCACAATTCAAAAAGAGGTAAACTTGTCATCTTACAAATCTCAAGATAAGCAATGTTTGCCAAGTTACACATTTCAAAAAGAGGCAAAATAGTCCATTTTGCACATCTCAAAAGATGTAAAATTTTGCTAACTTTTTTTGTATAAAAGTTGATAGCTTGCATACTATAAATTTGCATACCAAAAGTGCAATCTTGCCTATCTCAAGATGCAAAATATGCTAACTTGCACTTTGCAACGGAAGCAAAATTGCTAGCTCAAACATTGCAAAGGAAGCAAAAATTTGCTAGCTTGCAACTTGCATATTTCAAGAAGCAAGCGTTGCTTTCTTGAACATCTCTAATTTGCTAGCTAACATGATGTAGAACTTACTATCTTGAATATTACAAAGAAATGTTATCTTGCATATCGCAAAGAAAAGCAAATATGCCAACTTGCACATCCTTAAATTTGCTTAGCTTTCAAATTGCATGATAATAAAACTTGATATTATGTTTTTCATGCAATGAGATGAACTTGTATTCCAAACACATGAGAATTGTACTATCCTTTTTGTTGATGACAAAAGGGCAAAAGTATGTTGATGTCATGCATGATTTGATGATGACATGTTTGCTTGGATTTTTGAATCCAAGAGTTTCTATCAATAAGCCATATTGATAGGGGGAGTTTGTTTAAACTATGGGAGTTAAGGTTAACTCCGTCGTCGATTGGTTGTCATTATCAAAAAGGGGAAGATTGTTGAATCTCGAATTTTGATGATGAAACCAATCGATAAATGTTTATGTTTTAATCTGCGTTTTGAGTGATGCAGGATGCTTCGATCAGGATGAGACAATTAAAGCAGGAAATATCATGTTGGGCCGGAGGAACATGCTAGAAGATCGGACGTCGGGCTGGTGGATCGGTCGACGTATCGACATAAGGCTTCGGGACATGGATTCGGGCATTGGGCTAAGAAGAGCGGATATTGCGCTAAGGATATCGGAGTTGCAGAGTCAACTGACCGATTGGGCAATAGGCCGTAAGAGAGGACGATGCATCGAAGAATCAGACGAAGCATCGAGGGACCAATGACATGTAGGACAACATGATTATTGCTTAGTAATTTCTCAAAGGCCTCGGACTTGTACTTCATTAAGTACACATATCTATACTTTGAGAAATCATCAGTAAAGGTAATGAAGTAGGAGTAACCACCAATGGCATGAGTTGACATGGGTCTACATACATCACTATGTATGAGTTCCAACAGCTCAGTGGCTCTCTCTCCAGTTCCACTAAATGGAGAGTTGGTCAGTTTTCCACGAAGGCAAGGCTCGCAAGTTGCATATGACACATAGTCGAATAGATCTAGATATCCATCATTTAGCAACTTTTGAATCCTTCTTTCATTGATATGACCTAGCCTACAATGTCATAGGTATGCATTGTTTATCTCATCTCGTTTCCTCTTGGACACATTTACATTCATGATATGTGAAGTAGTGTCTAGCATAAACAAACCTTTATGCAATATTCCTCTGGCCAATCTCCCCTCGGCTTTGCTAGAATTTACAATAAATTGTAGATGTGATAAGCAATACTGGTATCCAATACTAATGCACTATCACAAAAATCTGACAATTGGAGATTGATCATGAATGTACCTAAAGCTTCTCCAAGCTTCTATTTCGCCCTCTCTACAAGGTCCTCTTTGCAGTTCCTCTTCTAGTGCCCATCTTTGCCACAGTGGAAGCACTGGCCTTTGTCCTTTGGTGGGTCTTTCTTAGCAACCTTTGCTTTACCTGGTCTGCCCTTACCCTTTCCCTTCTTAAGGGACCTTTCTGCTTTCCTTTTCTTTCTGGTCTCACTAGTGTAGAGAACTGGCTTCTCTTTCTTAATAGTACTCTTTGCCTCCCTCAACATATTAAGAAACTCTGGGAGAGTCACCTCAAGCTTTTTCATATTAAAATTTATTATGAACTGTGAAAAGGAATCTGGTAAGGACTGAAGCATAATGTCCTCACACAAGTTATCCTCGAGGACCATTCCTAGACTTGTGAGTTTCTCTATCTACTCAATCATCTTTAGGACATGGTTCTGAACTAGTGTCCCCTCAGTCATCCTAGCGCGGAAGAGGCTCTTGGTTATCTCATATCGCTGAGTCCTTCCCCGTTCCTCAAACAATTTACAGACATATAGGAGAATGGATCTGGCATCCATCTTTCATGTTATCTCTGTAACTCAGGAGTCATAGAGCCCAACATATAGCACTGAGCAAGAGTGGAGTCATCAATGTACTTCATGTAGCGAGCGATCTCATCCTCGCTTGCCCCTTCTTCCGGCGCAGGCATCACTATATCAAGGACGTACACGATTTTCTCCATCGTGAGAATAATTCTCAAGTTACGGAGCTAATCCGTATAATTTGGATCAGTGAGGCGGTTGACATCATGTATGCCATGTAAGGGATTTGAAAGTGACATTTTCTGAAAATAAAGATGCAACAGAAATGAATAACATGCAGATTTTGCAAGAAATAAACTATCAAGATATGGACTTTTATCTTAATATGCTCCCACTATTTTACTAACGAGTCATGCGACACCCTCAGCACGTGAAACGGAAGTCTCCGGCAGACTTCTAGTGGGGATCAAGATCCAATCAGCGTCTTAGTGTAACCTCGAGGGACTCGACCAATCACACTAAGCCTAAAAGGTAGGCAACTCTTGCCGATCACAACTTTTTGTGATTCCCGTCCTATTCGGCCTCCGAATCACTATAGTCTCGAGAGACTCGACCAACCATGATGCTCGGTTAAGTCAACACCTTCGTTACAATATGAGTCTGATTTAATGATATACCCTTAAGGGACTCGACCAAGCATACCATGTCCTCAGGTCACCGGTGACATCTCTATGTCATAAGCAAGATAGCGAATCGCGATATAGGTGAGTCTTGAGGGACTCGACCAACTCAACCTACACCGGGAATCGGTTCCTACTTATAACGATGGAAGGCCACGTGGGTCAATTTAATTGTCTCACGTTTACCGACTTAATATTATCGAGAGAGATGTTTCTATGATTTGGTCTCCTAATATAACATGTCACACATATACATATTTAATATATATCTATATCGCATGCAAATATATATACATATCTAGTATGTATATAAGCAATCACACCAGATGATCATGGATCACAACCTAATTTGATTAAGCCCGAGCCAGTAGGCCTAATCACTCACATCAAGATCTATGTGTGCAACGGTGCATCTCCATGCCCTGTGATCGTCCATCTTGTCATCGTCGGTTCCGTCGATATCTCGATGCATCTTCATGCATCGCGATCGTCCGTCTCGTGGGTCCCACTATCGCATCAACGCTCCTACTATGCCACCTCATGTGATTACAACTTAATCATAGGCACATAGGCCCGACAATAAACGAAAAATATAATGGAGGCTCGCAGACCCCAATAATAATAATCACAAGTACACACATCACACGGTCCATGATCATCCATCCATACATCATATATCACATGTACAAATAATCATCATCATATAGGACTACTAGATAATAATAAAAATAATAATCAACTAAACTTTTTAATTAATTAGTATTTTATGAAATTAGGGACATATAAAAAATGTTTTAATTCCTAGGGGTATTTTCATAATTTAGATAAAAGATAGAAACTGAAATTTCTCAAATTCACAAGGGTAAACCTATCTTTTTACCCAAAACCCTAAGCCCCTCTCCCTCTCTTGTTGTTGCCACCACCGCCGCCATCCTGCCGGCGGCGGGCTGTGCTGCGGAGGGCGGGGTCGCTGCCCTCGCCTCCAGGCGACAAGCTCGCTGGCGGCGCTGCCCCTACAGTTGGGTGCCCCCGCGGGCGCTGCCGCCTCTACGGGCAGGCGCCCCTATGGGCGACGCCCCCTCCGCGGGCGGTTCTGCCCGCGAGGCAACACCCGCAGGCGGTGCTGCCTCGTCGGGCGGCCGCCCCTACGGTTTTTTGCCCGCGGGAGCAGTGGCCATAGGTGCTGCTGCCCTGCAGCGCGTCACTACGCGAGAGCAGCGGTCGCAGGCACCGCTGCCCTTGCACGCGGGCGCAATGCCCACATAGGTGGCCGCTGTACCTGCAGCCCTACTTGCGGGCGTCGCCGTAGGGGTTGCCTGCACGTGCGCGGCCTTGCAGCTGCTACTGCAGGCTGCTTTCCTGCACGCAGATGGTAGTGCTACCATCTGCGATGGCAGCGAGGGCAGCAATAGTTGCTGCCCTTTTTCGCTTTTGTGTCAACGATTTTGGTGTCAAAAAGCTTATCCAAAACACAACATATGCAGTTCAAAACCAATCTATCGCACGAATAACCTGACTCTGATACCACTGTTAGGAAATTCTTAGAGGCGACATCACATGCGCAGCGGAAGAACAAGAAAACAAAACTTCCGATTCCCAAAGAGATGTTCTTCGTCGTACGAAGATTGGTGCGCAAAATCCACGAAACTGAAAAACTGCGTATAGAGTAGATTGTGTTACCTAGGGAGATCATATATACCTGTTTCTTTGCAGATCTTTAGGAGAGGGTGAAGGAGGTCAAACGTCCTCCACTCTAGCGGTGATCCACACAGCAGGGTTGTGATGACGCTCCTCAAAACTCCAAGCCTGCTCTAAGGTGGAGAGGGGAAGGAGAATAGGAGAGGCAAGCAAAGGCTCTAGCCTATGAGGCTCTGAATCGTTCATATTTATAGAGGTCCCCTGTCAAACCCTAATGGATCCTCCCCTAGTGGGTATTGGATCTGCATCTAATAACCCAAGCCTTTTATATTAGTGGATCTCTATCCAATAATCTCTCATGAGCTCTTATTGGATCTCGTCCATGGGATCCAATAATTCAGGGGCTTATTGGATATCCAATAAGACAAGGGCTCCGTCGGATATCTCATATCTGAACCTCTACTCATCGCAATGCCTACCATATATATATGACTCTTTAGGCCCAATAGCGAGCTGGCCGTGAGTCAAACCTGGCAGAACTCCTTCTAACTTAGTGAATTATTATCTCTGTAATAATTCACTCGACTCATCGACTACGGACGTACTAGGCCACTACTCCGTAGTCCCAAGACGATACAGGGGAATCCAATCCATTGGACCTATCTGTCTGTAGTTACCGTGTACCTATAGCCCCTCATCCATCTAATATCCCAAAGACTGTATATCGAGCATGGTGCTGTCAGACCCATACGGTTTCTACTCGAGTCTCGCTCTAATCAGATTCTCCCGGAGAACTCTTTCTCTCTCAACCCGAATGACCCTAGCTAGGGATTTGTCTAAGCAAGAACACATGGGATATTCCTCTCATGACGCCGAGAGTGGATGATCCTCTATCGACACTCAATAGCCCTCGTAAGGTCAACTACCACTCCCAATGACCAGTTGTACTAGATCTGGGATAGCCAAACCTATAAGTCTGGTATCAAAGAGTGGAGCACTCATACAGGACATCCTTGGTGTTGCAAGTCTAAAGACCAGATACACCACTAGGACTACATAATCGCTGTCTAACAATAAGGTATCATCAACCATCCAGCATTCCGTAAGCGGATCAATCAGTGAACTCATTCTCTAATGAGCACCTGTACTGTATTCCTAGTGTCCCTACACGAGCAGCTATGAGACCAGCTGCATCTATCATATGAACGGGTATACAGCACATCAGTATGTCTGGTTATCATGATGTCCCTCTCGAGTAACCTGTGACCGACATTTTTTAGGATTTATGTTTAAAGGTGAATCGATCTCATTATCATGATTTCATCACGATCCGATTCCCATTGCACAAATCTAAGGACATCACAATATATATATGCATATATGCAATAGTTATAAAGTGATATATGCCAAAATATAATAAGCAAAAAGATTCTATATCAAGTCACACGTGCCATCACTCATGTGATTGGCTTGCTGGTCACCTATGACTAGCAAATACTTGGCTGGTGGTGGGTGGCAGGGATGGCAGCAAAAGCAGCAAGATCGTTGCTCTGATACTAGATGTTATTACCCTTATAGATTCTAAGCTTGGGGTTAATCTTTTTAGGGGATCGACCTCCTTGGAACTCTATAGGTGAACCTTCCTCCAAATTGCTTCTCAAAGGCTATAGAAAAGATTCATCTATTACTTAAGAAAAGATGATGAATACATGGCTATTTATAGGACTTCTAAACCCTAACTCCTAATAGGACTTCTAACCAACTCCGAATAGGACTCCTACTCAAGACTCATATTCCTTTACAACTCATAATGCTTCTCTAGGAAATAACCTCCTAACCCTAGCCCTAGGGGCTGCTTCCTAAATGAGTTATCCCTTTTGCCCTCAACCCTAACCAACCAACCTAGTAAAAAGGGCGATGGCTGGGAAGCCCAAAGGCCCAAATATAAACCCTAGCCACTCTTCTTTATAGGGTACAGGCAGCTAGGTGGGGTTTATTACAATCTCACAGGGTTTTATTAGCTACTTCTTGGTTGGGTAGGACCCAACCCTACTAGGGTCCTATCAGTTCTCTACTTCATTCTTGTACTCTCTGAATTTCTCAAAGGCCTCAGACTTGTACCTCATCAAATACACATGTCCATACCTTAAGAAATTTAGTGAGTTGGTCACTATGTATAAGTTTCACCTATGGCATGAGTTGACATAGGTCCACATACATTACTATATATGAGTTCTAGTAGCTCAATGACTCTCTCTCCAGTTCTACTAAATGGAGAGTTTGTCAGTTTTCCATAAAAGCAAGGCTCGTAAGTTACATATGACTCATAGTCGAATTGATCTAGATATCCATCATTTAGTAACTTTTTAATCCTTCCCTCATGGATGTGACATAACCTATAATGCCACAAGTATGCACTATTCACTTTATCTTATTTCCTCTTGGACACACTTACATTCATGATATGTGAAGCAGTGTCTAGCATAAATAAGCTATTATGCAATGTTCATCTCATGATGATCTCATCATCGAATAATATTGAACAACCATTGTTCTCAAAAACTAATTTATACATACTAACTATCAAACATGAAATGAAAATAATGTTTTAGATAATAGAAGGACCAAACTAGCATGCATCCAATGCAATAATAGTTCCACCAAGCAGATGTAGGGTGATCTCACTAACAACTACTGCAGTAACTTTTACTCCATTACCCATCTTGAGGTACATCTTGCCTTTCGCCAATCTCCTAGGTTTTACCAGAACTTGCAATGAATTATAAATATAATAAGTACTACCGGTATCTAATACCAATGTGTTATCATAAGAGTCTAACAAATGGAGACTGATCCATTGAATCTTGGATTTTGATTATGAAACCAATTGATGTGTTTGTGATCTAATCTGTGTTTTGAGTAACGTAGGACTAGCTTCGATCAAGGAGAGGTAAATTGATTAAAACAGGAAGAATCGGATGTTGGGCCAGAATTGAACATGTTAGGATATTGGACGTCGGGCTAGAGGATCGATCGACATGTCGGTAGAAGGCTCCGGTCTGTGAATTTGAGCATCGGACCGAAGGATCAGACAATACACCAAGGAGATCGAAAGTTACGAGTGTCAACATGCCAATTGAGCAATATACCGAAGGAGAGGACAACGCGCCGAAGGGTTGGATAAAGTGTTGGATGAACTAATGACATGTCGAATAACATAGGATTTGCTTGTAATTGATTATGTTTAGATTGAGTTAGTTTAGAATCTAATTGAGTCAGTTTAGAATATAATTAGGCCAAGTCAATTAGGGGCCAACTGGGCCCGAACTGAGGCTATTTTGGGTCAAGAGAAAGACTATGACGAATGGAAGATCTCTTGTATTGCAAAGATTTGTATGGACCTTTGCAGGGGGATAGTGCAAAACCCACAACTATGACGAATGATGAGTGGAAGAGGTTAGATCGAAAAACAATAGGATTTATTCGACAGTGGCTTGATGATAGTGTCTTTCACCATGTTTCTACTGAAATTTTTATATATTATCTTTGGAAAAAGTTGGAAAGTCTCTATGAAAGAAAAACAGCTAGCAACAAAGCTTTTTTTATCAGAAAACTTGTGAACTTAAAATATAGAGAAGGTGCTTCTATTGCTGAACATTTGAATGAAATACAAAGTATTACTAACCAGTTATCCTCTATGAAAATGTCTCTTGATGATGAGTTGCAGGCATTGTTACTTCTCAGTTCATTACCAGAAAGTTGGGAGACACTAGTGGTTTCCCTCAGTAATTCTGCACCAGATGATGTTGTCACTATGAGTCAAGTAACAAGCAATTTGTTGAATAAGGAGTTAAGAAGAAAGAGTTTGGCAACATCTCAGAATGATTCACATGCACTTATCTCAGAGAACAGAGGAAGGTCAAAGTCTAGAAGTAGTTCACGTATGAGTAGAAGCAAGTTAAGATCAAGAAAAGATATTGTTTGCTATAATTGTGGTGAGAAAGGACATTACAAGAACTAACATAAGCAACCTAAGTAGAGTAAGAAAAAGGGAAAAGAAGTGGAGTCTATAGAGTCAAAAGATAATACCACAATTATAATGCAATGTGGTGATTATTTGATTTTGTCTCCTTCTGATGTTATTTTTTCTTGTGTGTGTCAGGATCTTGAGTGGGTGATTGACACAGGTGCTTCTTATTATGCTACACCACGGAGGGAGTTTTTTGCTACATACAGGTCTGGAAATTTTGGTGTTGTCAAGATGAGCAACTATGGCACAGCAGACATCATAGGCATGGGTGATATCCATTTAAAGACCAACCTTGGCTGCAAGTTTGGTGCTTAAGGATGTGAGGCATGTGGTTGACTTGAGGCTGAATTTAATTTCAGTTGGAAGGCTAGATGATGAAGACTATGATAGCAGATTTCACAAAGGGCAACGGAAGCTCAGTAAGGGTTCTCTTGTTATAGCTAATGGAAAGAAATGCCATACTTTGTACAGGTTGCAGGCTAAAGCTTATGGTGAGCAGTTAAATGCTATAGAAAAAGACTTCAGCATGGAGTTGTGGCATAGGCGATTAGGACACATGAGCGAGAAGGGGCTGCAAGTTCAAGGGGCTACAAGCTCTTTCCAAGAGAGAGGTATTACCAGACCTTAGAGGTATACATCTGAACCCTTATATTGATTGTTTGGTAGGTAAATAACATAGAGTTTCATTTGCTAGTCCTACTTTGTCTAGAAAAATACATGTCTTAGACCATATTTATACAGATGTATGTGGTCCTTTGAGGACAAAAACTCATGGTGGATCTGTTGATGTTCTTGGTATAAGTGGTGCACTTTATTTTGTCACTTTTATAGATAATTTTTTCAGGAAAGTTTGGGCCTATGTTTTGAAGACTAAAGATCAGGTGATTAATGTCTTCAAAGAGTTTCATGCCAGGGTTGAAAGGGAGACAGAAAGGAAATTGAAATACATAAAATCAGATAATGGTGGTGAGTATACAGGATTGTTTAATGACTATTGCAGGTCACATGGGATCCAACATGAGATGACAGTTCCTGGTACACCTCAGCATAATGCAATTGCAGAGAGGATGAACCGCACCATCATGGAAAAGATCAGATGTATGCTTTCACAGGCCAAGCTACCTAAAAGATTTTAGGATGAGACTTTGAGAACTGCAGTTGATGTGATCAACTTATCACCATGTACAACCCTAAATGGTGATGTTGCAGAGCATGTATGGTCAGGGAAAGATGTTTCCTACAAGCATTTGAGAGTGTTTGGTTGTCGTGCATTTGTACATGTTCCAGATAATGAGAGGTCCAAGCTGGATGGTAAGACTAAAGAATGTATTTTTCTTGGTTACTCACATGATCATTTTGGTTACAGGCTTTGGGATCCAGAAAAGCATAAGGTGTTTAGAAGCAGAGATGTAGTCTTCTTTGAGGATCAAACTTTTGAAGATTTGAAGAAGAAGGCACCAGCCAATACTTCTGCAGAAAGATTAGCAGATTGTGACCCAGTTATTCCTCCAGTATATCAGGGTGATGGGGGAGATGTGTAAGAAGATGGTGTAGAGCCTGATGTTGATCTACCTGTAGCACATGTTGAGCAAGAAGAAGTAGGAGAGCAAGTTCCAGCAGAACCTCAGTTGAGAAGATCTTCTAGACAACGTCAACCTTCCAGAAGATACTCTACATATGAGTATGTGATGCTTACTGATGCAGGTGAACCAGAGAGTTACCAGGAAGCAGTTGAAAGTGAGCAGAAAGAGAAGTGGTTAGTTGCTATGTAGGAAGAGATGGATGCTCTTCATAAGAACCACACTTATGATTTGGTGCTACTACCAAATGGAATGAAGGCATTGAAGAACAAGTGGGTTTTTAGGTTGAAGACTCAAGAATATTGTTCTCAACCAAAGTACAAAGCTAGATTGGTTGTGAAAGGCTTTGGTCAAAAGAAAGGTATTGACTTTGAAGAGATGTTTTCTCCTGTTGTTAAAATGTCTTCTATTCGTGTTGCTCTTGGTATTGCTGCTAGCCAGGACTTAGAGGTTGAGCAGTTAGATATGAAGACAGCTTTCCTTCATGGGGATTTGAAGGAGGAAATTTATATGGAGCAACCAGAAGGCTTCAAAGTTAAAGGTAAAGAGAACTTTGTTTGCAAATTGAAAAAGAGCTTGTATGGGCTAAAGCAAGCTCCAAGACAGTGGTACAGAAAGTTTGATTCATTTATGATAGAAAATGGATACAAAAGAACAGCTTCAGATTATTGTGTGTACATCAAATGGTTTGGTGAGGATTTTTTTATTCTCTTACTTTATGTTGATGACATGCTTATTCTTGGGAAAGATATGTCTAAAATTGACAGATTGAAGAAAGAGCTAAGTGAGTCTTTTGTAATGAAGGACATGGGGCCAGCAAAGCAAATACTAGGTATGCAGATTTCCCGTAATAGAAAAAATAAGAAGATTTGGTTGTCACAGGAGAAATACATCGAGAAGATATTGGAAAGATTCAGTATGAGCAATGCAAAACCAGTTGGTCCTCCTCTTGCAGGTCACTTCAAGTTGTGCTTAGAACAGAGTCCATCGAAGTGATGAGGAGAAGGAGAAAATGCAAAATGGTCCTTATGCTTCAGTAGTTGGAAGTTTAATGTATGCAATGGTATGTACGAGGCCAGACATCGCATATGCAGTTGGTGTTACTAGCAGATTTCTTGCAAATCTAGGCAAAAAGCACTAGGCAGCAGTGAAGTGGATTTTTAGATATCTCAAAGGGAGCTCTAAGGTGTTGGGTCCAACCCATATGTGGGTTTGGATAATTGGGTCTATTAAGCCCAAATCAACAAATCAAAGAAATTAAAAAGAGGAGAGAGAAGGTGAGGAAAAGAGATCAGATTGCAGCGTGCGTGCGGCGGCGTGCCGAGAAAAAAGAGGAGAGAGAAATAGAGAGAGAAAGTAAGGTTTCTGAGTTTTTCTGCTTGACGATCGGTGGCCAAACGTTGTCAGTTTCGGCCCAAATTTTATGTGGAGAATCCTTGCAGCAACTCTACAATCCTAACAGTGTTGATATGTAGTTTACCCTCTCTAAGGTACTTTCCTATGATATCCACTCCGTGAGACCTAGAATTCTCTTTTGAGGAGATCCATCCTATGTGATGAAGATATGCTATTCTTGAGCCAAGATCTATGATCTTGATGTTATTCTGATCCTCTAGTTATTCTAGAGAAGACCTACTGTAAACCTGTTATCATTATTATTGATAGTGGAAGTTTCAGGTGGACTGCGGTCCCGTGGTTTTTCCCACATTGGGTTTTCCACGTTAAAAGATTTGGTCTCACTATGTGATTGATTTATTGCTCTATTGTTTATGATGTGCTGATTGATATTAGCATTTTGATATCAAGTTGGTATTTTGATGAGGAACCTATTTTGATACACAAAGAGGGAAAAGAATTATTCCGCATTAACAGGTTTCTTCCCAACATAAGGTTTGTTTAAGCTTTGGAGGTGGACCACATGTGTTGACAGGTTACACAGATACAGATATGGCAAGAGATATAGATACGAGAAAGTCTACTTTAGGTTATGTACTTACTTTTGCAGGGGGAGTTGTTTCATGGCAATCCAGGTTGCAAAGGTATATTGCTCTCTCCACCACAGAAGCAGAATATATTGCTGCTATAGAGGTATGCAAAGAAATGTTATGGATGAAAGAATTCTTACAAGAATTAGGGCTGAAACAGAAAAATTATGTGGTGTATTGTGACAGCCAGAGTGCCATCCATTTGTGTAAGAACCCAATGTTTCATTCCAAGTCAAAGCAGATAGATGTCAGATACCACTGGATTCGAAATGTATTTGAAGAGAAGCAGTTGCAGCTTCAGAAAATTCACACAAATGACAACGGAGCAGACATATTGACAAAAACTTTACCAAAAGAAAGACAGGAGATATGCCGACAACTGGTCGGCATAGCTTCACATTGAGGAGTCATGGGACAGCCTCCCTTATGGGCTGAAGGGGGAGGTTGTTGGGCTGGCAGCCCACAAATTCAGCCCATAGTGGGCTTGGGCAGCCCACAGCTCACCCCCTCTTAACCTAACCCTAATTAACATTAGGGGGGGTGTGGTGGCTACGTTTTGGAGGCAGAAAAAGGCATAAATAGGACAGCAATGTGGGAGAAGAAAATAGGGGATTCCAAAGAAAAGGAAAAAAATAAGGCAGAAAAGGAAGAGAAAGAAAGGGAAGAAGACAAGGACAACGCATAGAGGTTATTCTCAATCATCTAGTAGTGTTCTCATCTCATGTTAGATCAAATCTACAGTAGACTCTTGCTGTGATTACTTGGGGAGGTTTTAGATATTGTAGGCAGTGACGTGATCCTTGTATCCTAGTTATTCTCTTGTGATTGTTGCTAGGGTTTAGGGCAAGAGATTGAGATTTATATATTCATTATTCTCATAGTGGATTATCTCTAGTTTACCCCGTGGTTTTTACCCTTCACATTGAAGGGGTTTTCCACGTATATCTTGGTGTTCTATTTGATTGTGGTTCCATTTAATTTCGCTGCGTATTATGGTCTTCTAATATTTGTTCATATACAAAGGTTATTCCTGTTTATATCCCCATCACTCTCAGCCTCCTTCAATATATTGAGGAGCATAAGGAGAGTCACCTCAAGCTTATTTATATTAAAATTCATAATGAACTAAGAAAAGGAATCTAGTAGGGACTAAAGCATATGATCCATGCATAGGTTATCTTTTAGGATCATTCTTAGATCTATGAGCTTGTCTATCTACTCAATCATCTTGAGGACATGGTTCTGAACCAGAGTCCCCTTAGTTATCTAAGTGTGGAAGAGACTCTTGGATATCTCATATCATTGAGTTCTTCCTTGTTTCTCAAACAATTTGTAGAGATGCTGGAGAATGGTTCCGACATCCTTTTTTTCATATTGTCTTTGTAATTCGGGAGTCATAGAGCCTAACATATAACATTGAGCAAGAGTAAAGTCATCTATGTACCTCATATAATTAGTAATTTGATCCTCGTTTGCCCCTTCCTCGGGCATAGGTATCACTGTGTCAAGGAAGTACATGATTTTCTCCACCGTGAGATTGATTCTCAAGTTGTGGAGTCAATCCATAAAATTTGGTCCAGTGAGGTAATTGACATCAAATTTGTCACATAAGGGATTTGAAAATGATATTTTTTAAAATTAAAGATGCAACAAAAATAAATAACATGTAGATTTTACAAAAATAAATAATCAAAATATGGACTTCTAATCTAATCCTACTATTTTCGCATGAATCATATAACTCTATCCTATATGTGAATCAGAGACCTCGACGGATCTCTAGTGGGGATTATGATTAAATCGACATCTTAGTATATCCTCGAGGGATTCAACCAATCATACTAAGCCCGAAAGAGTAGGTAACTCTTGCTAATCATTACTCTTTATGATTCCTATCATGTTTAGTCTTCGAACCATCATGGTCCCGAGGGACATGACCAACCATGATGTTCGGTTAAGTCATCAACATCAATATAAGATGAGTTTGATTTGATGATATGCCCTTAAGGGACTCGACCAAGCAAACCATATCTTTTGGTTACCACTCTATATCATAGACAAGATCTCGAATCGTAATATAGGTGAGCCTCGAGGGACTTAACCAACTCAACATATATTGGGAATCGATTTCTTCTTATAACGATGGAAGGCCACGTGGGTCAACCTAATTACCTCACATTCACCGACTTAATATTATCGAGAGAGTGGATTTTGATTAGATCTCCTAATATGGCATATCACACATATACATATTTAATATATATCAATATCGTATGCAAATATATATACATATTTAGTAGGTGTACAGTTAATCACATATCACATAAGCAATTACACTAGATGATCATGGACTACAATCTAATGTGATCAAGCTTGAGCCAATAGGCCTAATCACTCACATCATGATCTATGTATGCATCGATACATCTTCATGCCCTATAATAGTCCATCTCATCCTCATCGGTCCCGTCATCATCTTGACGGATCTCCATGCATCGTGATCGTTCATCTCGACCTCGTGGGTCCCGCTATCATCTCCACACTCCCACAGTGCGTCCTCGTGTAATTACAACATAATCACAAGCATGCATGCTCGATAGTAAATGAGAAAAATTAGAGTCTTGCAAGCTTCAATAATAATAATAATAATAATCATATTACATGTATATACACATCACACGGTCTATGATCATCCATCCACATCACACATCATATGTACACTTCACTATATAGAACACTACTAAATAATAATAATTAATTAAACTATTTAATTAATATATGTAGTATTTTAGAAACCCTACCATAGGGTGCCCCATGGTAGGTAGTCCCTTATGCGGCTAGGAAACTCTAGCCACTAGGGACTCCCGTACGGCTAGGAATCCTAAGCTATAAGGCTACCTTGTATGGCCAGGAAACTCTAGCAACTAAGGAGTCTTCTATAGCCAGGAAACATTGGCTACGGTGTAGTCATGGGCGGTCAGGAAACATGGTTGCTAGCTTGCCCCATGCGGCCAGGAATCCTAGTCGCTTGCTTGCCCCATGTGGCTATGAATCTTGGCCGCTAGGATCTCCTAGGCTAGGAAACCCTAGTTGCTAGAGGTGCCCCTTGCAGCTAGGAGTCCCTGGCTATAAGGGCTCTATCTTAGTTAGGTCAAGAGTGGCATTGCTGGTCTTGGTCTGCTGTAGGTGACCAGGCTGAGAGCTCCCTTAAGAGCCCGTGGCCAAGGCTGCAAGTAGCTTTTGGCCAACTTATAGGGTAGCAACAGTTGCTATCTTTTTCTACCTTTTTGTTTCAACTATTTTGGCATCAATATACCTTCCTTAAACACCTCTCAACAGTGAGAAAAAGAGTGCAGTCTAGATTTCAAAATTATGACAAAAATTAAAGCAATCACGCAAAAATAATTCTACGCAAATCAACACAACACACATAGTTTAAAAGCCAATCATTCTTATGAACAACCTAGCTCTGATACCACTATTGGAAAATCTGAGGCAGTATCACATGCATAGTGATAGAATAGAAAATAAAATCTTAAATTTTCTAGTAGAAAAGGTTTTATTGTCGTGCGAAAATTAGTGTGTAAAAATCGTAAAACTGAAAAACTACGCGAATATGAAATATATGTTACCTAGGAAGATTGTATATCTCTAAAATCCTATAAATCTATAGGAGAGGATGAAAGAGGTCAACTATCCTCATCTCTAGCGGTGATCTACATGATAGGGGCTATGAAGGTGCTTCTCATATCACTACATAATCCTCCTTTTCACACACACCACATAATCAAGAAGGGGCCATGGCTCAAGAGGAGAGGGAGAGAGGAGTATAGAAGGTGATAACTAAAAAGGGTCTAACTTATGACTCTTTAGTTCCCTCCTATTTATAAAGGCTCCCTATCAACTTAACCCTAATGGATCTTATCCTATTGAGTATTGAATTTTCATCCAACTATCCAAGCCTCTTGAATTAGTGGATCTCTACCCAATAATCTCTCATTGGCTCTTATTAGATCTTATCCACAAGATCCAATAATTCAAGGGCTTATTGGATACCCAATAAAATAGGTGCTCCAATGGATATCTCATATTCGAACCTCTACTCATCGTAATACTTAATATATATGTGTGACCCTCTAAGCTTAATATCGAGTTGGCTATGAGTTATATTTGTTAAAACTCATTCTAACATAATAAATTATTATCTCTATAATAATTCACTTGACTTATCGACTACGGACGTACTAGGCCACTACGCCGTAGTCCTCAAACATTATAAGAAAATATAATCCATTAGACCTATCTATCCTCAGACAATATATTTATAGTCCCTCATCTATCTAATATCTCAAAGATCGTATACCAGGAATGGTGTTGTCAAACCCATATAGAATCTGCTTGAGGCTTGCTCTAATTGGATTATCTAGAACTCTTTCTCTCTTAATCCAAATGACTCTAGCTAGGGATTTGCTTAAGCAAAAATATATAAAATATTTCTCTTATAATACTAAGTGCGGATGATCCTCTATCGACACTCAATTACTCTTGTAAGCTTTGTTACCACTCTCGATGACCGATTGTGTTAGATCTGAAACTTCTAGACCTATGAGTATAGTATCAAAGAGTGGAGTACTTATATAAGATATCCTTGGTGTCTCAAATCTAAGGACCAGATACACTATTGGGATGGCAAGATCGCTGTCTGACAATTAGATATTATCAACCATCCAACATTCTATGAACAGATCGATCAGTGAACTTATTCTCTAATGAACACTTGCACTGTACCTCAAGTGTCCTTAGACAAGCGACTATGAGACCAGCCACCTCTATCATATGGACAAGTATACAATGCATCGGTCTGTCCGATTATCTCGATGTCACTCTCAAGTAACATATGATCGAGATGATTTAGGATCTGTGTTTAAAGATGAATTAGTCTCATTTTTTTGATCTCATCACGATCTAATTCCTATTACACAGATCCAAGAACATCACAATATATATCCAAATAATATATAATATGATAAAATATCAATAATAATAATAATAATAAGCAAAGAGATTATCATAGTATATCACAGGTGTCATCACTCACGTGATTGGCTTGTAGGGCACCTATAACTAAGAGTCCAATCCACCACTTCAATACGATCAAACCCCTTGGCAAATCCAACCTACTGCTTCAATGGAATCAAAACCTTTAGTAGGTTGGTCAAACCCCTTAGCAGGTCTAACCTACTGCTTCAACATAGTCAAACGTCTTGGCAAATCTAGTCTCCTACTTTAATGCAGTTGAGTCAAACCTCCAGATGGGTCCGAACCCCTGCTTCAACGTAGTTGAGTCTAACCCTGGATGGGCCTAGTCCTCTACCTCGATGTGGCTAAGCTTAGTTCCCCAAGGGCTGCAACTAGGTTGAGCCTACGTGCTCTCTTGTTATGCACATCGATATGAAGATCCGAGGGTTGTACCTAGGCTAAGCCTACTATGCATTCGGCACGAAGACCTAAGGCCTACACCTTGGATGAGTAATAGTTAAAAAAGACTCGCTCCCGAGCCATACACCTTAACATGAAGCCCCAAGGGCTACATCTCGGTTGAGCCTATGTTCTCTCAAGCCATGCACCTCGGCATGAAGACCCGAGGCTTATACCTAGATCGAGCCCACATGCTCCTTAACTGTGCGCTCGACATAAAGAATTGAGGTCTACACCTTGGCTAACCTAATATATTTTTTTTGACAAGTAAAGAAGCCATCAAGAGAAACACATAAAAGATGCACCTCGAAGCCCCCTACAAGAAATATGAGATATGTCTCTATGGTAGGGAGAAAATGATAGAGGATATTTTGGTACTACCTAGTTGGTAGCCACCTTAGATCACACGTGTCGCCACTCCAGTCGAAGTCATACACACATCTCAAAGCAGTATGAAATGACATAGCCCGACTCAGAAATGGTTACATTCCGAAGCGATGCAAAGCAGAATCCATGCTCCTCGAAATCACACGAAGCAGCATCCGAAAGTGGGGGGACAGCCTCGCACAACACAAGATTAGAACAGTCACACCAGAATAGACCAAATGCTCATCTGAAATATCGGTGGATGCTAATAACCTATAAATGGTTGATCCCTAGAGAGGTGTAAAAACTACCCTAGAGTAGACACAGGGGGGCTCTCTATATACTAACTTAATCATACAACTTACACTACTGTCTTCTCCTTTTAGCTAATTAAAGCATCGAAGGGGCTACGTTGGACAACCCCCAGCATTGGCCTATCATGCAGGATTGCTAGCCACCTAAAGACACTCAGATGATCCCGCCCTCAGGGAGGAACCTTGCAACCAGGAAGATCTCAGTCTACCTACCCGGCCATCTCAAACCAGGTTATCATTAACAAAATGATTTTCGACCGAACAGTCTGTGATCTTATCTCATAAAGTCTCCTATATTAGTTAAGAAAAGACACTTGTATGAGTCTGCAACTTTCACAATGGATTAATCTGACCGACTCATCAGTTGACATTACCTATGACACCATTATAAATTAATTTAAATCTTTTCATATTTTTCACGTGGGATTAGATTGAGATGTCACAATTATCCTCACTTTAATGATATTGAACCAATATTGTGATATGTCACTAATCTTACCAATAAGGATTTGACGTTGTCGTTCGTGGCATGGTGGTCCAAAATATATTAGCACATGTCCATACACAAATTATCAATATAATAAGAATCACTTCAGTTGGTGATTCTTTCAAGAAATGTTGCTTTTGATTTGGAGCATTAATTCATCTGATCGAGAACTCCAAATGGATCAATGCAATCCTTTCTCTATCTTTTCTGAAATGGGATGCAGATTAGATTTCTTGGGATCACATAGCTGCATTCTACCGGGATTTAGGCAGTCGAGGGCAAAGTTTACCGACGTCCAAAGAATGACTCATTAATTTGATGGGGATTTAAAATAATAGATTAATCGTAGTCATGAGATATCATACTGTTCACAATTTTTCCCACAAAAGGTTCGAAATCTTAGCTTAATTTTTCTAAAATGTAGGCTCATTATGGATGTTGTTATTAGTGCGTGGGGTATAAAATCCTTATCCATATCTCCTTCATGCTCATATAGGGTTTCTTGTTGCTTACTTCTCTTGATTACTTGGAGGGATTAAGTTGAGTCAAAGATATAGTGCGCCCGCCATGAAAACACAAGAAACCACCAAACGTTAAAAGAATGGTGCAAAAGATATCTGTTGTCGATTAACTGATCGATCTCCAATTGGATTCATCAGCATTGCGTGCAACAAAGACACGCTAATCAACTACTTCCAATAACAACGGTGGAGAACATATTCTACGGTGTGCTAATTGACCACATCATTTTTTAGTGCTCTTCAGTAGAGCACTACTCCATTCTTCGCATGCGTATGGAAAACATGATCGATCCACATGTATTATTGATTCGCTCACTAGCCACATATAACAATATCATTGAGCTCAGTGCGTCAATTTGTAGTAAGAAACCATAAACCTAAACCTAAGAGAACTAAGTTCCAAATAAGATCAAGTTTGATGCTCCAAAGGAGATGAACAGTGACACTTTTACTGTTCGTCACAAAGCTTCTGATACATTTGCCTGCAATTTAAGGTAGTGGAGCGGATCTCTAATATCTTCATCCTTAGCTTGGTATTGTGAGACTTTATGCTATTAAAAATATTCATGTGTACGAGATAAAAGAAAATGAATTAAAAGAATAATCTCGTTTGACTATAAATTAAAAAATAATTTTAAATATGACTTATAATATAGAATTGTAAAGTTTTGAATTGAATCGATATCCGATCTGACATATATTAACATTCACCAATTTAACTCTAGACTCATAACCATTTATATCTGATAGGGTGTGTGAGTTAGAATATTTTTCTGAAAAATGACTAAGCTAATATAAGTTTAATTACCAAAGTCAGTCTCATCGAATAAATACAGAGTATTATAAAATATATGAATGAAGTTTCAACCTTAAGAATAAGGAAAGGATAATCAGCCTCTCTCTCTCTCTCTCTCTCTCTCTCTCTCTCTCTCTCTATATATATATATATATATATATATATATATATATATATAGTGAAACATTGAAAGAACTTTTCCTAGCTTAGTGGCCATGTCGGCAGATGAGGTTAAGATCCAGTCAACGATAGCCTGCATGTAGATGCTCGGTTCAAAGGTGTCGATAGCAGACATGAGTGCTCATCCGTTTGACTTGGATGAGCTACCGCTGTAAGGCTCTACAGCTTCTGGTGGTCATCATCATGGATCTCTCCAACCAAATAGAGGCACTGCTAATTCACACTGTTTTAGTAGGTGAAAGTGGAGAATCCACTCGCAAGCGTCTGTGGCATGAGAATTCTGTCACAGATATTTATCTCTTCTTCCCTCTGTAGACCTCAAAAGTGACTGCCACCACTGCCATTGCTTAACCTTCCAATGCTTCAATCGATCATCTTGCTTTCGATCCCTTCATATGATTATATTATGCCTGCGTGCGCTTTCATAGATTGCCGAGATACGATATGTGTGCCCCACGACGAACACCATCGTCTTCCTTTTCCTTTATTATTTCGAAGGAATACATGCCGGAGAGAGCATCCATCGGAAATAGAATCAGCATAATGTGAAGTGGGACTGAAACAAATGTCAGACCAGCGACCGAGATGCTGAGGCGCAGACACAACGTGCCGTGGAAGCTTCGGTGACGCAAGACGCAGGCGAGATGGGTTTCGTCAGCCGGCGCTTCGTAGTAGAGGCCTACGTAGTGCGCCACTGCGGCACCAACAGTCGAACACACTGCGAACACAAGCAAATGGCCACGAGATGGGTTTGTTAGCATAAAATCTGTAATCATATTATCTATAATACGGAAAAACTTTTATACCAAGATTAAAATCAAATAAATTAGATCTAACAATATTACAATGCATACCTTTCTTGTTGTTCAGAAGAAATAAACCTTATCTGATCTACAAGTGCTCCATTGTCGGATCTGAAATACCAATCTGCAAATCTGCAATGATCTACAAAAAGAACAGAGGTCCTGTCTATTTATAGGCGAGAGCAGAGGGTCTAGGATCTGAAATATCAATCTGCAATGATCTACAAGTGCTCCATCGTCGGATCTGAAATATCAATCATGTCGCACTTGATGATATATTTTTAGCCCCTAGAGGTCCTGTCTATTTATAGGCGAGAGCAGAGGGTCTAGGATAAGTTATTAGGAGAGTTCCTTCCATCAAGGTTATCTCCTAAAGAATCCTACTTTAATATGGACTTCTTTTCTATTGACCAATAACCATAATCAGAATCCAATAATATCTATAATATATCTTACCTAATTAAATAGGGCCACATAATCTAACATTCTCCCACCTGGCCCAATAATTGGTAAAATACAAAAAGACTTAAAAATTAAAAATAAATAAATAAAATTTATTTAAAAACAATTTGACTCAATTGGATTCTGAAATTTTTGAAAAACTATATACACGCGCGTGAATTTTAGAAAATAGGCCAATAAGTCCAATAATAATAATAATACTACTACATTAAGTTTGACTAACAATATGAGTCATAGCGGTTGTATGCTATCAGTGTCACACTTCCTTCTATGTACCACAATACTGTTAGTCTTTCCTAATGCAGTCCAAAATGATCCCTATAATTTGTCTTGTCAAGACAATCCTGTCATCACATTCAACCAAAATATGTACATACATAATTGTGAACAGGATAGCAGAAACAAATAACTTTAAGTACGTAAGTAAAAAATGTCAATTATAGTATCCACTCAAACATGCATCACCATATCCTATATGGGTTGCTCACAAACCCAATCATAAGAACATGTTCTTTCAAAATACTTTAGACTGTAAGTCCTAAGTAAATGGATCAGCAATCAATACAGTGGAACTCAAGTAATTAATTGACATTAGATGTTTCTGGACTCATCTTCTCTAACCATCAAGTACTTTATACCATAATGCATATAGATGCAATAGTACTTGTCATTCTTAGAGAAGAAAACTACTGCAATGTCATAAAATATCTTCAACGATTTGGTAATTGAGTTTGACTACACCAAGTCCTGAGATAAAAATTTTGTAGTCACAAATTTGATTAGTGGCCTCAAAGTATGCCATAAAATCAATTTTTATTATTAATAATAATAAATTACCTCTCTAATTACATAAATATTAACCGTAAGGTGGACTTCCTATTATCGAGGCAATTTATACAATCAGCATCTGAAAAATACCATTATTTCAAGCTGATATAATTTCATACATGTGAGCATATAATTATTTGTCCCTTCCGGATATCTTATTATTTTCTCTGTAGTCCTTTAATGTTTTTACTTCTGGGTAACTCCAATATATACCCAACATTTTAATTGTAAAAACTAATATCTTTTCTAACAGAAACTTGAGCATAGACTTCCAACTGCGTATATACAAAGAATATCTTATTTATCTGATTCTTTTCAAGTCATTTTCAAGCATTTACTATTGACTAAAATTTTTCTTTTATGATTTACTAAACAAAGTTGTATATTAAAATCATTTCAAGACTCGGTTAATATATCCTTTCTAAGACAATCTTCATAATCATTGAGGTCTATCATTGAATTACTCAATGTTAATAATATAAGATGTCTCATTCATATCAACCATATTAAAACTCTCAGTGACAAATTCTTGATTTAGTATAATAAATCAAGATCACTATTGGTAAGACAAAATATTATCCATATATAAGACCAATATAATAAACTTGCTCCCACTGATATAAATACTAATTAATAGTATTTACCTTAAATCTAAAAATAATGATATTAAGAACCTTTATATATCATTATTTTGGAGCTTGTTTAAGGTCATAAATGGATTCCTGAATTTGCATACCAAACTTTATATTTCTTTCATTTTCTTTTAGAGTAAATCATGTAGAGTAACCCATATAAAGCTAGATCTTTTAAAAATATTTTCATATCATTATGATATAACTTAAGCTCATAATGAATCATTAATGTCATGATGATTCTTAACGAGTTCATTAAAAAATCTCGTTATGGTCGATACATTCCTTATGAGTAAAACTTTTAACCACAAGTCTGACCATTATATCGACATTGTCCTTTGAGCCACATTTATATAATAGACTCTTTTACAATTATTGGACAATTCGATAAATTTATCAGACACCATTCTGATTATTAATTTTAACTCTTCTTTTATTACATCATATTACTTTTCAGAATCATTACTTTTCATGACCCATGACAACAATAAGGGATCCATTCTGATTCCTATATCATAATATAATTCTTGTAGATATGCAACATAATAACCATAAATGACATGATTCCTTCCTCTTTGAGATATTCTTAAAGTTATCAATTATGGTTGTTCTACAAGACCATTAATAATGATATCAATATAATGTGAGAGTTTAGTAATGTTATTTTGTTGTTCACTTTTATCAAATCATTTAATGATTTGAGTAACAACAATCTCTCGAATAATAAAGGAGTATTAACTTGTATCTCCTTTATATCAAAATTAAATTTCAAGATTTTCACTCCCACTGATTTGTTATTTTATAGGAATCTTATGTTACCAGATTTAATTATCCTCGTACTATGATTAGAGCAATAAAATATGTACCCCTTTTAAACTTTTCTAAATAGATAATAAAATATTCAGAAATAATTATTAAATCTAATTTTCTTTTATATGAGTTGAAGATCCTTATTTCCATAGGACAATCTCAAATATGTAAATATCTTAAGTCATGTTTCCTATCATTTCATAACTTAAAAAGAAGTCATGTAATTTACTTACTAGGAACACCATTCAAGATATACATAGTCGTCCATGAAGCTTCATCTCACATTGATTTGGGTACAAAAGAATAACTTATCATTGCTCCTAACCATATCTATAAGGTACGATGATATCTTTCAGCAATCATATTATGCTGTAACACATTTGGTAAATCATATACCTTTTTTTTTTTTTTTTTTTTTAAGAATCTAGCAAAAGAATTATAATTGGGTTCATCATAAATACCATAAAATTTATCACCCTTTTCAGATATGATGATATTGACCTTTCTATCTAATTGTCTATCAACTTCATTTATATACACTTTAAGAGTGTAAATGATCATAGACTTTACATGAATTAGATATATATAACCATATCTCAACAGATTATTTATATGGTGATAAAATGTCTCTCTTTAATGAGACAAAAGCATATAGTGATAAACATAACCTCAAGGAGTTTATAAAACTAAATTTTACTTCAATATTTAATTATATGATCATTGTAAACTTATGATTCATATTAATTCTGCATAGACTATTATACAGAATTCAAAGGTTAATTTTATTGAATCACAGTAAGTTTACAACCACCAAAAGAGAAATAATATTATAACAATTCTAGGTAAAGAACTTAAATTCCCAGAATTATAAGAACAAAACATGGATTCTCAAGATTTATCAAATTGAACCATCTTTAGATATAAGCGATAAATACAAACTAATATCGTTTTCACTTTAAGATAATTCTCTACATTGATAAATATCTCATTCTCTTTTGGTTTTATCCCAATATCTATTATTGATAACATATGATGAAGCATCAAATTAATCCATCAATAATATCCGTAATATTTGATTTGAACCATACAAAGGTTATAATTATACCTTTTTTTTTTTTAAATCAAATCTTATAGTATATTTCTTCTTCACATAATTTTATTTGCTACAAAAGTAACACTTTGTTGTGAAGATATTCTTTTATGAGTTTATATAATAATTATAAACTCAGATGGAATTACGCTTCATCCTTATTTTAGTGTTACCTACTCCTTGAGTAGTACTCAAAATATTATGAGTCTTGAGCTTACAGCTTTTATCATTTATTTTGAGGATATAATCTTAAATTCCTCAAATATTATCATTTTAAGATTTCAACTAATGACTTATCAGATAATTTAAATTGATCATTAGATATTCTTATGCGCAAGTTGTAAACTACACTGAAGTCTAAGTATCATAAAATTGAGTATTTCATGCCTTTCTTGATCAGTCACCTCAATTATTTATTTCACAGAACTTTCAGTAATTATGTTATGTTCTGTTCAATTAATCTGATCAAGGTCTCACTCACTCAATACAACTTGTATATGCTCAAGCCATTTGTTTCAGAAAGTATAGGGACATTTACAGAAACACAATAAAGGAAGTGCCACAGTAATAATATAACATTAATGTTTTGAGTTTCCAAAATATGATGAACTATTGATATCATCATCAATATTTCACCTTTGGGTGAAATATTGACATATCTAGTGTTCACTCAAAATCACTTATGGAGGACTGATATCATTCTTGTGGAATAGTGTTGTTACCTTTGGGTATACAACCCTAAACTACAAGAATATCCAAAATAGTATCATCCTACCCCATCACATAATTATTTGAAATAGATTCTCCTTTGGGATTATCTAAATCTCATAATTATATGTGTCATCGTGAATATTATTTTATTTAATGTCATTTAGGATGAATTCCATAATGTATTTTATAGATTATTAGTCCAGGTCACTTTGGTGGCTACAGGACCAATACAAAAATATAAAATACAGTCTAAAATATCCCATGAATGACATGAACTTTATTGTAATTCATATTCCATAAGTCTATCATCCCAGGCTACTTTGGTAGCTACCGGTTAGATAAAACTTAAGAAGATAAATTACAAATAATATTCACTAAATTCCTTTATCCTGATTCATGCTGCCATTATGAATATTATTTTATTTAATATCATTTAGGACTAAATACATAATGTATTTTATAAATTATCAGTCCAGGTCACTTTGGTGGCTACAGGACCAATACAAAAATATAAAATACAATCCAAAATGTCTTATAAATGATAAGACCTTTATCGTAATTCATATCACAAAAGTTTATCATCCAAGGCCACTTTGGCAGCTACAAGTCAGATAAAACTTAAGGAAATGAATTACAAATAATATTCATCAAATTTCTTTAATTTATGCTAAGCAGTTAAATAATAAAATAACAACCATAATAATTATTGAATATTAATGCTAAGCAGTTTCAATAATAAAATAACCATAATAATTATTGAATATTAATGATAAACAGTTCAATAATAAAATAACCATAATAATTATTGAACATTAATGCTAAGCATTTCAATAATAGAATAACCATAATAATTATTGAACTTTAATGCTAAGCAGTTCAATAATAGAATAACCATAATAATTATTGAACTTTAATGATAAGCAGTTCAATAATAGAATAACCATAATAATTATTGAACATTAATACTAAGCAGTTCAATAATAGAATAACCATAATAATTATTGAACTTTAATTAGCAAAAGAAAACTCATATGATAATCATGATAATATATAAATCATTCTTCATTGCCTTCATGTGAAAAGTAAACATAATTTCAAAATTTTAAATATATATACATGTGAATAACTAAATAAATATCCAAGAACAATAATTGAATTTTATTTATCACATGTATAATCAATAATTCATATGAAAAAACTATAAAGTAAACCATAATTTATAGTTTTTTTTTAATCAAAAATTAAATCCAATCAAATAACTAAAATATAATCATGATTAAATTCAATCATAATTATAATAAATCATATTTATCAAATTTATAATTGAGAATATAACTTAAAATTCTCAATTTAAATAAAATTGTAAATATATGATAGGATATAAACTGAAATTAAGAAATTCACGAAGGGCAGAACTGTAATTTGGCAAAATTAGACTCGAGGGTAAAACTGTAAATATGTTGACAAAACATAAACTGGAATTACGAAATTTACAAAGGGCAGAATTGTAATTTTCAAAACCCTAACCTCGAGGTCAAAACCGTAATTTATGCCAAAACCCTAATCTGCCTGCGCCCGTTGCGATGTGCAGCGCTGCCGCCGCTTGCGGCGCGGCCGTTGCGACGCTGCCGCTGCTCGCTGCTCGCGCACGACCGCTGCGGCCTTTCCTGCCTGCGGACGGCGCGCACGGCTGGCCGCGGCTGTTGCCAGCGCGTGACCGCTGCCGCCGCAGGGGGCTGCCTCTGCCCACGAGCGGCCGCTGCGGTGGTTCTTGCCCGCGCGTGGCCGCCGCCTGTGCACGGCCTACCCACGCGCGGCCGCCGTGCTGCGCGCGGCTGCCGCTGCCGCTGCCGGTGCGCCGTTGCAGCCGCTGCTCGCGCTTGGCAGCGGTTGCCACCATCTGCGGCCACCGCCCTTCCGCAATCACCACGTTCACATGCGGTGCGGGATGTCCGTGATGCCGCTACCGTTCGCAAGCGAACCTCTACCTGCGCACGACCGTGATGCACGGCTACGGGATGGTACACGACCCTTTGTCGACAACGATCAACAAGGATGATCATCTCAATAACATCGATGATAATAAACAGTAAATTCATGGATCAAACATAAAATTATATATTGCTTATAATCAATAATAGAGCAAATCATATAGAAAGAAAACAGATCAATAATATCCGACGAATCATTCAAGCATCGTAAAGAACAATAATAGATCTAATATATTTGATCTCAAGAACTTGGCTCTGATACCAATTGTTAGCATAAAATCTGTAATCATATTATCTATAATATGAAAAAACTTTTATACCAAGATTGAAATCAAATAAATTGGATCTAATAATATTACGATGCATACCTTTCTTGTTGTTCAGAAGAAATAAACCTTATCTGATCTACAAGTGCTCCATCGTCAGATCTGAAATATCAATCTGCAATGATCTACAAAAAAAACAGAGGTCCTGTCTATTTATAGGCGAGAGCAGAGAGTCTAGGATCTGAAATATCAATCTGCAATGATCTACAAGTGCTCTATCGTCGGATCTGAAATATCAATCATGTCGCACTTGATGATATATTTTTAGCCCCTAGAGGTCCTGTCTATTTATAGGCGAGAGCAGAGGGTCTAGGATAAGTTATTAGGAGAGTTCCTTCCATCAAGGTTATCTTCTAAAGAATCCTATTTTAATATGGACTTCTTTTCTATTGACCAATAACCATAATCAGAATCCAATAATATCTATAATATATCTTACCTAATTAAATAGGGCCACATAATCTAACAGGGTTTCGTCAGTAGCGCTTCGTAGTAGAGGCCTACGTAGTGCGCCACTGTGGCACCAACAGTCGAACACACTGCTAACACAAGCAAATGGCCATTTCGAAGATTTTCCATTGAAGAGCTTCACACTCACGGTGGTGTTCGACGTATTTCCTCGAGCACCGCGCCACGCTAGTAGTGTAATAAAGACTTAAAAGGATACAAACAAAAGGAGGAGAAACCTAACTAACTTATTGTTAGGTCGAGTCAATACGTGGATTTGAACAATTGGACTTTTGAGTTTAAATCAATAATTAAAAGGAAAAAGCGAACAAGCGAGCATGCGCAGAGAGAAAAAAATTATGATATTGAGTTTTTTCTTAACGATCAGTGGTCAAACGTTATCAGCTTTGGCCCAAAGTTTATACGGAGAATCCTTGCAGCAAGCTTTATAATCCTAATAGTGTTGATCTACAGTTTATCCTCTCTAAAGTACTTTTCTACTATACCCACTTTGTGAAATCTAAAATTCTCTTACATCAATATATATCATATGATATGCTATTCTTGAGCCAAGATATATGATCTTGATATTATTGTGATCCTCTTGCTATTTTAGAAAAGATTTATTGTAAATCTGTTATTATTATTATTGATAGTGGAAGTTTGAGGTGGACTACGGTCTTATAATTTTTCTCGCATTGGGTTTTTCATGTTAACAATTTGGTCTCACTATGTGATTGATTTATTGCTCTATGATTGATATTTATATTTTGATATCAAGTTGATATTTTGATAAGGAATCCATTTTAATACATAAAAAGAGAAAAAAAATTATTCCGTATCAACGTGTTTTTTCCCAACACTTCAAAAGAACTTTCTACTACGTTGGAGTGCCCCTTAGACCTAAGTGTTGAGGAGTTCCATTTGGAGCGAGAGGTCCGACTGCTCGTGGAATCCTCAGATCCTATGACTCCCTCGAGCATTGTATCATCTTGGGATGGTGATAAAGATTAATCGATTCTGTCCATCTCCTTGACTTTATCTAGTAGGCGAATCAACCCATCACATACAAAGAAACAATAGGCTAATATGCCTAATCTAATCCAAAATCCAATGATTCCATAAGGAAATTAATTTGTTTACTCCGAACGGATTAACCTCTTGACTTTTTTTGAGAGGAGTTCTTTTCCAAAAGATAGGATTTTAGTCTACTTTTTTAGTGGTTCCATAAGGAGTACCAAAAGGAGTTGACTTCGATAAATCCAAGCTACGGGTTGATAGGAGATAGGCCTTAACCATTGGGTTGGTACATTGCACCTAATCTTTATCTCGAGTTGGAATTTGTAGTGTCGAGTTGATTAATGTGCCATTATGCCTAGTGGCAATGTTTATCAACTCAACTCCAAAGAGACAAATCTTTGCTTTAGATATTTGCATGTTGATCTGTATACATATATACACACATATTTTAGTGTTTATCCTTCTAAATTTAATTTCATACAATATATATATATATATATATATATATATATATATATATATATATATATATCCTGATGATTAATCTTTGTCACTATTAGTTGAAACTCTGATTAATGTTGATAACTTTTAAAATAGTATTTTATGTTTTAGATTATTTTTACTCTATATACTTGTTGCATGTTGGTCTGATAGAAAATGACAAAATAAGCTGATGGAATTTGTCACATCATCCTAAATGGCAATATAAAATATTTTTTAATTAGAAATATAAATATGGATCCCATTAGCTATCTCTATGTTTTTCTCTCTCCACTCTTTATTTTTCACTCTGCATGATTTCTACCTGGGAATATTTTCAGTATCACCCTCGTAGCGAGGGCTAACAATCACCTTGGAATCAAGGTGGTATCTCAAAACAACGTAATGTAGTATGACCTCGAGGCAATGTAGTAGACTCGGAAGCGACGCACAACTATAACAGTGTCGCTTGGGATCGTACAAAGGCATCTCCACATGGGGCGAAATCAAAATCGAGCTATGCCGTCCAAAGCAAACGACTCGATCGCTTGGAGTGTCGACGGTCATTAACAATCTATGTACGATTAACTTCCAAGGAGAGGTATAAATGTTGACCTTCTAGCCAACACCAAGAAGGGGAAAGTAGGTAATAGCCTCTATACTCTCTACTCTCTTATTTACATAGCTCATATTATTATCTTCCTCCATTTTTCATTGACTTAAGCATCAAAGGGATCGAGTCAAGAAGCCCCTAGTGTTGTGTAGAACCACCGATGACTAAAAGATGACCATGTTGCTTGAAGGCAACCTCGTGGCCTGACGATCACCCGTCCACCTGAAGATGACTCCACAACAAGGAAAATCCCTATTCCTCTACCCGACCTCTCCATTTCCAAGCCAGAGCACCTCTGGTGAACCATCTCGCTAGTAGGCCTCTCGGGTCAACTCATTACTTGATAGTATTCGTGACTTATCATTTTGATGCTAGAAGAAGGGCTGAATATCCAAGAATATTAGTCTACCACTCTTCCCAAGAATGCTTGAGCAAAAAGGCGTTACCCGTGGTCCCAAGCCCCCCGGAGCAGAGAAGTCACGTACCCTATTTCAATATAATGATACCTTCGCTTTGGCCCAGACATCGGGGCCCTATTGGCGCCTTCTCAATGCTCCAGGGTAGGCTTTCCCCCCAGGGCTAGAGACAAACCCTTTTGCTCATCTCGTCAGAAGCATTTCTAAGCCTCACTCAGTAAGTTCATACTCTTACCGTCATGATGCAAACCATCACCTTGTTGTGAAATATCAGGGAGCATTACATGCATAGCGAAAAATTAAAATAAAAACTCATTTCCCAAACAAAAGGATCGGATTGCCAAGAGATGACCAGAAGTTTAAAATTTAAAATGATAAAACCTCATCGAGGAGTGAGACATTCTCACCTAGGGAAACTCGTGTATCCCCTAAAATGTAGATCTTGGTCCGCTTGGATGAAGAAGCTCTCGTGAACTCCTCCCTAGCGGAAGTCCACACTATGGATGGCAGCAGCAACACATCTCCTCACGATAGACTCTCTCTTCGTGATGGCGCTTCACCAAGCAGCAACGCGATAGCGACACTAAGCAAGGAATGTTGAATCTTGAATTTTGATGATGAAATTAATTGATTTATGATCTAATCAATATGTTGAGAAAAGTGATACAAAACTAACTACAATCATGAAAGGGCAAAATAATTAGAGAATTAGATGTTGGGCCAAAGTCAAAGATCGGGCATCGGGCCGGAAGAATTAGACAATATGCTGAGAATGGTGGATCGGGCATTATGCCAAAGGTTTGACAATGTGCTGAATGCTCGCTGGGAGTTTGTCTGGAGTTCACCGGAAGTTCACTGGAAGTTTGGATGTACAATTGACATGCCGGACAACTAAGATTGCTTGGGGAGTAATTATCATGGTTAGGTGTCAATTTGAGTTAGTTTGGGGAGTAACCCTAGTGACTCAATTATGGGCTAACTGAGCCTTAGTTAGGGCTATTTTGGGCCAAGCGAAAGGCTCATTCAGTGACCCTTAGCTGGCCTAGGCGGTGGCACCGCAAGGACTAGTGGTGGCACTACTTGAGGCTCGGACTCCAAGGTACTATTTCGGTGATGGTACCGCCCAAACTAGGTGATGGTACCACTAGCAATCAATGCTGTCAAGCGATGGTACCGCATGACAAGTAGTGGTACCACTAGAGCCTAGTCTTCGAGGCTCTATTAGGCGATTGTACCGCTCAGACTAGTGGTAGTACCGCTGGAGCAGGGTTGTTTGGCGGTGGTACCACCAGTATCTCGAAAACCAGGGATGAGATACTTTTTTGCCTCTATTTTTGAAGCCATTGAGGCCTATAAATACTCCACACTTTTCTACATGAAAGAGCATAAAAAGTGAACAAAAGTCTTGAGATTTTGAGTTGTAAAAATCTTGAAAAAGTGCTAAGTGTCCTCCTCCTCCTTCTTTAGATTTGTGATAATTCTAAGAGAGGTGTGAGGTTTGTAAAGGTTGTCTCCTAAACCTGTGAAAAGGAGAAAGAGTTGTAAGAGAGTAGTTAGTTTTCGCCTATTGAAGAAAGATCGTTAGTGAACGCCGGTAGCCTCGATGGAGGAGGAATCTATTAAATCTCAGATTTTGATGATGAAATCAATTGATGAGTTTGCGATCTAATCTGCATTTTGAGTGACACAGGACTAGCTTCGATCAAGGAGAGGCAAATTGATTGAAGTCGGATGAATCGGACATTGGGTCAGAGTTGAACATATCAGGAGATTGGACGTCGAGCTGGAGGACCGGTCGATATGCCGGCAGAAGGACTTCATGTTGTGAGTTCGGGCATCGGGCCGAAGGATCGGACATTGCGCCAAGGAGATCAAAAGTTGTGAGAGTCAATATGCTAATTGAGCAATACGCCGAAGAAGAAGACGATGCACCGAAGGATCGGATGAAGTGCTGGAAGAACCGATGACATGCCGGACAACATATGATTCGTGCTTTATAATAATTTATCTAGATCAAGTTAGTTTTGGGCTAATTGAGTCAATATTGGGGTGAAACAATGCCAACTCAATTAGGGGCTATTTGGGCTTGAATCAGGGCTGAATTAGGCCTATTGCTTGGCCCATTCAGTATCTTATAGCAAGGTCTAGTAGTGGTACCACCTAGACTAGGCGATGGTACTACTCAGACATAATCTCCTAGACTGTGTCAAGCGGTGGTACCACCTATACACAGTCTTCTAGACTATGTCAAGTAGTAGTACGCGCTAGTGTCAGACTGACAGGTGGTGGTACCGCCCAATACTAGTGGTGGTACCGCTAGTACCCAAAAAATATGAGAATTTGAATTTTGGCTCTCAGTTTCGAAGCCATTTGGGATCTATAAATACCCCATAAATTTCTGCTTAGAATATACATGAAAATAGAGTAAAAACTCTATGATTTAAAGGTTATAAACTCCTTTAAGCATAGAGTCCCTCCTCTAAGAGCTTAGTGATAGTCCTAAGGAAGATGTGTGAAGGAACACTTGTAAAAGAGGGGTGTAAAGGTTCTCTCCCAAACCTGTAAAAAGGAGAAAGAGTGTAAGAGTAGTTGATCTTCACCCATTAGAAAGAATATCGATAGTGGAAGCTGGTGGGCTCCAATGAAGAGGAATCGGGAGTGAACATAGGTCATGACGACCAAACCACTATAAATTTGGTGTACTCGGTTTGCATTTCTATTTTGCTTTTCATTCTCATATTGCAAACTGATTTACTTGCTTACTACTTTCACTATGCTTACGAACGCACTTTCAAGTTAAACTCATCTTTCCAATACGAGCTTTATCGAACGATATTTTCTAGCGTCGACTCTGTCCTAACAATTGGTATCAGAGCCACGTTTCTCTCTGTTTGGTTTAACACCCAAGAGAGATAAGTTTTTTCAACTTTCAAGAGGGTTTTTCTATCATTTGTCCTTCTATGTTCAATGGACGGACTACACATATTGGAAAACTCGAATGAGAGTTTTCTTATTTTCTATGGATTTTAATTTATGGAATGTTATTGAACTTGGGTTTTAAAAATCTTTTAAACTAATGAACGAATGGAATAATTTAGAGAAAAAGATTTTTTCTTTGAATTCTAAAGCTATGAATACTCTATTTTGTGCTTTGGATAAAAACGAGTTTAATTGTATTTTGACTTGTGAAACTGCACATGACATTTAGCACACTTTTAAAGTCACACATGAAGGCATAAGTAGGGTTAACGATTCTAAAGTTAATCTTTTGATGCATAGTTTTGAATTATTTCGAATGGAACCAAGCAAAACTATTGGAGACATGTACACCCGTTTTATGGATGTTATCAATGGTTTAAAAGCACTTGGTAAAAGCTTTTCTAACCTTGAACTTGTAAATAAAATACTAAGATCTCTTCCAAAAAATTAGGATCCAAAAGTAACGACAATACAAGAAGTGAAAGACCTAAATAAATTTTCACTTGAAAAACTTAATGGGTCTTTAGTGACTTGTGAAATGACTTGTATTGAACATGATCAACATGAGAACTACCTTCAAAAGAACAAGAAGGATTTGACACTTTGAACAATAGAAGACCACTCACGTAAAAGCTTAAGTGATGATGACATAGAACTTTTAACAAAAAAAATTTAAAATGTTCATGAAAAAGATTAATTCTAAAAATGAACTTAAAAATGACACAATAACTTTATATAAATTGAAGAAGCTGCCAAAGAAGAATAAAGCATTCAAGGTGACATAGGACGAATCGAGTATACGAGGAGCAAACCATCAAAGACAAGGTGGCAAACTATGCCTTAATGGCTTTCAACGACAAGGTAAATAACTCAATCGAATCTCATTTATCTTATAATGAATTGTTTGATGCTTTTCATGATTTATTTGATGAATGTAAGTTAGTTATTAAAAATATAAGTTGTTAAAAAAGGATCATGCTTCTCTTGCTAGTGAATTTAAAAATTTTAAAAATGAGCATGATAATTATATGTTAACTCTTTGCACTAAGTGTGAAGAGTTAAACTCGCTTAAAAATAAAATTTTATTTTTCTAACAAATGTTAGATAAATTTAAAATTGGTAGCAAATCTTTAAACATGATTCTTACCAATAAGAGTCATTTTCATAGAAAAGAAAGAATCGATTTTGTAAGTAACACTCAACAAAAGCCAACCATTTTTGTTAAAAGACTCACATTACATATTTTTCTTAAAAGTAAATATAATTTTTGTAGTAGACATTATCATTTTGCATATAATATCCATTTAAAAAGTATGGCTCGCATAAATTGGTTTGGGTTCCTAAAGGAACCGTGAATGTCTTAATGCCAAAAATTAAAATAGATAGATCCAACCATGAGGGACTCAAAGCTAAATGGGTACCTAGAATAAACCCATCCTTCTTGTAGAAATATCTACAATCAAAAGCTAGGAGCAAAAATCTTGATAGCGGATACTCAAGGCTTATGACCGGAGATCCAAAATACTTCATAAAGCTCACTAGCCAAAACAATAAAGGAAAGATTACTAGAATTAGAATTATTGGTAAAAAAATGATGATTTAAAGTAATGATGGTTTGAAATCATGCTTGATGATTTAATGATTTAATTATGCATGATGATTTGAGATAATGATGAATTTTATGATTTATGATTTATTAATTTTGATGATTTCTATGATGAAATTTATTTATTTTTTATTTTAAACTATGATGCATGTTTTTATTTAGCGTAAAAGACTTGGGCATGCTTGTATGAAATCAAATCAATTAAATTGAAACTAAAAAGGGATTGCATTTTGAAAATTTCTCTATTCCAACCTTATCGATTTTTCAATAAGAAATTGATCAATCTATTTATGTCATTTTGAATCAATTGAAAGTGATTTTGATGATTTGACGATTTGAATTTGGATGAGTTTTATCTTATCATGATCTTGAATTCTTGTAATTATAACTTGAGATTTTTATGAATCAACATTGTTTACTATGATTCTTCTTTTCGCTATTTGACTTGTCCAAATATACCATGATATGTCACTTCACTTCTTGATGTTTACAATTTTTTTTTTTGTACAACTCCTTTATATCTATAGTTGCATACCTTTTGTTATGATTTGAAAATTGATGTAAAAGGAAAAGAATTACCATAATGTATTCTTCCCTTCTATTTGATAATGACAAAGAGGGAGTAAAACTTACTAGCTTGCTAATCTAAAAAAAGAAAGTAAAGATTGCAAACTTGCACATCACAAAGAGGCAAGAATTGCTAGCTTGCAATCTCAAGAGAAGCAAAAGTGCAATCTTACACATCTCAAGAAGCAAGGAATTGTTAACTTGCACATCTCAAAACACTTGCTAGCTTGCATGTTCTAAAATGATGTAAAACTTGCTAATTTATTAGCTTGCATTCTGTTTCAAAAACTTGCTAGTTGCACTTCTCTTTGTTGATGACAAAGGGGGAGAAGTTATTATGATGATATGAAATTATACATGAAATACTCATGATATTATGATGATGCATATAATGAAAAGTTATGATGATTATACATGGAAGGATATAATGTACTTTGATATTTTGATACCATGATGATTTGAAATATTTATGATTTGGAATAATGCATGCAATGATTTGATTAATTGGTTCTTTCAATATTCATAATATATGCAATGATGAAATATTCATGATACTCTAAATTCAAAGTTTCTATCAATATAACATATTGATAGGGGGAGTTTAGTTTAAAGTCCATCATTAATTGATTGCCATCATAAAAAAGAGGGAGATTATTGAATCTTAGATTTTAATGATAAAATCAATTGATGAGTTTGTGATCTAATATGCGTTTTGAGTGACACAAGAGTAGCTTCGATCAAGGAGACGCAAATTGATTGAAGCAGAATGAATTGGATGTTGGGTTAGAGTTGAACATGTCAGGAGATTGGACATTGGGTCGAAGGATTGGTTGACGTGCCGATAGAAGGTCTTCATGCCATGAGTTCGGGTATTAGGCTGAAGGATCATACATTGTGCTAAAGAAATCATAAGTTATGGGAGTCAACATACCGATTGAGAAATACTTCGAAGGAGAGGATGATGCGTCGAAGGATCGGACGAAGTGTCGGAAGAACCAATAACATGTCGAACAACATATGATTCATGCTTTGTAATAATTTATCTATATCGAGTTCGTTTAGGTCTAATTGAGTCAATATTGGGGTGAAATAATGTCAACTCAATTAGGTGCCAATTGGACCTGAATCAGGGCTAATTTGGGCCTATTGTTTGGCCCATTCAGTGTTCTTTAGTAGGGTTTGGTGATGGTATTGTTGAATCTCGGATTTTAATTATGAAATTAATTAATGAGTTTTTGAGTGATGTAGGACTAGCTTCGATCAAGGAGAGGCAAATTGATTAAAGCAAGGAGAATCATATTGGGCTAGAGTGAACATGCTAGAAGATTGGACGTTGGGCTAGAGGATCCGTCGACGTGTCGGCAGAAGACTCGTGTCGTGAATTTGGGCATCGGGCCGAAGGAGCAGACATTGCACCAAGGAGATCAGAGTTGCAGAGGTCAACATGTTGATTAGGTAAAAGGCTACAAAAGAGAATGATGTACCGAAGGATCAGATGAGTGCCGGATGAACCAATGACATGACGGACAAAGGATTCATGCTTTGTAATCATATATCTAAGATCGAAGCAGTTTAGGGGGCTAATTGAGTTAGCTTTTGGTGTAATCATGCTAACTCAATTAGGGGCCAATTAGGCCTTAATTGGGACTGATTTGGGATCATTGGGAGGCTCATTTAGTGACCCAAAAGTTGGGTCAAGCGATGGCATCGCCAGAATAGGCGGTTCCACCGCTTGTAAGTTGGAAAACTCAAAAAACTCGATCTCCGAGGCTGTCAAGCGGTACTACTGCCAGACTGGGCGATGGTACCACCTAGTGTCAAGCTACAAGTGGTGGTACCGCCCAGTGCAAGCAGTGGTATCGCCCATACCCCGAAATCTTGGAGATTTAAATTTTGGGCTCCAAATTTGAATCCATTTGGGGCCTATAAATACCCCACTCTTTCCTGCTTAGAATGGACAAGAATTGGGTAGAAAAGGGCAAAGAATCCTTGATGAAAAAGAGTTGAAAAAGCTTGAAAAGTGTTGAGTATTCTGCTCCACCTCTTAGAGTTTAGAGTTCATTCTAAGAGGTGTGAAACTTGTAAAAGTTTTCTCCTAAGCCTGTCAAAAGGAGAATAGAGTTATAAGAAGGTGATTGGACTTCGCCTATTGAAAGAAGACCATTAGTGGATGCCAGTGGCCTCAACGGAAGAGGAATCGGTGGAGTGGATGTAGGTCATGATGATTGAACCACTATAACTCAGTTTGCATTTACTTCTTGCAATTTACATTTACTGCAAACTGCTATTCTTTACTTGCTTTACATCCACTATACTCTTCCGTATGCTTTCAAGTTAAGATCTTCCGAAACGGGTTTAATCGCAATGAGATTTTGAACTGACGTAATTTTTGCTACTACACTAGTTCACCCCCAACCCCCCCCTCTCTTAATGCTGCTCTTGATCCTAACAGTTGGTATCAGAGCTATATTTTTCTTATTTGGTTTAACACCCAAAGAGAAATGGCTCTTTTCGGCCTTCAAGAGGGTCACTCTCTCATTCGTCCTCCCATATTCAATGGGACATACTACACATATTGGAAAACTCAAATAAGAGTTTTCTTGCTTTCGTTGAATCTCGATTTATTGAATATAATCGAATTTGATTTTCAAAAGTCTTCTTTTCCAATAAATGATTAGAATGAGTTGTAGAAGAAGACTTTCTCTTCAAATGTAAAGGATATGAATGTCTTATTTTGCGTCTTAGACAAAAATGAATTAAATTGGGTTTCTACTTGCAAAATGACTTTCGATATTTGGCACACTCTTGAAATCACACACGAAGGCACTAGTAGAGTTAAAAATTCAAAGATTAATATTTTGATGAATGATTTTGAGTTATTTTGAATGGAACCAAGCGAGACTATTGGATACATGTACACCCGTTTTACGGATATCGTCAATAGCCTAAAAGCTCTTGGTAAAAGTTTTTCGAACCTTGAACTTGTGAACAAAATTTTATGACCTCTTTCTAAAAATTGGGATTCTAAAGTAACAGTCATTCAAGAGGCCAAGGATTTAAACAAATTTTCTCTCGAAGAACTTATTGGGTCACTAATGACCTATGAGATGACTTATAACGCTCATGAAGAGCTTGAGAACTACCTTTTAAAGAAATAGAAGGATTTTACACTTAGAACATTAGAAGACCAATCGAGTGAAAGCTCAAGTGATGATGAACTTGAACTTCTCACAATAAAGCTTAAAAAAATTTTAAAATAAGAATCAAAGAACAAAAATAAACTTAAAAAGAACGTAACTACTTGCTATGAACGTAAGAAGAAGGAAGTACCTTGCAATGAATCGAGCTCATCCAATGACGAAGAGCAAACCGATGAAGATGAAACGACGAACTTTGCTTTGATGACTCTCGACAATGAGGTAAATAACTCAAACGAAACTCCTTTGCTTTATTTCGAAATTATATAATGCATTTCATGAGTTGTTCTTAAATTAGTTTAAAAAAATTATTTATAATTTTTTTTAGTTGCATGATAAAAATAAAAAAAATTAGGAATCATGCTTATCCTTCTAGTAATTTTGAAAATGATCATAAAAATTACATGCTTTATGATAAAGGAACAAAATGTTAGACTTAAATCTAATGCTTAAGATAAATCCTACTTATGTTTTTAAAACATTAATGTATATCTTAATGATTTTCATATTGCATTTTGATTTCATTTAAAAATGTTTTATGATTAATGAAATCATACTTAATAATTTAATGATGCATAATGATGATTTGAAATCGTGTTTAATGGTTTTATATTTTAAAATTATGCATAATAATTGTTATGATTTATGAATTATCGATCTTTGCTGTAATGAAAGTTCTTTTTCAGTTTTAAACATTGATGCATGTTTGGCATACTTCTATGAAATAAATCACATAAATTGAAATAACTAAAAAGAGAAAATCATTTTTCTTAAAATTTCTTTTTCTCTATCTTATCGATTTTTTCACTAAGAGATTGAAAA
Organism: Musa acuminata AAA Group; assembly: GCF_036884655.1. NCBI lineage: Eukaryota > Viridiplantae > Streptophyta > Magnoliopsida > Zingiberales > Musaceae > Musa > Musa acuminata. Next base: position 1,170,817 of record NW_027021350.1, on the reverse strand, counting down.
AGTTGTTTATGTCATTTTGAATCTCTTGAAAGTAATTTTGATGATTTGACGATTTGAATTTGAATGAGCTTTATCTTGATTTTTTGAGATTTATAACTAGAGATTTCTTATGCATGAATCAAGATATTATATCATTTGATCTCCTATGTTTATTTTTGTCGTTTATAAAAAAAAGGAAAGTGATTTGTTGAAATAAATCATGTCTTGTGGCATTCATGATTTGATATTAATATCTTTCATGTCATTATTTTCATATGATTACATTTATATTTATGTGATGCTTAGAGCATTGATGTAGGAAAGAAATAAATTACACCATTAAAAATTCTTCTTTCTTATTTACAATGACAAAGGGGAGAAAGGAAATCACTTGCATTTAGAGAGATTGATAAATCTCTTTATTTTATTTTGAATCTATTGGAAGTGACTTTATTGATTTGACAAATTGAATGAGTTGAAAATAATAATGAATATTTTGAAAATAATTATTTGTATCATGTTTGATGATTTTACATTTTGATATTGTGCATGATGAGTTGAAGTGATGATGGTTTAAAAAATATTTAGTCAAATACATGAATCGACAATCATTTTGTCAAATGAATCATGATTTTTTTGTAAATTTTTGGAATTATAACATTAGATTTTTTTTTATGAATTAAGATCATTTACTATGATTCTTCTTTTCGCTATTTGAGTCATCCAAAAAGAATCATAATTTATCTTTTGATGGTCATAATTTGTCTTTATGAATTGTATACCTCATCACCAAGTTAATTTTTCTTGATATATTTCATGTGATGATTTGAAAAATGATGTAATGGGAAAAGTTTTGCATATTAAGGGAGATAGTTTTGCTAGCTTGGATAAATTGGTGTAAAACTTACTTGATATGCTTTCAAACACTTCCATTGTTGAATGATTCTCCTTTTTCCCTATGACAAAGGGGGAGAAAGAACTAGCTTGCATGTTCTAAAATGATGTAAAATTTGCTAGTTTGCATAGTGCAAAATTTGTTAGCTTGCTTGATATAAACTTGCTATCTTACTAGCTTGCATATCTAAAACTTGCTAGCTTGCCTAACTCAAAAGAGAAGCAAGAATTACTTGCTTGCACATCCCAAGTAGAAGCAAAATTACTAGCTTGAACTTTTCAAAAAAGAAGAAAGAATTTGCTATCTTGAACATCACAAAACACTTGCTAGCTTGCAATCTTGAGAGAAGCAAGAGTGCTATCTTGCACATCTCAAAAGATGCAAAAATTTTGTCAACTTTCAAAAACTTGCTAGCTTGCATGTTCTAAACTTGCTATTTACTATCTCACATTCAAAAACATGCTAGTTTGAACATCGTAAAGAAAAGCAAACATGCTAAGTTTCACATCTAGCAAAATTTACAAACTTACAAAACTCAAAATTGTTGCAAGCTTGCATGTTGTAAAATGATATGAAATTTTGCTAGCTTGCACTTTACAAAGGAAGCAAAAAATTACACTTCTCAAAAGAGACGAAAAAAAATTACTAGCTTGCATAATGATATATGCAATGATGAAATCATACAATGATTTGAAATTATATATAAAAAACTTGCTACTTGCACTTCTCATTTTTATTGATGACAAAAGGGGAGAAGTTATGTTGATGATCATGCATGGAATGATGTCTTGAAAAATTAATTATGCATGATTTTATATTGCTTGGACTCATAATGATTTCATAATTAAATTTGCTTTGACTTGAATTCAAGGTTCTATCAATATGGCATATTAATAGGGAGAGTTAAGGTTAACTTCATCACCAATTGGTTGTCATCATCAAAAAGGGGGAGATTGTTGAATCTTGGATTTTGATGATGAAATCAATTGATGAATTTGTGATATAATCTGCATTTTGGAGTGACGCAAGACTAGCTTCGATCAAGGAGAGATAAATTTATTAAAGCAGGAAGAATCATATTGGGCCGGAGTGAATATGTCAGAAGATTGGACGTCGGGCCAAGGATCGGTCGACGTGTCGACAGAAGACTTGTGCCGTGAATTCGGACATCGGGTTGAATGAGCGGACATTGTGCTAAGGAGATCGGAGTTGCGGAGGTTAACATGTCGATTGGGCAAAAGGCTGCAAAAGAGGACAATGTACTGAAGGATTTGACAAGTGCTAGATGAACCAATGACATGCCGGACAAAGGATTCATGCTTTGTAATCATATGTCTAAGGTCAAAGCAGTTGAGGGGGCTAATTGAGTTAGCTTTTGGTATAATCATGCTAACTCAATTAGGGGCCAATTGGGCCTTATTTGGGACTGATTTGGGCTCATTGGGAGGCTCATTCAGTGACCCAAAAGTTAAGTCAGGCGGTGGAACCACCTATGAGTTGGAAAACTCGAAAAACCCGATCTCCGAGGCTGTCAAGTGGTGGTACCACTAGTCTAGGTAGTGGTACCACCTAGACACAGTCTCCTAAGTGGTAGTACTGCCAAACTAGGTGGTGGTACTGCCTAATGTTAGGCTACAGGCGGTGGTACCGCCCGTACCCCGAAATCTCGGAGATTTAAATTTTGGGCTCCAAATTTGAATCCATTTGGGGCCTCTAAATATCCCACTCTTTCCTGCTTAGAAGGGCAAGAATTAGCTAAAAAGGGGAAAATAATCCTTAATGAAAAGAGTTGAAAAAGCTTGAAAAGTGTTAAGTGTTCCCCTCCACCTCTTAGAGTTTAGAGTTTATTCTAAGAGAGGTATGAAACTTGTAAAGGTTCTCTCCTAAGCCTGTCAAAAGGAGAATAGAGTTATAAAAAGGTGGTTGGTCTTTGCCTATTGAAGGAAGACCGTTTGTGGATGCCGATGGCCTCAACGGAAGAGGAATCGGTAGAATAGATGTAGGTCACGACGATCGAACCACTATAACTCGGTTTGCATTTATTTCTTACAATTAACATTTACTACAAACTGTCATTCTTTACTTGTTTTACATCCACTATACTCTTCCTAAGATTTTGAACCGACGTAATTTTTACTACTACACTAATTCACCCCCCCCCCCCCTAGTGCCGCTCTTGATTCTAACAAGTACTGCCTAGACTAGGTGGTGGTACTGCTTAGACACAATCTCCTAGACTATGTTAGGCGATGGTACTAGTACACTAGGCGGTGGTACCGCTAGACTGGACAGTGGTACTACCTAATGTCAGATTGACAAGCGGTGGTACCGCCAATACCTCGAAAATACAGGGATTTAAATTTTAGCTCTATGTTTTAAAGTCATTTAGGGTTTATAAATACCCCACAAATTTCTACTTAGAATATACACAAAAATAGAGAAAAAACTCTATGATTCCAAGGTTATAAACTCTTTTAAGTAGAGAGTCCCTCCTCCAAGAGCTTAGTGATAGTCCTAAGGGAGGTGTGTGAGGGAACACTCATAAAGGAGAGGTGTAAAGGTTCTTTCCTGAACTTGTGAAAAGGAGAAAGAGTGTAAGGGTCGTTGATCTTCGCCCATTGGAAAGAAGATCGATAGTAGAAGCCGATGGTCTCGAGTGAAGAGGAATCGGGAGTGGACGTTGGTCACGATAACCAAACCACTATAAATTTGGCATACTCTGTTTGCATTTCTATTCTGCTTTTCATTCTCATATTGCAAACTGATTTACTTGCTTATTACTTTCACTTCGCTTACGAATACACTTTCAAGTTAAACTCATCTTTCTGATATGAGCTTTATTGAACGATATTTTTAAATTGACATAATTTTTTGTAAGCACTAATTCACCCTCTCCTCTTAGTGCCGACTTGATCCTAATATAATCGGGAGTGAACATAGTTCATGACGACCAAACTATTATAAATATATTGTACTCTTATCTTTGTTGTTTATCTTTATTGCTTACTTGTTTTGTTGCTCACTCTACCTTGTACCTACTTTAAGTCAAGTGCACTCGAGATTGGTTTTCATCGAATGAGATTTTATAGAATCGATGAAAGTTTTCCTTAAGTACTAATTCACCCCCGCTCCTCTTAGTGCCGATTTCGATCCTAACAGTTAGTATCAGAGCTAAAGTTTTTCTCATTTGGTTTAACACCCAAGAGAAATGGCTTTTGCCAGTAATTAAGAGGGTCTTTCTATCACTCATCCTCCTATATTCAATGGGATGAACTACACATATTGAAAAACTCGAATGAGAATTTTTTTGCTTTCTATGGATTTCGATTTATGGAATATTGTTGAAAGTGGTTTTCAAAAATCTTCTAAACCAATGAACGAATAGAATGATTTGGAGAAGAAGACTTTCTTGTTGAACACTAAAGCGATGAATGCTTTATTTTATGCTCTTGATAAAATTAAATTTAATTAGGTTTTTATATATGAAACTGCATATGATATTTGACATACACTCGAAGTTACACACGAAAACACAAGTAGGGTTAAAGAATCAAAAATTAATCTTTTGGTACCTAGCTATGAGTTGTTTCGAATGAAACCAAGCGAGACCATTGGAGACATGTATACCTATTTTACGGATGTCATCAATGGTTTAAAAGAACTTGGTAAAAGTTTTTATAATTTTAAACTTGTTGATAAAATACTAAGATCCCTTCCAAAAAGTTGAGATCCTAAAGTAACAGTAATACAAGAAGCAAAGGACCTGAATAATTTTTCGTTTGAAGAACTTATCGAGTCTTTGATGACCTATAAAATGACATGTGTAGCATATGATGAACTTGAGAATAACCTTCCAGGAAGGAAATGTCACTTAGAACCAAAGAAGACCACTTGAGAGAAAACTCAAGTGATGATAATGATAATGATGATGATGACTTACACTTCTTACAAGAAAATTTAAAAATTATTAAAATGAAACAGAACAAAATAAGATACTAAGAATAAAAATGAACTTAAAAAAGATATAACGATATGCTATGAATGCAAGAAGCTAAGATACTTCAAAAATGAATATCCTTAAGTGAAAAAGAAACTACCAAAGAAGGAGAAAGCGCTCAAAGCAACTTGGGACGATTCAAGTACATCCAAGATGAAGAGCCAACCAACAAAGAAGAAGTTACAAATTATGCATTAATGACATTTGGCAACGAGATATGTAACTCAAATGAATCTTTCTTATATTAAGATGAATTATTCAATTAATTTAATGATGTATTTGATGATTTTAAATTAGTTAGTAAAAAGTTTAAACTATTAAAAAAGAATCATGCTTCTCTTGCAAGTGAATTTGAAAAATTAAAAATTAAGCATGATGATTGCATATTAGTTCCTTATACTAAATGTGAAAAGTTAGATTCAATTAAGAAAAAAAATTTTACTATAAGAAACATTAAAAAATTAAAATATGTAACAAATCTTTAAATATGATCCTTGCTAATAAGGGTCATGTTCATAGAAAAGAAGGAACTGGCTTTATGAGTAACACTCAACAAAAACCAACTATCTTTGTTCAAGGACCATATTACATGTTTCACCTGAAAATAAATATAATTTTTATGGTAGATTTGGATATTATGCCTATAGATGTTTATTTAAAAAGTATAGTCCTCCACACAAATTAGTTTGGGTTTCTAAATGAACTATGAATAACTCAATGCCAATAGTTAAGATAGACAGATCTATTAATGAATGACTCAAAGTTAAATGGATACCTGAAAGAAAATCTCCTTTCTTATAGATATGTTTACAATCAAAAGCTAGGAGCAAGAGATGGTACGCTGATAATGGATGCTTAAGGCACATGATCGGAGATCCAACATATTTCTCTAAGCTCACTAGCCAAGACGAAGGATATATCACCTTCAAAGACAACAATGAGGGAAAAATTATTGGAAAAAGAATCATAGGTAACAAGTCAAGTCTCTTGATTGAAGATGTATTATTAGTAGATAGTTTAAAACATAATCTACTAAGCATTAATCAATTATATAATAAAGGATATACTATTAAATTTGAATCTAATGCTTCTATAATTGAAACACCAAACAAAAATAGATCTATAAGTGCCTTAAAACATAATAATATGTATACTATTAATATTGATGATTTTTATGATGAAATATGTTTTTCGACTTTAAACGATGATAAATGGCTTTGGCATAGGAGATTAGGTTATGTCAACATGAAAATAATCTCTCAAATTTTAACTAGAAAACTTATAAGAGGAATGCCTAGCATCAAGTTTATCAAAGACAAAGTTTATAATGTATGCCAACTAGGAAAACAAATAAAAAGTAGTTTCAAAACAAAGAATTAAATAAGCATCTCTAAACCACTACAATTGATCCATATGGATTTATTTGGACCAATTGATATAACAAGTCTAGGAGATAGTAAATATACCTTTGTAATTATTGATGATTATAGTAGATACACCTGGACATACTTCTTGGTACATAAAAGTGATTACTTTAAATATTTTTTAAAATTTTATAAATTTATTTAAAATAAAAAGGGTTTTATGATTTCGTCTATTCATAGTGATCATGGTGGTGAGTTTCAAAACCATGATTTTCAATATTTTTTTGAGTCAAATAGGTATAAGCTCCATAAAACCTATGTAGTTTATAATCATTAATTAAACCATCATAATATTACAATAATATTATTATTAATTAAATTTGTATAATACAACAACATAATTAAACTAATATAATATTGTAATAATATCTAATTAATCAAATTAATATAAATTTAAGTAATTAGATAAAATCCAAAGGGTATTTGAGAAATTTATACCTTGTAGTGCAAAAATGAATTTACATTCTGATGAATAGAAAAAGGTACGAAAAAGAAGACATCTCAAAATTAAAATGATATAATATCATAAAAAGACACTGTGAAAAGTATGCTATAGCAATTATACAAAACTATCATTTTTTTCCAATAATGATAGAACCAAATCACTCCAAAATATTAATAAAAATATCATTAAAACACATGAAAAATAAGCTTAAATATTCAACAATCATTGTAAGATGGCTCTGATATCAATTGTTGGTCTTTAACATATCAAATATAGATCAAACAATTATTTTATAGAATCAAAACCGAATTTTGGCTCAAAACATGTTTTATAGATCCAAAACAATGGTTTTAGAATATTTTCATAAAACTTGTTAAATCCACAATAATATGCATGAAATCCTACAACAATTAAGAAATATATTAAAACGGAAGCGTACCTGATGAATCCATTAGAGTATTTTCTTAATTAATCAGTGATTTGACCTTCCAATTGTAAAGTATCTTTAAGAACTTTATATTTCTCTTTGACGGGTAAAGAGAAACTTTATTAGATATTGTAACCGGGGATAATAACCTTATTTATAGTCATAACTGATGAATCTATAATTATAATTATATTCATAACTGATGAATCTGTAATTATGTCTCAAGAGTTTCATACTCCTAACTTATCTCGTCATTAAGTTAGAAATATGATTGATGGTATCAATACAATTAATTTTCATAATAATTATGTTCCTTAGTCAAATAACTTTAGATCATTTTAATTTTAGCTAATCAAAATAATAATTTAATATATTTAATTATACATATGTGACCCTTAAAATTCTAACGGTTATTACTAACTGCTATAGTATATTTGACTATCATTTAGGTCATTTTTCTTTTAAAAATGTTTGTTTTACGTGAAAAATTTAGCTATGGCATTACACACTTGACTAATTCTGAAGGAAGAAATGGGGAAATGAAATGAGAAAGGGAAGAAAGTAGATTGTGAATTAACAAGGTCAGGATATACAGTATGATTTATCCTTCAAAGTAAAATTTTCGACTTATTACTTTGTTTTGCAGGTTTTCTGTACCTTGGTGTTAGATAGATCCAAATTATGTTTTCCTTACCAAATAATGCTCTTATCTTGATTTCTTGTATCTATTCTGGCACATAATCTGTGCATGCTTAGCACTGCCTTATCTGAAATTGTCGGATAGGTCATAATGTCAGTAACCTTGAAAACGGTGTCTCAATTTCATCAGGCTTTAGCAAACTGTGCAAGAAAGGCCAAATACATACATACTTATGAATTCCAATTCACAGGCTTTTTAATTTTCCAGCTATTTCTAAAATTCAAATTTCTACAGTTTCATGGTGATACCAATAGGTCTCCAGCTTAGCTCCGGATGTCGATGGTTGATCCACTAATAAGGGATGAAGTGGCCAGCACATTACTTTTTTTTCCTTTCTTTTCTAATTTGTAGTCCATAGCATAGTAGACTATTAATTGATGTACTAATGAAACGACAGAGTTATGTTCTAGTTATGAACATGAATGGTTTTATCCATCTCGAGTTCTGAGGTCTATGCAGTAAACAGTATCAGACCTTCACCTCCAACTTTACTGCAGTGAGGATGCAGGATTGCTTTGCAACACTCTTCGTATTTTGGTATAAGTAGAACATCAAAAAAGTTGTTTCTTGTATCATATCTCGTGTACTTTTTCTTTCATCCAAGAAACAGGTGATGGAGTTCTATATGTTGCATGTAGGTGATTTGACTCTTGACCATCTTTAGGAAAGAGTAATTGAGATTCACTAAAAGCCCGGAGAAATCAGCTATTTATTTAATATCATGAAGCATAGACGTAACGTTGTGAATGATACTTTTAGCACAGCAAGCCACAGCATCATCCCCCGAGCCGCAGAACTCTGTAACCTCTCTTCACTGTTGTCACGGCAATGTATACCCTGCAAAGAATCGCACCATGATATAAGAAGAAGAAGAATAAAGGAGAAATAGAGGACATCAGCGTCAACCAACCGCCGCACTTGTAACCCACGGGGCGGTCTGCAAGGTTGCACCGCTTGGGGATCGTCATGGCCACGTCCGGCTTCACGCCGACGCTCTTGGCGGTGTCGGAGAGCATGACGGCGCACAGGCAGCTCGGGTTGCGGCCCATCTTCTTCACCGCCGCGCAGCAGCCAGCCGAGACCGGGAGCCGGGCGTCCTGCGCAGCTGACGCGCAGGGAGCCATTTGCAGAGCCATCCTCCTCACCGGCACCCTCCCGCATTCACCCGCCCCGTCGACCCTCTCCGTCCCGCCGTTGCAGATTAACAGCAACAACGCAAGCACGTAGAGAAACTTCACGGTGACCTCCATCTCCTGCTCTTCTGCTCCGACGATAAACGTCTGCAAGGGGAGGGTGTATATATGGTGATGGAGAAGCTCCTGGATGGCTGCCACCTCGAGACCCACAACCTTAATGGAGGCAGCACTAACCTGCTTTCGAACAGCTTCAGCTCCTTCTCGTTTCGATTCCATGGCAGCGGTCTTTCGCAGTGATCATTGCTCTCTCCCACTCGGAATTGCCACTTCGCTGGCTCAACGCCACGTTGCTCCACGTTGATGAAAAGGTAAGGCGAGGCGATGTATTTGCAGGCAAATGCTCGATCTCCTTCTCTCTTCTTTGTTTTTGTGTTTTTGAAGGGAAGAAGTCTGTAGGAAAAAAGCTATCAGCACAATGATAACCTTTAGAATTTAGAGACTGAGAGCTCTGATCATCGAGAGATCGAGAAGCTATTCGACGTACGTATTGCCGACACACTTCAATCTCTTTAGTTGCGTTGAAATGGATAAAATTAATTCAAATAATTTAGATTATATATAATAAAAAATAAATTTAATTTAGATTAAAATAAATAGATGAGTGATTGATTTTTTTTTGCTTGGATAAAGATAAAGAGGTTTGTTGGGTTAAGGATAACTTCTTTTTAATATATATATATATATATATATATATATATATATATATATATATATATATATATATATATATATATATGATTTATCCTTTTGCTACTATAAATATATGTTTTTGAATGAGTCAAAGTACTATGGATTGAAAATACTCTTTTTTTTTACTATATTCTCCTTTTTCTTTGAAGTCTATAGAAAACCAAAATATTGATATTAGAGCCTATTTTGAAGAAAACTAGCAAGAATATGTTAATTAAAAAACATTAGAGGACCAATAGATCTAGAAGTAAAAGAAAATAGTATGAAATTAGCAAGTACTATATTAGAGCCTAGTTAGAGAAGACCAATAGGAGTATGTTAATTTAAAAATATATACAATTAGAAGATCTGGAAGGAAAAAGAAAGAAAAAAAGAAAGAAAGATAGAAGTGTTTCTAATCTACTTCTATCTTCCTATCTTGGTGAAAATTATCAATTTTGACCATTAAAATGATAATTTTATTATTTCATAAGTATTATAGAATTTGATAAAAATAATTTTGTTTAGTACGATGTACAAAATCATAATATTACTGAAGATCAAATAAATAAGAATATGTAGAAAGGTGCAAGAGCTCTCTACATGCTAAAACAAGCAATAAATGAGTCCTTATTTTTCTGAATCAGTATCAATATCAATAGAAAACTAAAAAATATTAAAAAAATATATATTAGAGGTGCAAAGTAAAATTTTCATATTCTTTGAAACGAATTTGAAACTCTTATTATGAAAGATTTTGAATTTGTCATTGATTTTTCTCAAAAGTCTTTTATATTGTAAACCAAACGAGGTTTTACGATGAAAACCTAAAAAATCAAATAGTAATAAAAAAAGTTTTATGAAGTTTATCTCTAAAATAATTGATATGATTTCTACTACTATAATAGAAGATAAAGATACAATTACATTATTTCTTGATGAATTAATATGCTTGTTTTTAGTTCATGAACAAAACTAATCAAAATATCATGAAAATAATAATAATAATAGAAAAGATAAAAATATAATTTATAGCATCTGATGAAAAATATTTTAGATTTATTTAGTTTTTGGATAGTGAATATAGTAATTATATCACTAGGGATAAAAATTTATTTTAAGGGCTTAATGTTTCCATCAGATTTACCATACAAATGGGAAATGATAGTCCTGTTTAGGTGAAAGGGAAAGGAACGAGAATATTAATATGATAATAGATTTATTAATGGTGTGACATTTATTCTTGACTTAAAACAAAATTTCATTAGTATAGGACAACTAATGAGAAAGAGTATTATGCTATTTTTTATGATAAGAATATTTGATTTATGATAAAAAAAACTAAAAACTTGATAGCAACTGTGATGATGATAAAAAAATATTTTTTTTATTTTTAATTTTAGATTTCTTCTTATATGAATTTACTATTCTTGTTATTCATCAATCAATATTATGATATAAAAGATATGGTTATCTAAATTATTATGGATTAGAACTATTAAATCAAAATAATATGATGGTTGATTTGATTAAAATTCAGAATATAGATACTATTAGTGAATCTTATGTTTTAAGAAAATAACACAAAAATTAGTTTTAGACAGGTCGAGCCAACTAATAGTTAAAACTTGTATTTTTGAGCCAATACAAACTACGCAAAAGTAAATATTATGAATATATTGTTTGAAAGAAAAAATAAAGCATTCTTTATTTTAAAAAATTAAAGTATATGCAAAAAAAACAAAGTGGATGTTTTATTAAAACTCCAAATAGAAAGGATGAGTTTACTTCCAATAATTATTTTTATTTTTTACAAAAACATAGGCATTCATAAGGACCTAATTGCAAGTTACACCTCCAACAAAATGGAGTGGCATAGCAAAAGAACTGAGTTATGATCGAGATTTCTAGTTGTATGCTTAAATAAAAAATAATACCAAAATAGTTTTGGGTAGAAGCTGTGAATACAACAATGTATTTGTTAAACCACTTTTCTACTAAGATATTACAAGGAAAAAAACCATATGAAGCATAGTTGGACAAAAAGCCAAATATGAGTCACTAAATGTATTTGGTTGTGTTGCTTATTTGGTTGTGTTGCTTATTTTAATGCATCTACATAAAAAAGAAGTAAACTTGATGACAAAAGTATTAAATACATATTTGTGGGCTATAATAATAAAATAAAGGTTTTTAGACTTTATAATCCTACAACTAAGAAATTGATCATAAGTCATGATGTTTTTTTTAATGAAGAAGTTTAGAACTCTAAAGTAGTTAAAATTTCAATAATTATAGTAGAAGAAGTCTATAAGGCACATGATACATTATCTATTGTTAATATCTTATCGAATCTTCTTATATTTTGATTGATTCTAGTTCAAGCGATTCTAGTGATATTAAAATATTTTTTATAATCTTTCATAGATATATAAAGTTGCAACTTGGAAAGAAGAATAGGTGCGTGCAATAAATGAGGAATTGTAAGCTATTGAAAAAGAAAAAAAGAAGAAGACTTGAAGCTGGTAAATTTGCCCTAAGGAAAAGAAGTAATTGGACTTTGGGTGTACAAGTCAAAATTTAATACTTATTGCTCGTTGTAAAAACATAAAGCTTATTTTGTTGCCAAATGGTATGCTCAAGTTTCAGGTATTAACTTTTCAATAATTTTTTTTCAATTGTAATAATTAATATAATCAGAACAATATTAGCATTAGCAACCCATAAAAAAAAATTATCAATTTGATGTTAAATGAGTCTTTTTGTATGAAAAGTTGTAAGATTGAGGTTTATGTAAAACATCTTAAAAGATTTGAAATTAAAGGACAAGAAGATAAATGGTACAAATTGGATAAAAACATTATATAATTTGCAAACAAAAGATATGGTATAATAGAATTAACATAAATTTTAAAAAAGTTTAAGTGAACCAACTTTATATATAAAATCGTAAAATATGAAATTTCTTGTTATCTATTTCTATATGGATAATATGATTTATACTAAAAAAATATTATCAGAATTTAAAATTACTAATATGAGGTTTTTACATTATTTTCTGAGAATGAAAATTATTCAAGATGTAAATAATCTTTTTAAAGAAAATATGCTAAAGATTTGGTAGAAATATTTCATACGAAAACTTGTAAGCCATTTAATATTCTAATAAATACAAATGATAAAGCATTATATGGTTTGAAATAAATACCAAAGGCGGGGGTATAGTAGAATTGATAAGTACTTTCTTCAACATAATTTTTAGATAAGTTTAAGTGAAACTTTATATATAAAAGCAATCTTGTTATCTATTTGTATGTGGATAATATGATTTATACTAAAAATTTATTAGATATGCTAAGTTTAAAAAAATATGATGTCAAAATTTGAAATTATTGATTTGAGGCTTTTACATTATTTTCTAGGAATGAAAATTATTCAAAATATAAATAATTTTTTTGTCAAGAAAAATATGCTAAAGATTTCATATGAAAACTTGTAAGCTAGTGAATATTCCAATAAATATAAATGATAAATTTATGTTAGATGATGTAATTGAAAAAAATGAATGAGACAATATAGATGTTTAATTAAACGGTTAATTTATCTCACACATTCAATATCAGTTATTATGTTTACAATTAGTTTGTTGCTCAGATTTATGCACAACCCCAGTATGCATTATTTTGGAGTAACTAAAAGAGTTTTTAAATATATCAATGGAACTTTCAATTATGACATTCGTTATAAGCAGGTAAAAGATTTTAAGTTATATTCATATACTAATAATGATTGGGTTGATTGTGCAGATGATAGAAAATATATTTTAGGATATTTGTTTAACATTGGCTTAGAGGTGATTTCATGGATCACAAAAAAGAATGTATTACTCTCTGAAGCTCTGAGACACAGTATATTATTGTTACAAGTATAATAGGTCATACAATTTGGCTTCAAAGAATTCTAACAAATATCTAAGAAAATTAAAATAAATCAGTTAAAATCTATTGTGATAACGAGTCTACTATTACAATGATGAAGAATCCTATCTTCTATGAATGCACCATATACATTGAAGCTCGACAACACTTCATTCGTAAACTGATTGATAAATAAGAAATTTAAACATACTACTACAAAACCAAAGATTAATTTGTCCATATCTTTACAAAAGCTTTAGCAAAATAAAAAATTTATTTTTTGATGTAAAATTTTAATTTATAACTATTTTGAATTAAGAGTGTGATAAAATTAGCTCAAATAGTTAGGATGAGATCTAACGAAATATAAGGATTTAAATTAAAATATCTAGATGAGTGGTTGGCTTTTTTGGGTGGATAAAGATGAGAAGGCTTGTTGGGTTATGGGTGACTTCTTTTTTATTTAAGAAAAATTTATAATTTATCCTTTATGCCAATATATATATATATATAGCTAATTTTATTGGAAACTTTTCGTTATTTCTATTATTATTATTATATTTATTATTATTATTATTATTATTATTATTATTATTTTCTCTCTCACTACTTGAAGTTATGCATGAAGCCAACTGACATGTCTTCTCCACCATCCTAACCTTGCATTCAATGCGTGGGGTTGATGATCTGGTCTTCGATGCAAGGCTTTGACTGCATTCTTCCATTCCTTCCGTGAAATCGTAGTGGCTTTTTCTTTCTTGTGCTTTGCCTGCTTCGACGCGCTTTTGAGGATTTCTAGTTCAACAAATCCATCTACCACCCTGTGTTGGATGTATCCAAAAGTTTGACCGCATGACTACTCTTCACCGGTGACGAGACACTGCAGAATAATATAAACGATGATTGTATACATGCTCTAATGTTTATTCTCAAGGCAACATATCATTCTAAATGATGTCGAGATTCGTTAAATGATTTGATGGCACCTGTGCTTCTTTTGTTATACTAAGGAAGACAAACACATTCCATCTCATGACTCTGCACTGCTGCAGCTTTGCATGCAAAGAGTTGACGAATTGACTCGCAGCTAGAGATTCTTTTACCCGTTTTAAAACTACCTTGAAAATTAATGACAAGATTGATATAAACTTAAAATATACGTAGTTTGATACTTCTTGTAAAGATTGCAGTAGCAATTAGCAGGTGAACGAACTATAGGAAGGAATACAAAGAGAATTGGACAAGCCCCCACCTACGACCGTGAGCTTATTATCTTGGAGGGAGGAAGCTGGCCGGCGCTGGCACTCCCTGTATCGTCTGCGTGATCGGATTCAGCTCGTCGTTGGAGTAGGCTTCGTGAGAGGAGGAAGCCGAGGGCGTGGCCGGCGACGGCCGCGACGAGGATGCCACCGTTGAAGGACATGACGGCGAGCATGACCAGGTAGGCCAACCCCATGCGCACGGCGTGCAGTACGGCGGCCATGCCGCCACAGCGCCTCCGGGAGACGGTGGAGAGGAAGTCGGTGAGGGCGGAGATGGCGAGGACGAAGAGGAGGGCGAGGAGGTACATGCCGAGTCCGCGGTCTCCGGGCCAGCCGGAGAAAAGGATCTCCACGTTCTCACCCCAGAAGAAGGTCATGTGCATCGTCATCTTCATCTCCTTCTCGTGGCCCATGCCGTCGCCCGTGGCTGCTCCGCCTCCCATTTCCATCTACAGTCTTCTCTTGTCGCAACCAAGGATAAAAGCGAGCGAGCCAAGAGGAGGGAAGAAAGAGAGCAAGAGGGGTTAACTCTGCAACTCGTCTCATCTCAGCCATTCATCTGATTTGATTCGTTCGATCAGAACAGATGGACGGTCGTTTAGCATTCCGATTCGTAAACATGCTTGTGAGTGATAACGTGTCAATTCAAAGGAGCGTCGGAAGTGTGTTCCCTGTCTTGATCCGCACATGTCAGCTCCGACCACAGATGAGGTACGCAACCAATTAAGGGACGAATACTTAGAAAGTCTACCTCCTTGTTGTTGACGTTATAAAAAAAATCCAATGGAATGATGACACGTATACCATTTAAAGTGAGCATCTTGTGAGAGGAAGACTCTCTCGGGTGAGCTCAGGACTTGTTGTGAGAGGAAGAGGATTCTGTGCATGAGTAATTGGATGGTTCATCAAACTAGAATAATAAGGATAGAATGAGAGGCATATAATTCCCACAAGAATTGGGTGATGACGAATAGCTAAGTTGTTGTACAATTCCACACGCAAAAATATGGGTGAGGCACCGACAGTGTGTTGAGTTCATGGCGTTTTTCATGCCTAAGCATTGTTGGGATGTATATAAATACATCAGCCCCACTATCTAATTTTTATGAGATTTCTTTGATCGATGCATTTTCTTCGGACATATTCAAATAATTCATACATACAATGTAAGCCATTCACCATCTAATTCACAAAACCAACATTACTTGAGGAATTCGATCGACGACGAAAAGTTGGTCTAATGCTAGACTTGATGGGGATATAAACAAGAATAACCTTTGTATAGGAACAAATACTAGAAGACCATAATACGCAGCGGAATAAAATGGAAACACAATCAAACAGAACACCAAGATATACGTGGAAAATCCCTTCAATGTGAAGGGTAAAATCCACGGGGCAAACTAGAGATAATCCACTATGAGAATAATGAATATACAAATCTCAATCTCTTGCCCAAAACCCTAGCAATAACCACAAGAGAATAACTGGGATACAAGGATCACGTCACTGCCCACAATATCTAAAACCTCCCAAGTAATCACAGCAAGAGCCTACTGTAGATTTGATCTAACCTGAGATGAGAACACTGCTAGATGATTGTGAACAGTCTCTCTGCGTTGTCCTTGTCTTCTTCCCTTTCTTTCTCTTCCTTTTCTGCCTTATTCTCCTTCTTCCCTTTGGAATCTCGTCGCTCCAAAGATCTGCCTCGTTGCTGCCTTTTTATAGCTTTAATCTGCCTCTAAAACGCAGCCACCACACCCCCCTAATCTTAATTAGGGTTAGGTTAAGAGGGGGTGTGGGCTGTGGGCTGATAAAGCCCACATGGGCTGAATATGGGCCATCAGCCCAACAACCTCCCCCTTCAGCCCATAAGGGAGGCTGTCCCATGACTCCTCAATGTGAAGTCATACCGACCAACTGTCGGCATATCTCCTGTCTTTCTTTTGGTAATGTCTTCGTCAACATGTCTGCTCCGTTGTCATCTGTATGAATTTTCTGAAGTTGCAATTGCTTCTCTTCAAATACATTTCGAATCCAGTGGTATCTGACATCTATATGCTTTGACTTGGAATGAAACATTGGGTTCTTACACAAATGGATGGCACTCTGGCTGTCACAATACACCACATAATTTTCCTGTTTCAGCCCCAATTCTTGTAAGAATTCTTTCATCCATAACATTTCTTTGCATACCTTTGTAGCAGCAATATATTCTGCTTCTGTGGTGGAGAGAGCAATACACCTTTGTAACCTGGATTGCCATGACACAGCTCCCCCTGCAAAAGTAAGTACATAACCTGAAGTAGACTTCCTCGTATCTATATCTCTTGCCATATCTGCATCTGTGTAACCTGTTAACACAGGTGGTCCACCTCCAAAGCTTAAACAAACCTTAGAGCTCCCTCTGAGATATCTAAAAATCCACTTCACTGCTGCCCAGTGCTCTTTGCTTGGATTTGCAAGAAATCTACTAGTAACACCCACTGCATATGCGATGTCTGGCCTCGTACATACCATTGCATACATTAAACTTCCAACTGTTGAAGCATAAGGAACCTTTTGCATTTTCTCCTTCTCCTCATCACTTGACGGACTCTGTTTTGAGCACAACTTGAAGTGACCTGCAAGAGAAGAACCAACTGGCTTAGCATTGCTCATACTGAACCTTTCCAATACCTTCTCGATGTATTTCTCTTGTGACAACCAAATCTTCTTGTTTTTCCTGTCACGAGAAATCTGCATGCCTAGTATTTGCTTTGCTGGCCCCATGTCCTTCATTGCAAAAGACTCACTCAGTTCCTTCTTCAACCTATCAATTTTAAACATATCTTTCCCAAGAATAAACATGTCATCAACATAAAGTAAGAGAATAATAAAATCCTCACCAAACCATTTGATGTATACACAATGATCTGAAGCCGTTCTTTTGTATCCATTTTCTGTCATAAATGAATCAAACTTTCTGTACCACTGTCTTGGAGCTTACTTTAGCCCATACAAGCTCTTCTTCAACTTGCAGACAAAATTATCTTTACCTTTGACTTTGAAGCCTTCTGGTTGCTCCATATAAATTTCCTCCTCCAAATCACCATGAAGGAAATCTGTCTTCACATCTAACTGCTCAACCTCCAAGTCCTGGCTAGGAGCAATACCAAGAGCAACACGAATAGAAGACATTTTAACAATAGGAGAAAATATCTCTTCAAAGTCAATACCTTTCTTTTGACCAAAGCCTTTCACAACCAATCTAGCTTTGTACTTTGGTTGAGAACAATATTCTTGAGTCTTCAACCTAAAAACCCACTTGTTCTTCAAGACCTTCATTCCATTTGGTAGCAGCACCAAATCATAAGTGTGGTTCTTCTGAAGAGCATCCATCTCTTCCTACATAGCAATTAACCACTTCTCTTTCTGCTCTCTCTCAATTGCTTCCTGGTAACTCTCTAGTTCACCTACATCAGTAAGCATCACATACTCATCTGTAGAGTATCTTCTGGAAGGTTGACGTTGTCTAGAAGATCTTCTCAATTGAGGTTCTACGGGAACTTGCTCTCCTGCTTCTTCTTGCTCAACATGTCCTGCAGGTAAATCAACATCAGGCTCTACACTATTTTCCTGCACATCTCCCCCATCACCCTGATATACTGGAGGAATAACTGGGTCACAATCTGCTAATCCTTCTGCAGAAGTCTTGGCTGGTGCCTTCTTCTTCAAATCCTCAAAGGTTTGATCCTCAAAGAAGACCACATCTCTGCTCCTGAATACCTTCTGCTTTTCTGGATCCCAAAGCCTGTAACCAAACTGATCATGTGAGTAACCAAGAAAAATACATTCTTTAGACTTAACATCCAGCTTGGACCTCTCATTATCTGGAACATGTGCAAATGCACGACAACCAAACACTCTCAAATGCCTGTAGGAAACATCTTTCCCTGACCATACATGCTCTGCAACATCACCATCTAGGGCTGTACATGGTGATAAGTTGATCACATCAACTGCAGTCCTCAAAGCCTCATCCCAAAATCTTTTGGGTAGCTTGGCCTGTGAAAGCATACATCTGATCTTTTCCATGATAGTGCGGTTCATCCTCTCTGCAATTGCATTATGCTGAGGTGTACCAGGAACTGTCATCTCATGTTGGATCCCATGTGACCTGCAATAGTCATTAAACAATCCCGTATACTCACCACCATTATCTGATCTTATGCATTTCAATTTCCTTTCTGTCTCCCTTTCAACCCTGGCATGAAACTCTTTGAAGACATTAATAACCTGATCTTTGGTCTTCAAAGCATAAGCCCAAACTTTCCTGGAAAAATCATCTATAAAAGTGACAAAATAAAGTGCACAACTTATACCAAGAACATCAACAGATCCACCAGGAGTTTTTGTCCTCAAAGGACCACATACATCTGTATAAACACGGTCTAAGGCATGCATTTTTCTAGACAAAGCAGCACTAGCAAATGAAACTCTATGTTGTTTACCAGCCAAACAATCAATACAAGGGTTTAGATGTATACCTCTGAGATCTGGTAATACCTCTCTCTTAGAAAGAGCTTGCAGCCCCTTCTCGCTCATGTGTCCCAATCGCTTATGCCACAACTCCATACTGAAGTCTTTCTCTGTAGCATTTAACTGCTCACCATAAGCTTTAGCCTGCAACCTGTACAAAGTATGACATTTCTTTCCATTAGCTATAACAAGAGAACCCTTACTAAGTTTTCATTGCCCTTTGTGAAATCTGCTTTCATACTCTTCATCATCTAGTCTTCCAACTGAAATTAAATTCAGCCTCAAGTCAACCACATGCCTCACATCCTTAAGTACCAACTTGCAGCCAAGGTTGGTCTTTAAATGGATATCACCCATGCCAATGATGTCTGCTGTGCCATAGTTGCCCATCTTGACAACACCAAAGTTTCCAGACCTGTATGTAGCAAAAAACTCCCTCCGTGGTGTAGCATGATAAGAAGCACCTGTGTCAATCACCCACTCAAGATCCTGACACACACAAGAAAAAATATCATCAGAAGGAGACAAAATCAAATAATCACCACCCTGCACTGTAGCTGTAGTATTATCCTTTGACTCTGTAGACTCCACTTCTTTTCCCTTTTTCCTGTTCTTCTTAGGTTGCTTACATTAGTTCTTATAATGTCCTTTCTCACCATAGTTATAGCAAACAATATCTTTTCTTGATCTTGACTTGCTCCTACCCATACGTGAACTGCTTCTAGACTTTAACCTTCCTCTGTTCTCTGAGATAAGTGCCTGTGAATCATTCTGAGATGTTGCCGAACTCTTTCTTCTCAACTCCTCATTCAACAAACTGCTTGTTACTTGACTCATAGTGACAATACCATCTGGCGCAGAATTACTAAGGGAAACCACCAGTGTCTCCCAACTTTCTGGTAATGAACTGAGAAGTAACAATGCCTGCAACTCATCATCAAGAGACATTCTCATAGAGGATAACTGGTTAATAACACTCTGCATTTCATTCAAATGCTCAGCAATAGAAGCACCCTCTCTATATTTTAGGTTCACAAGTTTTCTGATAAAAAAAGCTTTGTTGCCAGTTGTTTTTCTTTCATAGAGACTTTCCAATTTTTTCCAAAGAGAATATGCAGAAATTTCAGTAGAAACATGGTGAAAGACACTATCATCAAGCCACTGTCTAATAAACCCAATTGTTTTTCGATCTAACCTCTTCCACTCATCATCTGTCATAGTTGTAGGTTTTGCACTATCCCCCTACAAAGGTCCATACAAATCTTTACAATACAAGAGATCTTCCATTCTTGGTTTCCATATCATCCAATTGTTTCCATTCAAACTAATCATGCAAGAAATATTACTGGCCTCTATGTTCAAATACAAAAATTAAATCACCAAAACCCCGCTCTGATACCAGTTGATGGGGATATAAATAGGAATAACCTTTGTATAGGAACAAATACTAGAAGACCATAATACGCAGCGGAATAAAATGGAAACACAATCAAACAGAACACCAAGATATACGTGGAAAACCCCTTCAATGTGAAGGGTAAAAACCACGGGGCAAACTAGAGATAATCCACTATGAGAATAATGAATATACAAATCTCAATCTCTTGCCCAAAACTCTAGCAACAACCACAAGAGAATAACTGGGATACAAGGATCACGTCACTGCCCACAATATCTAAAACCTCCCAAGTAATCACAGCAAGAGCCTACTGTAGATTTGATCTAACTTGAGATGAGAACACTGCTAGATGATTGTGAACAGTCTCTCTGCGTTGTCCTTGTCTTCTTCCCTTTCTTTCTCTTCCTTTTCTACCTTGTTCTCCTTCTTCCCTTTGGAATCTCGTCGCTCCAAAGATCTGCCTCGTTGCTGCCTTTTTATAGCTTTAATCTGCCTCTAAAACGCAGCCACCACACCCCCCTAATCTTAATTAGGGTTAGGTTAAGAGGGGGTGTGGGCTGTGGGCTGATAAAGCCCACATGGGCTGAATATGGGCCATCAGCCCAACAGGACTGATTCGATTTAATCAAAATTAAATTTATTCGAAATCAAAATCAAATCAGATCAACGGTTCAATAACTTTGAATTCCTAAAAATTAAACGATCAAAACTGAGATCAAGCGATTCGATTTCAATTCCTAAAAATTAAAATCGATACTAAAATTGATGTTTCTAATTTAATTCCAAGCCGACTCAAAATAAAAACAATGAGTTTTATGGTGTAATAATTAGTACTTTTTAATTTAAAAGTTTTGGCTTGATAAAAATTATCTCTTTTTTAAACAATCCTAATATTTTTTAAACAATCCTAATTAATAATTAAACTTTTTAATTATAAGTCGATTCGAAACTTTTGGCTTGATAAAAATGTATCCGAAAAGATATTGAAAGTATGCTTGACTTAGAATAAGAGTGATAAGCAATTAAGGCAGAAAACAACAGTAATGAAGAGCAATAAGAAAGTGCACACCAATTTTATAGTGGTTCGGTCATCGTAACCTTCGTCCACTCTCGATTCCTCCTTTGTTGAGGCTACTAGTATCCAATAATGATTTTCTTTTAACAAGCGAAGACCAACTACTCTCTTATAACTCTTTTCTCTTTTTCATAAGTTTAGAAGATAACCTTTACAATCCACTCACCCCTCTCTTAAATTGAAATCAACGCTTAGAGCTAGAAGAGGGGAATTCTTATAAGATTACAATAGTATTTTTCCTAATTTTTATTCTTAGTTTACATGTTCACTGAGCAAGAATGAGTTGGGTTTTTATAGGCCCCAAATGGATTCAAATTTAGAGCCAAAATAATCTCATCTTAGGTTTTTGGGTACTAACAGTACCATTGCCAGTACTGGGCGGTACCACTACCTAACAAACTAATAACTGGTGGTACCATCGCTCAATCTGACACTAACACTAGGTGGTACTACTGCCCAGTCTGACGATACCACTGCCTGATATAATTTTGAAGACTTTGTCTAAGTGATACCATAGCCGGTCTGGGCAATACCATCACCTAGAAAACCTAGGAAGTCGAGTCCTAGGTGATGCCATCACTAGCCCTAGCGGTGCCATAGTCTAGGCCTGCTGAGGGTTACTGCATAGGTCTCACTTGGCCCAAAATAGTCTCAACTCAAGCCCAATGGGTTCCTAATTAAGTTGACATTATTTTATCTCAATACCGACTCAATTAGACCTAAACTAATTTGATCTAGATAAATTATTACAAAACATGCATCATATATTATCTGACATGTCATTGGTTCTTCCAACGCTTCGTCCGATCCTTTATCACATCGTCCTCTCCTTCAGTGTATTACCCAATCGGCATGTTGACTCCCATAACTTTCAATCTCTTTGGCGCAATGTCCGATCCTTCGACTAGATGCCTGAACTCACGGCATGAAGTTCTTCTGCTGGCATGTCGATCGATCCTCCGGCCCAATGTCCAATCTCATGACATATTCAACTCCAGCCCAACATTTGATTCCTCCTGCTTCAATCAGTTTGTCTCTCCTTGATCGAAGCTAGTCTTGCATTACTCAAAATACAAATTAGATCACAAACTCATCAATTGATTTCATTATCAAAATCCAAGATTCAACAATCTCCCCAGTTTTTATGATGATAATCAATTGATGGAGTTTAAATTAAACTCCCCTTATTAATATGTCACATTGATAGAAACTTTGAATTCAGAAAATCATGACTATTTCATTATTGCATACATCATAATTATTGAAAGAACCAATTAATCACATCATTGCATGTATCTTAAAATCATGAGTATTTCATGACATGTTCAAAGTACACCATAAATGATCATCATCATAACTTCTCCTCCTTTGTCATCAATAAAAAAGAGAAGTGCAATTAACAAATTTTCAAGTTAGTAATTTAGCAAGATTTACATTACTTTAGAACATGCAAGCTAACAAGTTGACAAGTGTTACTTCTTTTTGAAGTTTGAAGGCTAGCAAGTTTTGCTTTTTTTTGAGATGAGTAAGCTTTTTCTTAAGATGTGCAAGATGGCAAGTTTCTACTTCTTTCAAATGTGCAACCAAACAATTTTGCTTTCTTTTGCAATGTGCAAGCTAGTAATTTTTATTTCCTTTTGCAAGCTAGCAAGTTTTTTTTCCTTAAAATATACAAGCTTGTAATTTTTGCTTCTTTTTACGATATTCAAGCTAGCAAGACTTTCTCCCCCTTTGTTATTGCAAACAAGAAAGAAGAAGAGGGGAGGTACAAAAATTTACATAAATGATCATCATATGAAGGATATCAAAGATCATGAAAGATCAATCAATATAAAAGATCATCAGTCTTTTGTATTATCAAGAAAAACTTCAAAACATAAGAGATTAATTTGATGATCAATACAAAGGAGTCATAATGAATCTCAAGTTTAGAAATTAAGATTATAATTTGTATAAATCTCCTCTTAAATAAAAACATCATAGAAAATTTTAAAAATATTGAGAAATCAAGAAGGATTATGATTAAAAGAAATCTTCTTTGTAGTGAATAGAAAAAGGAAGAATCGTAATAAACGATCTTGATTCAAATAAAAAACGTAAGTCACAAGATAAAAAATAGATAAGTATTCTCTTTAATAAAATGCAAGAGTTATATGAGAATAAAGAGTAGGAGATCTTGATTCATATAAAGAAAATCTCAAGTTATAATTCTAAGAATTCAAGATCATGATATAGATAAAACTCATTCAAATTCAAATCACCAAATCATCAAAATCACTTTCAATAGATTCAAAATGACATAAATAGATTTATTAATCTCTTATTAAAAACTCCATAAGATTTTAGGGATAGAGACATTTTCAAAAATAATGCATTACTTTTTTTATGTGTTTCAATTTAAGTGATTTATTTCATACAAATATTTTTTTATCTTTTACGTCAAACAAAAATATAGATCATCATTTAAAATCGAAAAACAAGATTTATCAAAAGAGTCATCAAGATTAATAAATCGTAAATCACAAAAATCATCGTTACTTCAAATCATCATGCATCATTAAATCATTAAGCATGATTTCATTAAACATAAATCATTTTCAATCAAAATCATTTTGTTTATTATAGTAATGCATTTTTCTTCTTACGTGAATCTAACTCTTTATACTTAGTGCTAGGAGTTAACATATAATTATCATGCTCAATTTTTTTTTAATTTTTCAAAATCACTAGAAAGAGAAGCATGATCCCCCCCGCCCCCTTTTTTTTGTATTTTATATACTAATTTAAAAATAACTCATGAAATGCATCAAGTAATTTTATAGTAAAGTAAAGGGGTTTTGATTGAGTCACTTACCTCATTGTCAAAAGCCATTAAGGCATAGTTCGTCACTTTGTCTTTGTTGTTTTGTTCCTCATCTTCGGATGCACTCGTTTTATCCCAAATCAAATTGAGTGCTTTCTTCTTCTTTGATAGTTTCTTCGTTTTAAATTTATTTTTATTCTTTGATTATTGGTTTAAGAACTTTTTAAGCTTTATTATTAAGAGTTCAAAGTCATCATCACTTGAGCTTTCGCTCGAGTGGTCTTCATTTATTCTAAGTGTCAAATCCTTCATGTTCTTTGGAAGGTTGTTCTCAAGTTCATCATATTCGATACAAGTCATTTCATAGGTTATTAAAGATCCGATAAGTTCTTCAAGAAGAAAATTATTTAAGTCTTTTGTCTCTTTTATTGTCGTCACTTTCGTATCCCAACTTTTTGGAAGAGATCTTAGTATTTTGTTAATAAGTTCAAAATTAGAAAAACTTTTACCAAGTGCTTTTAAACCATTGGCAACATCTATAAGATGGGTATACATGTCTCCAATGGTTTCGCTTGATTTCATTCAAAACAATTCAAAACTACATATTAAAAGATTAATTTTTAATTCTTTAACCTTACTTGTTCCTTCGTGTGTGATTTCAAGAGTATGTCAAATGTAATGTGTAATTTCACAAGTCAAAATACGATTAAACTCATTTTTATCTAAAGCACAAAACAAAACATTCATAGCTTTTGTATTTAACGAAAATGATTTTTTCTTTAAATCATTTTATTTATTCATAGGTTTAGAGGGCTGTTGAAAATCATATTCGATAATATTCTATAAATCAAAGTTAAAAAAATAAGAAAACTCTCATTCATGTTTTCCAATGTGTGTAGTCCGTCCCATTGAACATAGGAAGATGAGTGATAGAAAGACCCTTTTGAAAGTTGAAAAAAGCCATCTCTCTTAGGTGTTAAACTAAATAGAGAATAACTTAACTCTGATACCAACTATTAGGACCAAAATTAGTACTAAGAGGGGGAGTTGAATTAGTGCTTACACAAAAATTAAGTCGATTCGAAACTTTTGACTTGATAAAAACATATCGAAAAAAATATTAAAAATGTGCTTGATTTAGAATAAGAGTGATAAGAAATTAAGACATAAAAAAATAGTAATAAAGAGCAACAAGAAAGTGCACACCAATTTTATAGTGGTTCGATCATTTGACCTATGTCCACTCCCGATTCCTCCTCCGTTGAGGCCACCAGCGTTCACTAACGGTCTTCCTTCAATTAACAAAGACCAACTACCCTCTTACAACACTTTTCTCCTTTTTACAGGTTTAGGAGATAACCTTCCAACCCACTCACCCCTCTCTTAAACTAAAATCAACATTTGCTAGAGGAGTGGAATTCTCATAAGATTACAATAGTGTTTTCCCCAATTTTTGTTCTCACTTTATGTGTTCACTGAGCAAGGATGAGTAAGGTTTTTATACACCCTAAATGGATTCAAATTTGAAGCCAAAATGATCTCATCTCGAGTTTTCGGGATATTGGTGGTACCACCGCTAGTACTGGGTGGTACCACCACTTGACAAACTGACATTTGATGGTACCATCGCTTGATATAGTCTTTATCGCTTGATAGACTAACAACTAATGGTACCATCGCCCGACACAATCTTGAAGATTGTGTTTGGGTGGTACCATCGCTTAGACAACCTGGGAGGTCGAGTCCCAAGCGATGCCACCACCTGAGCTTGCTGAGGGTTGCTACATAGGCCTCACTTGGTCCAAAACAGCATCAACTCAATCCCAATGAATCCTTAATTGAATTGACATTATTTTATCCTAATATCGACTTGATTAGACCTAAACTAACTCGATCTAGATAAATTATTATAAAGGACAAATCATATGTTATCTGGCATGTCAATTAATTTATCTCTCTTTGATCAAAGCTACTCTTAGGTCACTCAAAATGCAGATTAGATCACAAACTCATTAATTGATTTTTTCATCAAAATTTGAGATTCAACATGTTTATATGAGATAATATATAAGAGGATTTGTATTTAGTGATGATAACTCAATAATCTTGTAATTAATCTCATATGATTAAGAATTTAATTTTCTCTTAGAAAGTTATCAAAAAATATTAATCTTATATCAACTTTATCATATTTTTTTATTATTGATCTCTAAAATTATTTTTTTATTTTTGTAATTCTTCTCTCTCTCCCAATAATTGGTATTAAAGGTCTAAGAATCTAGTAATAAAAAATTTAGTAAATATGAGTGTTAAAAATTTAAAAAAATAAAATAAAAATATTTTCTCTTTAGAAAATATAAAAGTAGATAAAATATTTATAAAAAAAGATTGATGGGATTGATAATTCTTTTGAGATTTCTTAAGCTAATGTCCCAAAAGGATAAGAAATTATAGTATGAGAATAAATCCTCACAAACAATATAATATCCTAAAAATTAGAGTTTGGTTTTTTATATAAATATCTCATATATATCCAGGTTTTGATGGAAAAAAACAGGATATATAATTTAATTTTCTATATGAATGTAAGTAGGGAGTTATCATACAATGTTAATCATTTGTCTGATTTCTAATATATTCTTCATTGTTGATCTTTGTCATTTCTCATTTGATTTTAAATTCTTCTCTCTCTCATAATAAGTGATATTAAAGCCCATAATATTTTAGTGATAAGAGATTCAATAAGAATGACCAGTGAAGAATGAAAGGAAAATGAAATAAAAGTATTTTATTTCAAATGATTTTTATGAATCCTATAGAAAATGTAAAGATTGTTTTTGTTTTGTTTGTGGTTGGGCTAATCACCTTACTCCATCCCGCTTTTATCAAAAGACAAGAAATGTGGTCTTTGTTAGGATCATAAAGGTACTAAGAGGGGGGAATTAGTGCGAAATGCATTTAACTTAGAATGTGAGTAAAGGTAGTGAGCAACTAAATTAGTTAGTAATAGGAAGGAAAAGCATGAAGAGAAATGTAAATCAGATTTATAGTAGTTTGGTCGACTCGATCTATATCCGCTCCCAATTCTTTTTCCCTCGAAGCCATCGGCTTTCACTACCGATCTTCTTTTCAATGAGAAAAAATCAATTACTCTTGTTACAACCCTTTTTTCTTTTCACAGGTTTAGGAGAGAACCTTCATATCTCTCTTTTATAAGGAAATCTCACACCTTCCTTAGAAAGACTTTTAAATTCAAGGAGGAAGAGACTCAACACTTTATAAGAGAGTTTATATATTTCCAATCATAGGTTTCCATTTTTTTTCTTACACCATCAAGCAAGTAGTATTTATAGGTCTTAAATGAAGGAAAAAATTTAAATCTCTCAGCTTTCGGGGTACTAGCTATACCAATGCTTGCGTTGGGTGATACTACTGCTTGATAGAGCTTGGGAACCATTGCTCTGGTGGTACCACCAGCTGCTTGGGAAGTACCATCGCTTGACACAGCTTAGGAGACTGTGTTATAGTGGTACCATCGTCTAATTGGGTGATAATATCGCTTGACACTGGGTGATACTACGGCGGACCCTAATGGTACTATCGTCGGGTTTTTCGGAGAAGTACATTCCGTACTTTCCAACTCACAAGCATTACCATTGCTTGGCCTAACAGTGCCACTACTTGGCCCAACACTAGATCATTGAATTGGCCTTCTAATAGGCATAATTCAACCCTAATTCAGGCCCAATAAACTCCTAATCAAGTTAACATGATTACACTCAAAACTAACTTAATTAGACTCTAAACTACTTTGATCAAGACTCAACAACTACAATAATGAAGCACAAAAGTGAATATCTATAATTGAAGAAGAAGATGCTAGCATAAAAGAAGAAAAAAGTATTCGAGATGACTTATATGATAATTTTATGATGAGGTGGCAAAATATACCTCAATGGCTCTCAATGATCAAGTATGTGACTCAACCAAAACCCATTTATTTTATGATGAATTACTTAATGCTTTTCATGATTTATATGATAATTTTAAATTAAGTGGTAAGAAATATAAATTACTAAAAAATGATCATGGGTCTCTCTCTAGTAAACTTAAGAAATTAATAAATGAGTATGATAATTGTATGTTAACCTCTTGTACTAAATGTGTAGAGTTAGACTTAGTAAAAAAGGAAAAATGTGGTGTTATAACAAACTTTAGAAAAATATAAAATTGAAAACAAATCATTAAATATGATCCTTGTTAACAAAAGTTATGTACATAGAAAAGAAGGAATCGACTTTATGAGTAGTAATACTCAACAAAAGCCAACCATATTTATTAAAGGACCAACTTTGCATGTTTTTCCCAAAGTTCAATATAATTTTTGTGGTAGATGTGGTCATTATGCTTATAAATATTTATTTATAAAATATAGCTCATACAAATTAGTTTGGGTTCCTAAAGGAACCATAAATAACTTAATACCAATAGTTAAGATAGATATATCTTTTTATAAGGGACCTAAAGTTAAATGGGTACCTAAAGTAAACTCTATTTCTTTTAGATATATTTACAATCAAAAGCTAAGAGAAAGAGATGGTATCTTAATAGTGCTAAAGGAACATCACCAAAGATCTAACACATTTTTCTAAGCTCACTAGTCAAGATAAATGATATGTCACATTTAGAGACAACAATAAAGGAAAAATTATTGGCCAAGAAAATATATATAATAAATAAAATATTTTAATTAAAGATGTTTTATTAGTAGATGGTTTGAAACACAACTTACTAACCATTAGTCAATTGTGTGATAAGCATTAAATTTGAATCTAATGCTTGTATTATAGAGATATCAAATAAAAATATATCTATGATTGCCTTAAGGACTAATAATATGTATACTATTAATCTTGATGATTTTTATTATGAAACTTATTTTTCAGTTTTAAAAGATGAAACATAGTTTTAGCATAGGAGATTAGGTCATGCAAATATAAAACTAATTTCATAAATTACAATTAAAGAACTAGGTATGCCTAGAATTAAATTTGTCAAAGATAAAGTTTATGATATATGCCAACTAAGTAAATAAATAAAGGGTAGCTTTAAGTCTAAAAATCAAGTAAGTACCTCTAGATCACTATAATTAATTCATATAGATTTATTTGGACCAATTGATATCATAAGTTTAGGAGGTAGTAAATATATTTTTGTGCTTATTGATGATTATAGTAGATATACTTTGACATACTTATTGGCACATAAAAATGATTGCTTTAAATTTTTTTAAAAATTTTGCAAACAAGTTTAAAATGAAAAGAGTTTTATGATTTCCTCTATTCATAGTGATCATGGTGGTGAATTTAAAAATCATAATTTTTTAAAATTTTTTATGATTTAAATAGGTATAATCATAATTTCTCTACTATAAGAAATTCATAATAAAATGGAGTTGTTGAGAGAAAAAATAGGAGTTTATAAGAGATGATAAGAACCATGCTTAATAAACATAGCCTACCCAAATACTTTTGGGTCAAAGCCATTAACATGACACACTATGTCATGAATAGAGTTCTCGTAAGATCACTATTTTCTAAAACTCCTTATGAATTATGGAACAATAAAAGACCCAACATTTCATATTTTAAAGTTTTTGGTTATAAATACTTTATTTTAAATGAAAAGGATATCTTAAAAAAAATTGATACAAAATCTGAAGACATTTTTCTTGGATATTCCTCCATTTCTAAAACTTTTTGAGTTTTTAATAAAAGAACTTTGGTTATTGAGGAATCTATCCATTTTATTTTTAATGAGTTTTTCGAATTTAAGAAAAATGATCTTGATGATGAGTTTGATTTTGATACTTTGAATTTAAATGAAAATTCTCATCTCCCAAGCAACTTGGATGCATCTACTTCAAAAGAATCCATACCCAAAAAATTGAAGTATATGCTCATCCTGAGGAGTTAATCATTGGAGATACATCAAAAGTGTTTAAACTCATTCTTCATTTAAAAATTTTTATGCTAATGCTACCTTTTTGTCTCAAATTGATATAAATACATTGACGATACTCTACAAGATGACTCATGAGTTTTTGCGAAGGGTTAAATAAATTTAAGAGAAATAAAGTGTAGATGATTGTTCCTATATCTAATGACCATCTTGTAATTGGCACTAAATGTGTCTTTAGGAACAAGCAAGATGAACTTAGTATCGTAATTTGAAACAATACTAGATTAGTGGCCAAATATTTCAACTAAGAAGAAGGTATCAACTATAAGAAAACCTTCACTCTTGTGGCAAAACTTAAAATCATAAGGATACTCCTTACCTATGCATGTTGTAATAATTTTAATATATTTCAAATGGATGTTAAAAGTGCTTTTCTTAATGGTTTTATTTCTTAAGAAGTTTATACTGAACAACCACCCGGATTTGAGAATGTTCTTTTTTGAATCATGTTTTTAAGTTATCTAAGGCTCTCTATAGATTGAAATAAGCCACAAGGGCTTGGTATAGGAGATTTAGTTCATTTCTTATTAAGAATGATTTTTTGAAAGGCAAGGTCAATACCAAATTATTTATTAAATAGTTTAAAAATATTTTTTTATGGTTCAAATTTATATTGATGATATTATTTTTAGTTCTACAAATAAGTCTTTGTATGAATCTTTTGCCAAAAGTATGAGCCAAAAATTCAAAATAAGTTTAATGAGTGAATTGATATTTCTCTTAGGATTGCAAATTAAACAAGTAAGTGATGGAACTTTTGTTAGTCAAACTAAGTATGCTTTAGATATATTAAAACAATTTCATATGGATAGTGCTAAGACTATTAACACACCAATGAGCACCTCTACAAAATTAATTATGAATAATGAAGGAGAATGTTTTGATCAAAAGACTTATAGAGGTATGATAAGTAGTTTACTATACCTCATACCAACTAGACTTGATATTATATTTAGTGTTGGACTTTATTGTAGATTCAAACTAATCCTAAATAATCTTATTATAAAATAGTTAAAAAGATTTTTAGATACTTAAAAGAACTCATAATATAGGATTATAGTATCTAAAATCTAAAAATTTTGAATTAATTGCCTATGCTGATGCTGATTTTGCTAGATGTAGAATAGATAGAAAAAACATATTTGAAACATGTCAACTCCTAGGTCATACACTTGTTTCACGGTCTTTCAAGAAATAAAATTTTGTTACATTATCTATAGCTTAGGCTGAATATGTAGCAGTAGCTGCATGTTGTGCACAAGTTATTTAGATGAAAAATACTTTAGAAGACTATGAACTTTACTTGAAAAATATTCCTATAAAATATAATAATACTAGTACAATATGTTTAACAAAGAATACCATTCAATATTATAGAAATAAACACATTGATATTAGATATCATTTTATTAGGGATCATGTTAATAATCATGATATATCCTTAGATTTTATTGACACAAAATATCAATTAGCAGATATTTTTACTAAACCAATGAATGAAGAATAATTTGAATCTTTCCCTTCTCCTTTCTTTTTTTTTTATAATGAAAACGGAGAGAAAAAGAATCACTAGCATGCTAGAAGTAAAAGTGCTAGTTTGAAAGTGCTAGCTTGCACATTTTAAGAGAAGCAAAATTGCTAACTTGCACATCTTAGAAAACTTGCTACTTGTATATTCTAAAGTGAAGTAAAACTTACTAACTTACTAGCTTGTATATTTCAAAAAAAAATACTAGTTGCACTTTTCTCCATTTTTGTTGATGAAAAAGGTAGAGAAGTAATGATGATTTGAAAATGTTTTGGTATTATGCATGTTATGCCTAAAGTGATGATGATTTTATGTTTTATGCATGATGATTTAGAATTATGCATGCAATACTTTAACTTATGATGATGATGTATACAATGATATGTATGTGTTGTATATAATCACTATGATTCATGATTAAAATTATTTTGACTTAAATTCTAAGATTATCATTTTCTAAATTCAAAATTTATTTCGATAGAGTGAGTTAAGTTAAAACTTCATCATCAATTGATTGTCATCATCAAAAAGAGGAAGATTGTTGAATCCCAGATTTTAATAATAAAATCAATTGATGAGTTTATGATATAATCAACTTTTGAGAAAAGTGATATAGAACTAACTTCGATCATGAAAAGGTAAAATATTTGAAGCAGAATTATCAAATGTTGGGTTGGAGTCAACGATTGGGCATCAAGCCAGAAGAATCGGACATTGCGCCAAGATCGAATGTTGCGGGAGTCAACATATCGAAGGATCGGGCAATACATCGAAGGAAAGCACGATGTGCTAGGAGTTCGGATAAACCAATGACATGCTAGACAATATAGAATTTTTTTCTTGTAATCATTTATGTCTTGATCATCGTAGGTTAGGTCTTAATTGAGTCAGTTTTGGGTATAACCATTCTAACTTAATTAGGAGCCCATTAGGCCTGAATTGGAGCTGATTTGGGTCGATTGGAAAGCTCATTCAGTTACCCATAGTTGGGTTAGGTGGTGGCATCGCTAGACCAAGCGGTGAAACGACCTATGAGTTAAAACATGCTAAGTGTACGTTTTCCAAAAAATCTGGTGGTGGTACTACTAGTGTCAAGCAATGGTACCACCCAGACTGGCGATAGTATTGCCAATACATGATCTCCCATTTTGTCAAGCGATAGTACCACCCAGACTAGATGATGGTACTACCAGAAGTTAATGCTACAAGTGGTGGTATCACCCAGCACTAGTGATAGTACTGCCAGGACCTTGAAATCCTGGGGATAAGACTTTTTGGCTTCATTTTTGAAGCCATTTGGGGCCTATAAATACTCTACTCATTCTTTCTTGAGTTAGCAAGAAAAATGAATGAAAAGGCTTATGATTCTAAGTTGTAAACTCATGAAAAGTATTGAGTGCGCCTCTCCTCTTCATTGAAGTTTAGAGCTTATTCTAATGGAGGTGTGAGACTTGTAAAGGTTCTCTCCTAAACTTATGAAAATAAAAAAAAGTTGTAAGGGTAGTTAGTCTTTGCCCATTGAAAGAATATTATTAGTGAATGTTGATGGTCTCGATAGAAGAGGAACCGAGGGTAGACGTAGGTCGCGACGACCGAACCACTATAAATGTGGTGTAGATTTCCTTTCTTCTCTTCATTACTATTGCTTATTACACTTACTCTAAATCAAGCACACTTTTAATATCAATTTTTATTGAATGAAATCAAAATCATAATTTTATGAAAGTATTAATTTACCCCCTCTCTTAGTGTCGTTACGGTCCTGACAAGATGAACTTAGTATCGTGGTTCGAAGCAAAGCTAGATTAGTGGCTAAAAGTTTCAACCAAGAAAAAAGTATCGACTATGAAGAAACTTTCATTTTTGTGGCAAGACTTAAAGCCATAAGGATACTCCTTGCCTATGCTTGTCGTAATAATTTTAAGTTATTTCAAATGAATGTTAAAAGTCCTTTTCTTAAGGGTTTATTTATAAAGAAGTTTATGTTGAGCAACCACACATATTTGGGAATATTCTTTTTTTAACTATGTTTTTAAGTTATCTAAGGC
Organism: Musa acuminata AAA Group; assembly: GCF_036884655.1. Taxonomy (NCBI): domain Eukaryota; kingdom Viridiplantae; phylum Streptophyta; class Magnoliopsida; order Zingiberales; family Musaceae; genus Musa; species Musa acuminata. Next base: position 1,136,511 of record NW_027021350.1, on the reverse strand, counting down.
GCTCTATGTATTGAAGTAAGCACTAAGGGCTTAGTATGAGAGGCTTAGTTTATTTCTTATTAAGAATAATTTTTTGAAAGGTATGATAGCTAGTTTACTATACTTCACAACAACTAGACTTGTGCTAGATTTCAATCTAATCTTAAATAATATCATTATAAAGTAGTTAAAATGATTTTTAGATACTTAAAAGAAACTTTTAATCTAGGATTATGGTATCTAAAATCTAAAAATTTTGAATTAATTGCCTATGCTGATGCTAATTTTATTAGATGTAGAATAGATAGAAAAAACATATTTGGAACATGTCAACTCTTAGGTCATGCACTTGGTTCTTGGTCTTTTAAGAAATAAAATTCTATTACATTATATACAATCGAGGCTGAATAAAATATATAGCAGCAAGTACATATTGTGTACAAGTTATTTGGATAAAAAATACTTTAGAAGACTATGGACTTTACATGAAAAATATTTATATAAAATGTAATAAAAAATCTCATTCAACATTTTAAAACTAAACACATTGATATTAGGCATCATTTTATTAAAGATTATATTAATAATCATGATATATCTTTATATTTTATTAACATAAAATATCAATTAGTAGATATTTTTATGAAACTATTGAATGATGAATAATTTAATTTTATTAGAAGAGAATTAGACATATTAAATCATCCAAATGCATCAATTCTTCTTATATATTTTTTAGATCATTATCTTGATTTTTCAGTTTTCATGACTTGAGTTTTCTTTTGAATCAAGATTGTTTTCTATGATTCCTTCTTTTTGCTATTTACAAAAAAATAGATTTGTCAAAATAATTCATAGTCTTTCAGTATTCACAACTTGATCTTTTTTTTATGTGATGATTGAAATATTTTTGCACCATTAAATCATTCCCCTCTATTTTTTTATAATGACAAATGGGAGAGAGAGAAGTTCTATCTTGTCCATATCAGGAAGCAAAAAAGTGCTAGCTTACATATCTCAAGAAGCAAAAATTACTTTCTTGGATATCTCAAGCGAAGCAAAAATTTTACTTTCACATCTCAAAAACTTACTAGCTTACATGTTCTAAAGTGAAGTAAAACCTACTAACTTACTAGCTTGCATATTTTAAAATTTTGCTAGTTGCTTTCTCCTTTTGTTGATAACAAAGGAGAAGAAGTTATAATGATTTAAAATTTTAATATTTTGAACTCATGTATATTACTTTAAAATTATGTCCAAAGTGATGATCATTTAAAATTATGTTTATAATGATGATGTATGAAATGATATATATATGATGTAAATAATAATAATTTTGATATTATGATGATGCATAGGATGTATACAATATTATTTTAACTATGCATATGAAGTGCGAAACGATAATCTTTACAATGCAATGTTATTTTAACTATGCATATCAAGTGTGAAATGATGATCTTTGCAAAGAAAATAATTAAAATTATTTCGACTTGAATTCTAAGGTTATCATTTTATAAATTCAAAGTTTTTTTTGATATGACATATAGATAGGGAGAGTTTAGTTAAAACTCCATCATCAATTAGTTGTCAACATATAAAAGAGGGATATTATTGAATCCCGGATTTTGATAATGAAATCAATTGATGTGTTTATAATCTAATTTGTATTTGAGAAAAATGATGTAGGACTATCTTCGATTATGAAAAGGAAAATTGATTGAAGAAGGAAATCAGACGTTGGGCCGAAGTTATAGATCAGGCATCGAGCCGAAAGAATCGGACTTTGCGCCAAGATCGGATGTTGCAGGAGTCAACATGCCAATGGATTGGGAAATATACCAAAGGAAAGCATGATGCATTGGGAGTTCGGATGAATTAATGACATATTGGGCAATATAAGATTTATGTCTTGTAATCGATTATATCTTGATCATCGTAGTTTAAGTCTTAATTGAGTTAGTTTTGGGTATAACCATGCTAACTTAATTATGGGTTTATTGAGCTTGATCTGGGGTTGATTTGGGCCTATTGGGAGGCTCATTCAGTGACCCATAGTTTGATCAGGTAGTAGCACTACTAGACTAAGTGGTGGAACCACCTATGAGCTGGAATATACGAAATGTGCATTTTCTGGAAGACTTGACGATGGTACCACCAATGTTAGGTAGTGGTACCGTCCAAACTAGCGATAATACCGTTAGTATATGGTCTTCTAGGGAGTCAAGCAGTAGTATCACCTAGACTATGCGGTAGTATCACCTACACTGGCAGTGGTACCACCAGTACCCCGAAAACTCGAGGATGAAACTTTTTGACTCTATTTTTGAAGTTATTTAGGGCATATAAATACCCTACTCATTTGAGACAACAAGAAAAATGAACAAAAATACTCATGATTCTAAGTTAAAAACTCTTAAAAAGTGTTAAGTATTCTCCTAATTATCTTTAAAGTTTAAAGTTCATTCTAAGAAAGGTGGAAGACTTGTAAAGGTTCTCTTCTAAACTTGTGAAAAAGAGAAAGAGTTGAAACAAAGGTGGTTAGTCTTCGCCTATTGAAAGAAGATTGTTAATGAACGTTGGTGGCTTCGACGGAAGAGGAATCGGGAGTGGATATACGTTGCGACGATCAAACCACTATAAATTCTATGTGCATTTCCTTTATGTTCTTTATTGCTATTGTTTTCTGATTTAATTGCTTATTATACTTACTCGTAACTCCCGCGTATTTTTCATATAGATTTTCATTGAACAAATTTTTAAAAACTAAACCTTTATTAAAGTACTAATTCAACCCCCTCCTCCCTCCCCTTTGTCTCGAAGCCTTTTAAGTGTGACTGTTAGCATATCACGGGGTAAATTACAGTAGTAATTAGTCAAAATCATTTGAAGGTGATGAGTGAAGCAACCAATCCATCATAAGATCAAGTTTTGATAAGGTACTATTTTAAGGTAAATTAATCTTTGAATTCTTGTTTTTGTGGTGTAACCAAATCCTTCTGTCGCATGTCATCAATGTTAGCAATGGAAAAAAAATACATTGTCCTCGTAGTCAACTCTCTTTTCTTATTGATTTAACTTATAAAATATATATTTAACCCATATGAAATTAGTGTGATATGATAATTATCAATTCAAACTAATTTTAAAAACTTTAATTTTTCTGACTTGCTTTCGGAACCAACAACAAGATGAAATTTCAAGTAGAAACAGATTCTTTATTATGTTAAGAAAATATTTATGTGCAAAATTAAAAAAAAATAAAAGAGGATAAAAAATAATCTTACATTGTTAAGGATTGAAATAGTTAAAAATTTTATATTGAATCTGACCCACAACAAATTTTATATATTCAAGAAAACTCATTTGTTTATGTACTAATATTCCAAGCTAAAATGCAATGATAGCTTCTAATTTTAATATTTTTGAAAAAGTCATTTTTATATTATTATAACCAATGGATTCATAAGAAAAGGACAAATAGGCTGCTCATAGGTTTAGTACCATAGGAAAATAAAAATGCAAGTGTAAGAAGAAGAATTGTTGGATGGATTAACTTTGAATTATATTAAAACTGGTCAGTAAGTACATGCATTATATTATTTAATCAGATAGTTCCAAGTCAATGGAAGTAATGATTGGTTTGGTGACAATATAATATGATGAAACTTAGCTACCGACATTACTGTGTTGTTGTGATCTTTGTTGGCATAAAGGATCTTAATTAAATCAATTGAGGAATTCATGATGGATTTAGAAAACTAAGCTTTTTATAAGGATTTAGCTTACAAGAAGAAATCATTCTCATGGCAGCTTTGTTATCTTCAGGCAGAGAGAGAGAGAGAGAGGAATAAAGTAGGAAGACGAATGGGAGAAAAGAGAGGTTGTGACAAGGAGAGCAAGGGAAAGAGGGGGAGAAGAAAGGTGGCATCTTTACCTCCTTTTTCCGCTTCTTCTCTTGGGATCAGCTTCCTCTCCCGCTTCGTCTTCTCGATTTCCCCCTGCGTGTAGCTGTGCCTTCTCGATTTATCT